>NC_074669.1:29100548-29418838 GCF_029448725.1 Salvelinus fontinalis
AGTTAGAGTATCTGAAAAATTAGCTTGACGCAGAAATAGTTGGAAGCAAGTTTTGTGGAGAATAAGTAGCAGACTGATTTACATGAGTTATTCTTTAACCCTGAGGCGTTCTAGAGAGACGGAAGATAATACATTGAAGTAGAAACACATTATATACAGTAGTGGTGTGCATGAATATGAATCAAGAAGCACTCCTTTCTTTCATGCATATTAATCAGTTCAAGGTAGAACCACAGAAATAAATATCCCTATGGGTAGCACAGCCTGGCAACAGACACCCCAAAAAGCCGCAGAGCTGAAGGTCAACAGCAAAGCTCACACACAGGGGTGAGACCAATTTATTTCTCCACACCCAGTCTGGTCCTAGCTCCCGTGGTGACGGTGTATGCTCGTTTGGAGAAGGAGGGGAGTTGTGTGGTGTGTAGACTGATAGCAACACCCTCTGTCTGTCTGGGGAACTGGGCCTCAGCCGGCCTGTCTCTCTTTTTCATACAAAAGAGAAGAAGAGAGAGTCAGAGTGCCATATGCTCTCCCTCCCCCTCTCTCTCTCTCTAAACAAACCAGTCATCCCTATTCGCCTACTCTGCTCCAGCTCTATCCGTTTTATTGGCCCTGATTTGTGCATTATTTTGGCTCTGGAGTACAGTACTATTATCAGCTCCTAGCCTCTAGCTCGCAGAATATGAATAAAAAAACACTCATTGTTTGTTTGATATTGACATCCCTGTTAGCTCTCCCTAAAATGTAATCATCGGTGTACTTTGTTTGAGAATTTCTTCAGATGAATGTGCATTTTTCCCCTCAAAACAATGTTTATTGTTGCACTCTTCTTCCCCACTAAGCTGTATAGCTAAACGAATCCTATTCTTCTTCTTAACCCCTCATTCTAAGTGAGCAGTTTTCATTTTACAACAATAAATATCAGTGTTTTGGTTCAAGGTTAAAGCACACTGTAACAATCCTGTGTTTTAGGTCTTAAGTCAAAAACGCAGGCGAAAGTTCTGACCAAATCTCCACTGACGAAACCCCCCCAGAAAACAGACACTGCAAAGACCAACAGGTAAGCAGCATTGCACCCACAATCAGAACCTTCTACTTAGATAGAAGACCATCCCTGAGAAATGGTAGAAAAACCTCTGCTGCCCCCCATTGTTATATATTGGTAGTTGCTAGTCCATACAGAGATGGATGAAACAACACAGTGCTTGTTTATGCTAAGGTCTTATGAGCTTTATGAGCTTTTGTCCCTTAATGTTATCAAACCCTGTGATATTGTGTCCATAATGTATTGATTGTTGTTATTTTCCTAAATTACAATATATATAGTTTTACAATTAAAAATAGCTTTCATTTTTGTGAGTGTCAAGCTTAATTTTCTGCTCTCTGGGGCTGTGTATGCTTTTGATTTGATTGTCTTTTTAATCTCCCTTATCAGCCCAACCAATAAGCCCAGCGCTAGAGAGGCCAATAAAGCCAAGCTTCCCTCTATAGGAAGAGCAACAACTAGAGGAACAGGAGCCAGAGCAGACACGAAGGGAAGGTGCCCACCAACAGGCTCCGCTGAGAACCATGGTGCGTGCGTGTTTGTGCCAATACAAATCCTAACATCATCTCACTGTGGGCCAAATTATTGAAATAGTACTCCCTTTTTCTTGTTTCTCTTCTCATGAAGTCTCTAGACCTGGGTCCTCCCTGAGTGCCAGAAAGCACGCGTCTCCCAGGAAAGAGGAGGATAAGGATGGTTCTAAAGCCTCAGCAGACAAAGCAGCCAGGAAGACCACAAAACCAACCCCAGCTACCGCAGCCAAATCTGCTTCTAAACCAACAAAATCTAACTCTGCTCCTTCCAAACAGCCTCCGCAAGCAATGGCCAAATCTGGACCTAAGCAGAAAAGTACCTCTGAATCTCCTACAGAGAAAGCCTCCCCAAAGTCAGCAGGGTCAGTTAAAAACTCTTCCTCCTCTGTCGTTTCTTCTAAAAAGCCTGCAGCTAAAGAGAAAGAAGGATATAATGGTAAAACCTCCGCGGAGACTCAACAGGCTAATGACACTGGTGCTGAAGCAGAGAGGGTCTCCTCCCATTCAAATCCCAGGGAGGCGGCATCCGAGCCAGCAGCAGGATCGACAGAGCAGAGCCCGACACATAACAGTATACTACCATCAGGCCCCCAGGGCCTCGGTGGAGGAGGGGACTCCCTCTCCTTACCCCTGAACACCAGCCCTAAGCAGAGTCCCCAGAAGTCTGCCAAACAACCAGGTAAACCTAACAGCTCAGGAGGAATCAGGGCTCTGTCTAGTCAGCCACCAGCAACCAACCACGTCTCTCAAGGGTATGCTCTTGTAAACGGAGAGCCTGCTAAGCATACAGAGGGCACACACACATGTAAACACACTCCTGGCTCAACCACAGACCTTCCCCTGGACACCCCGAACCCAGGCAGCCTGAGCAGCACAGATAACCCTCTGGAGGACTCGTGGAGCGGCCTGCACCACCAGGTCAGCCCTGAGTCAGAGTCCGGCAGCGCCACCACCTCCTCAGACGACATCAAGCCCCGCTCTGAGGACTACGATGCCGGGGGCTCGCAGGACGACGTGGACGACTGCTGCTCCAACGACCGCGGCGGAACCAAGGGAGGCGGAACCATGCGTTGCCATGACTTTCTGGGCCGCAGTAGTAGTGACACGAGTACCCCCGAGGAGCTGAAGATGCTGGACGGTGGGCTGCGGGTCGAGGTGAGGCTGAAGGGGCGCGAGGTAGATACCACCAGTGAGGAGGAAGGGGTGAGGCGACGGCCACGCTCCTGGCTGAGCAGGGACAGAGAGGAGGTCCCTGTTGAGGAGGAGGTAGAGAAAGTGGAGGCCAATGTTACAGTGAAGCAGGTCCCCGACAGCCAGCTCTTCTCCTCCGAGGAGTCGGAGGAGTCTGAGGAAGAGGAGGATGAGGAAGAGGACGAGAAGTCAGAGGTGGAGGTTCTTCCTTGTCATCATGCCCCTCTGCCTCCCGTTGACCCATCCCCTCAGTTCCAGGGCATTGTCAACTTGGCCTTCGAGGATGGAGCTGACCCTGACCAGGACAACGAGCAGCAGGACTACCAGTCAGCCTCTAACTTCCGCCGCTCTGTTCTGATCTCTGTGGACGAGTGTGAGGAGCTGGGATCAGAGGAGTGCGGGGCGCAGACTCCACCCCAGCAACAGCCTGACGACCCCCTCACACCCTGCGAAGTCTTCGAGAGTGACCCTCCTCCAGCACCTCAGTCGGCCCCCAACTCCGTGTCTCACTCTGGGGAGCACCTGGCGTCTGACCTTCCCAAAAGCACACCTCAGCAGGAACTAGGTACCGAGCAGGAGTCCAACACCAAACCCATTGTTTTCCTCACTGAGATCCAGGATCCTCTGGTAGATGACCATAACCCCACCAAGGTGGAGGGAGTAGAGCCCAGCCCTGGTTGCCCTCCCCTGGACCCTGACCTCAGTGACCTGCCTCCCCAGGAGTGGGAGAGACCCTGCCACCTGGACCTCCGGCCTGCTGAACAGTACAGCAATGGAGGGACACCACGCAGGAACCCCTCAACCAAGCCTAACCAAGCACCTGTACCTGCAGAGAGCAAGAGAGCAGACTTACATCTAGACTTAAATTACCCTCAGCAGACAGGGGAGTCTCCTGCACATGCAGCTATCCCACAGTCCCCAGCAGGTAATGTATACTAATCTACATTTAGGACCCCTCCTAATTTAAACCCTAAAACCAAACCCCTCACCCATTTTCCTTCCCCACCCAGCCAAACTCCATCAGTCAAGGCATAGTTAGTTAGTTCTCCCTTTGCAAGATACAATCTCCTCTGTCTCATATGATGTAATGCTCGGACTACTCATTTGCATCATGAAACGTTTACTTAGCTATCCCATTCCTCTCAAAAAGGATATTATGCAGATTACTTAACTAGTTCAAATTCAATGAGGGGATCATTTTTGTATATGCCCATATAGCTAAAACCTTGCTATCATTACACAAAACATCTGTTTGTGTACCAGTCCATTGATTTGAATTTGCAACACCAATTTAAAACATGGAGATTGGTCAATCAAAAAACGTGCAGGAGTAGTTTAGCTATAATCAACATATAACCTAATGTTTCAACTTATTCAGAGTCATTCTGACCCTGACTACTCAGATTACATATGAAAAAGGGGGGGGAAAGCTATGTTAATTTCAATGAGAAAACTGACACTAGATTATTACGTTTAGTCCCCAAATGGCACCCTATTCCCTTTATAGTGCACTACTTTTGACCAGGGCCCATGGGGCTCTGGTCAAAAGTAGTGCACTACGTAGGGAATAGGGTGCCATTTGGGGACTAAAACGTAATAATTTAGTGTCAAGTACTATGCCATGTGTTGGTTATAAACCACCTGCCTTGTGACAAGGTGTGGCGGGTTGACGTAGGCCTAGTTGTACCGATGCACTTTGATGTACATAAAAATGCAAATAGGCCTATTCAATGATTTTTCGTTGTTTCTTTTATTGAATGCCATGAACTCCAGCAGCTTCTGGTCTCTGTCAAGCCAATAAGATAATAGCTTATGATATTATTTATTGGGATTGATGTCTTTATAATTTGTGTTTTATGCAAAAGACATGCAACCAAGCTATGGTTTTTACTATCAAATTACATAATAATATGGCCATTTGATTTAGAAGGTAAATCCCAAAATATCTATATTGTACTATGGACCACAGTACTAAGCTGTCATGATGACCAGATTGCTTTTGAGAAAGGTTTAGTCTGTCAATCTACGTGTTACCTACCTACAGGGACCCTTACCTACCCAGGATCGGCTTGTTTTTGTTGTAATTTGTCAGATCCTCCTAGCCTGTATCTGTTCCTCAGTCTGCTTATCTAGTAAAGACATCTGCATGCCAGTAATACAAGCCATTTGTTGTCTGTCTTTTTATTTATTCCACCTAATATTTTTGTGTTTGTATTTATTTTTTATTTTTTTTATTTATTTTACTAGTTTAATTCTGTAGTACTGGTTTGGTTCAATAGCCTTTGTGTGGTGCTGCCTGGTAGCCTTCTGTGTGTGGTGTGTCTAGAACAATCTTTATCTTCCATGGTTCTGATATGTCTCTCTTTTTTCACTCATGTTATACAGCAAATCCTTACGCTATTACTTAGTTAGGGGTTTACATCTGAAATGGAACCCTATTCCCTATATAGTGCACTACTTTGTGAACTATATAGGGGATATGGTGGCATTTGGAACGCATACTAGGTAGGGGGTATCCTAGTACAAAACATGTCAATCTTGTTTCTGCTGTCAACAGCGATAAGTGGACATTTTTGTGATATTTTGCCAGTACAGTCGTGGCCAAATGTTATTGAGAATGACACAAATATTAATTTTCACAAAGTCTGCTGCTTCAGTGTCTTCAGTATTTCATAGTAACATCTGACAAAAATATCTAGCGTATTATTACAAGCATTTCATACGTTTCTTTTATAAGGCTTTTATTGACAATTACATGAAGTTGATTCAAAGAGTCAATATTTGCAGTGTTGACCCTACTTTTTCAAGACCTCTGCAATCTGCCCTGGCATGCTGTCAATTAACTTCTGGGCCACATCCTGACTGATGGCAGCCCATTCTTGCATAATCAATGCTTGGAGTTTGTCAGAATTTGTGGCTTTTTTGTTTGTCCACCCGTCTCTTGAGGATTGACCACAAGTTCTCAATGGGATTAAGGTCTGGGGAGTTTCCTGGCCATGGACCCAAAATATCGATGTTTTGTTCCCCGAGCCACTTAGTTATCACTTTTGCCTTATGGCAATGTGCTCCATCATGCTGGAAAAGGCATTGTTCGTCACCAAACTGTTCCTGGATGGTTGGGAGAAGTTGCTCTCGGAGGATGTGTTGGTACCATTCTTTATTCATGGCTGTGTTCTTGGGCAAAGTTGTGAGTGAGCCCACCCCCTTGGCTGAGAAGCAACCCCACACATGAATGGTCTCAGGATGCTTTACTGTTGGCATGACACAGGACTGATGGTAGCGCTCACTTTGCCTTCTCCGGACAAGCTTTTTTCCGGATGCCCCAAACAATCGGAAAGGGGATTCATCAGAGAAAATTACTTTACCCCAGTCCTCAGCAGTCCTATCCCTGTACCTTTTGCAGAATATCAATCTGTCCCTGATGTTTTTCCTGGAGAGAAGTGGCTTCTTTGCTGCCCTTCTTGACACCAAGCCATCCTCCAAAAGTCTTCGCCTCACTGTGCGTGCAGATGCACTCACACCTGCCTGCTGCCATTCCTGAGCAAACTCTGTACTGGTGGTGCCCCGATCCCGCAGCTGAATCAACTTTAGGAGACGGTCCTGGCGCTTGCTGGACTTTTTTGGGCGCCCTGAAGCCTTCTTCAGAACAATTGAACCGCTCTCCTTGAAGTTTTTTATGATCCGATAAATGGTTGATTTAGGTGCAATCTTATTGGCAGCAATATCCTTGCCTGTGAAGCCCTTTTTGTGCAAAGCAATGATGACGGCACGTGTTTCCTTGCACGTAACCATGGTTGACAGAGGAAGACCAATGATTCCAAGCACCATCCTCCTTTTGAAGCTTCCAATCTGTTATTTGAACTCAATCAGCATGACAGTGATCTCCAGCCTTGTCCTCATCAACACTCACACCTCTGTTAACGAGAGAATCACTGACATGATGTAAACTGGTCCTTTTATGGCAGGGCTGAAATGCAGTGGAAATGTTTTTGGGGGATTCAGTTCATTTGCATGGCAAAGAGGGACTTTGCAATTCATCTGATCACTCTTCATAACATTCTGGAGTATATGGAAATTGCCATCATGAGGCAGCAGACTATGTGAAAATTAATATTTGTGTCATTCTCAAAACTTTTGGCCATGACTGTATAGACCTCTTATTTAGTGATATTGAAGCAGTATTTATGAGAGAAAGAAACTGTATATAAAAACAAATGGGAAATGTCAGAGAAAACAAGTGATGTGCGTACTTCCTTTTGTGCTACAAATGAAATAATTCCTGCCTGCATTTAGATTGTTGTTACAGTATAATAATCATATCTTTACAATACAAAAGGTTTGCTCAATAGTTAGAGACCTGCACGGTTTACTTCTTCAAACATATCACTGGTGCCTGAGCAAACGGAGTTATGCAGAGTTAGGCTAACTAACCAGTGCTGGCAATGCAATGCATGGCTTACTGTGTTAATTACTGCTGGATAAAAGAGACACATCCAGACAACTACATCCCTCTGTGCTTCACCTTTAAGGCAGCTGTGCATCCTCCCTGTCACCCACAGTCCAGGTCAGTGATTACTCGTGATTTATACATCTGATATAAATGTACAGTATATCAACAATATCATATCATAATCCATTGGTCTGTAACGTGAGTACCAATGCAATGGTGAAACGAGGGCTCCCCCCCATCTCCTAGTAGAATACAGGCCATTGCCTGATCCAGTCATTGATTATTAAATGGTTAAGAGGACACAGTTGCATTAAGGGGGAAACTTTAGTCATGTTAATGTTGGGATGATAATGGGAAGAAGTGACCAGAAGAATGCCTGTGTAATGACTATGGACTTATGGAAAGCTGAATCGTTAAGTCACTGTGCAGTATTGTCAATTGTTTTTAGGGGACAATGAGGGACATTGTGACAGATTGGATCAAACAACAACCCCGACCTGTACACAAGACCGCCGCCCGTCCAAAGCCCTCTCTCCCATCTACGAACTGGACCTGGGAGAAGCCTTTGAGCACCTCAGCTCCTCGGACAACATCAAGGACGGGAGCAGGAGGAGCACAGTGGGGCAGGAGGAGGAGGGGAATGATGAAGGTTACAATGAGGAGAGCAGTAAGTTTGCGGAGCGTGACTGGAGCATGCTGAAGCAACTCCTCTCAGACCAGGAGTCCAGTCTGGGCGTCATAAATCCAGTCCCTGAGGACCTGAACCTAGCCCAGTATCTGATCAAGCAGACCCTGTCCCTCTCCCGGGACTGCCTTGACGCCCAGCAGATCTTCCTGCCCCACGAGAAGGAGACGTTTAAACGCTGGGCGGAGCTCATATCACCCCTGGAGGACTCCACAACTAGCATAACTGTGACCAGCTTCTCTCCCGAAGACGCTGCCTCGCCGCAGGGGGAGTGGACCATTGTGGAGCTAGAAACACATCACTGACAAAGACTATACAGAGTTAAAAGTGAGTGGATCATCATGGCGTTAGAAACACATCACTGACTGATTGATGGCTTTAAGGACAAAAGAGACACTAGCCTCTTAACCTCTAACTCGGTTTAATCAACTATACTGTACCAGGTGTCTGGTACATTTATCAACTATACTATACCAACCTTTTCTTGCCCAGGGACCCCCTCCCAGGAAAACCGGCGAAGCCCCAACCTCCACCCCATCATACGTTAGATGTTTTTGGGCTGACCGCTGCAGTACCCCGGTTGAATACCGCTGAACTATACAACACTTCTGACTGCATTTAGGAGAATGACACTGCTACAGTACTGTCTATCAGGGAGCTGTTACACTTTGTCTGGGCTTTTACAACATGTCTTCTGTCTCTCTCAACAACTACAGTACAACAATTCTTCCGTTTTATACCTCGATTATGTTTTGATTCCTCTATTTATTTACTGCTTTTTATGCTGCTTTTCATGGAACTCTTGGGTTTTTTTTGGACTCAAGCTGCGCTTGTTTGCATTCAGTCCATCACCTTCCGTTATATCCTTAATACTTAATGGACTGAGAATTTAGACTCATGAGCTGTTGTGCATGCAGACATTTTTTTGTATGTTTACTTGGTGTTTGCAACATTTAGAAGAAAATAAAAAAAGCTTTCTTTCTCATGCTCTTTAGTCTTTATGATGGTTAGACAGTGGAGTTTCACAGAAACTAGAGAACATGTTGGCTTTACATTAATTGTTGTATATGAAAATAAAAATGTGTGCTTCTAAATACAATGGTTTCATTGATTGTTTTTAGTTTTAGTGACAGTTGATTCAAATACAATACTCGATTATTTTAGAAAATGAAGAGATCATTTGTGAAATGATATCGATTTTTATTGCACATGTCAGGTTAAAATGTCAGGTTGAGCATTTGTTACTGTATCTAATGCACTAAATATAATCACCTTTTGGTAGTGGTGTAAAGTACTTAAGTACTTTAAATATGTTTTACTTAAGTTTTTTGGGGTATCTGTACTTTACTATTTATGTTTTTGACAACTTTTACTTTAGAAAATGGTGTACTTTTTACTCAATACATTTTCCCTGATACCCAAAAGTACTTGTTACGTTTTGAATGCTTAGTAAAACAGAAATATTGTCCAATTCACACTCTTATCAAGATAAGATCCCTGGTCATAACTACTGCCCTTGATCTGGCAGACTTTAAACACAAATGCTTCATTTGTAAAGTATGATAGCCTGGGGCACACTCCAACAGTCAATCTCGAAATTTAAAAAACACATTGTACCTTCTGGTTTGCTTAATATAAGGAATTGAAAATTATTTTTACTTTTGATACTTAAGTATATTGGCAATAACATTAACTTTAGATACAGCATTGTGGCGCAGTTCGCGTTTGAAATCTAGTGCGCCTGGCTACACGTGTGGTCTCAAATGAAATAGAGTAAATTGCCTATGCATGGACGGAGACTCATGTGGCACTGGCAGTTACACTATAGTTTACTAGTGTCTGTAAATAAATATTGATAATGGGAAGAAGTGGAGGGCGCTCAACGAACGTGAGTCGAGGTGCAATCCAAAAAAAGTTAATAATCATTGATAAGGAAAAGGGCGCAAAGCGCGCTTAGGCTACCATAGTGAGTAAGCGTTGCGCCTTTCATTTTCGATAAATATTGTTTAGCCTACCCATCTATTTGTCTCTGCCTCCAAAACGTCTTCCTAAAAGGTACCCTATATCCTATATGCAAAACGTAGCTCAAGAGAAAGTGTCCGCTGTCACCATTCTTGCTGCTTCAAGTTCAGGCTGCCCTGCTTTACCTCCAAATGAAATATTGAAATAGTGATCATTTATTTGACCAAAACGCGCACGGACAGAAAGAGGCATCAATCTCAGATAAAGCATCCGACCGAGCGAAACAGCGCCCCTCTGAGCTAGCTGTGACGCCGTCAGTCACTCTTAAAGGGCTATAGTTTTTATTGCAGGTGGATAAAACAGAAATGAATATAAAAGTGTTGTTTCCAAGCACTGTTGTTGTTGTATTGTACTGGAACTCATTTCAACAAACTATAATGTAATGGGTTCAATTAAGAAAAAAGGAATACTAGGATTCTGATTGGGGTGAAACAATCCTACAATACTTATCAAAAACGTATAGGATCCAATAGGATTACTTTTGATTCCCAATAGGGAAAAAAGTAGTTCAATAGGATTCTGATAATGGTGACACAAAATCCTACAGGACTGCGAAAATCCTATAGGATTCTATTGGAATAATCGCTAATCCTGTAGGATTTTTTGACAAGGGAGCATTTTGTGTGGATTGTGTATTTATTAAATAGCCCGAATAAGAATAAAAAACATTCAAATTAAAATAAAGCAACAATAAATGAATGACTGTGCCATTTCTGTTAGACAGCAGTCCCAGTTTTCACTTTGTCCTCTGATATCTCTTCAATGCTGACCACAAGACTCCATCAGGTCACCAGAGCACACTGCAGTACCTGTTAAGTCGAAATGAATAATTATTACTATCGGTGCCAATTCAAATAATGATACTGCATCTCTGGGGTCATGTCTGATACCTTCTCATTTTTCACGGTCATAGTCTGGACTAATGTGCCTCTAGCATCAAATTGTATTGGTCACATACACATATTAGCAAATGTTATCGCGGGTGTAGCGAAATGCTTGTTTTCCTAGCTCCAACAGGGCAGTAGTATCTAACAATTGCCAACAATACACACATCTCAAAGTAAAAGAATGGAATTAAGAAATATATAAATATTAGGACAAGCAATGTGGGAGTGGCATTGACTAAAATACAGTAGAATAAAATACAGCATATACATATGAGATGAGTAAAACAGTACGTAAACATTATTAAAGTGACTAGTGTTCCTTTTTTCATGTGGCCAGTAATTCCATGTCTATGTACAGTATATAGGGCAGCAGCCTCTAGGTGCAGGGTTGAGTAGCCGGGTGGTAGCCGGCTAGTGATGCCTATTTAACAGTATGATGACCTTGAGATAGAAGCTGTTTTTCAGTCTCTCGGTTCCAACTTTGATGCAACTGTACTGACCTCGCCTTCTGGATGATAACAGGGTGAATAGGCCGTGGCTCGGGTGGTTGTTGTCCTTGATGATCTTTATGGCCTTCCTGTGACATCGGGTGGTGTAGGTGTCCTGAAGGGCAGGTAGTTTGCCCACGGTGATGCGTTGGGCAGACCCCACCACCCACTGGAGAGCCCTGCGGTTGCGAGTGGTGCAGTTGCCGTAGCAGGCGGTGATACAGCCCGACAGGATGCTCTCAATTGTGCATCTGTAAAAGTTTGTGAGGGTCTTAGGGGCCAAGCCAAATTTCTTTAGCCTCCTGAGGTTGACGAGGCGCTGGTGCGCCTTCTTCATCACACTGTCTGTGTGGGTGGACCATTTTAGATTGTCAGTGATGTGTACGCCGAGGAACTTGAAGCTTTGAAGCTTCAGTCAATGTGGATAGGGGCGTGCTCCCTCGGCTCTCACATCTTCCCTGACCCTTGAAGTCTCGTCATTGTTGGGAACCAGGCCTACTACTGTTGTGTCGTCTTGATGATTGAGTTGGAGGTGTGCATGGCCACTCAGTCATGGGTGAAAAGGGAGTACAGGATGGGGCTGACCACGCACCCTTGTGGGGCCCCTGTGTTGAGGATCATCAAGATCATGTGTTGTTTTGCTTCACCACCTTGGGGCGGCCCGTCAGGAAGTCCAGGACCCAGTTGCACAGGGCGGGGTTCAGACCCAGGGCACCGAGCTTGGAGGGTACTATAGTGTTCACGGCTGAGCTATAGTCAATGAACAGCTTCTCTGGCTTATGTGAGTGGATAAGTCACAATAGTATATTGATTTGTGTACACAGGATAACACATTTTATACAGTTCACAGAATAATACAGAATATACTATACATGTAATACATTTAAAAAAATAAAGTACTGTAGTGTAGAGAGATCTGCTTTCTCACCCTATGCTTGTATCTTTTTGTCATGGTGTTTTCACAGTGGAGGGAGAGGGGCTCACAACAATTGGTAACTTATACATTAATGGTCAGTTAGCTTCATTTCAACAATTACAGGGTAAGTTTAACGTGCCAACAACACATTTTTCAGATACCTCCAAATTTGGAATTTCTTAAGGACACATATCCCACAGTATTGCATTAAGCCAAATAATCCTACATTAGATAGCCTGATCCTTGTCAAACCCCATTCAAAAGGGTCGGTCTCTATGATGTGCTACAGGCCCACATAGAGATATCCACAGACAGTGGGAACAAGAACTTGGTTCAGAAATCTCAGATGAGGACTGGGTAGATGCTCTCAGGAATATAAACCACAGTTCAGTGAATGCCAGACACAACCTTGTACAGTTTAAGGTGATACACAGGTTACATTACTCAAAAGTGAAACTGCATAAAATATTCCCAGACACCTCACCACTGTGTGAGAGGTGCAAGCAGGACGAGGGGACGTTGACCCACTTATTTTGGACATGTCCTAAGTTACATGCTTACTGGGCTCTCATTTCTGATTACTTATCTAAAGCCTTCGATAGAGTTCTAGCCCCAGACCCATTGATCGCTCTGTTTGGTACAGTTGATGGGAATAACCAGCAGGGGAAGGCTGTCTCTCTTTGTACTCTATTAGCCAAAAGGCTCATATTGCAATTTGGGAAATTGGAGACTGTACCTACCTTTCAAATGTGGTTACGGGATTTAGGTAATGTAATACATATGGAAAAGATTTGATACAATACCTCCAATAGAAATCCAATGTTTTACAAAATATGGCAGGATATATACTGGATAAATGGTCTAGTCCCACTTCATAACTTGGTTGATGATCTGCTGCTACTCTGTGCTGTACTCCACTTAATATTTATTTTTGGCTTAACTACACTGCTTGTAATGACTATATGCTGTCTTCTTACACATGTACCACCTAATAGGATTTTGTTTTATTTTTGTGTTTGTGTGAGTTAAGTTTTGTTTTGTTTTGTCCTTTAAATTTGCCATCCCATTCAACAGTACAGTGAATATCAATGTTTGTATCGCTGTCTTTTTTAAATTATTTTTTATTGGAAAATAATAAACATATTATATCTATATTTTTTTTAACTGGCTGTTGTAGCAAAGTTTAATCTTTTGAATTAAATTAATCTGTACAAAAGACCAGTCCTTGTCTTGCATAAGCAGGTATCGTACAACAGATTGAGACACCATTACCCTAAGGTAGAGATGGACAAAGAATATCTACTATATTACACTGAACAAAAATATCAATGCAATATGTAAAGTGTTGGTCCCATGTTTCATGAGCTGAAATAAAATATCCTAGAAAAGCTCCATATGCACAAAAAGCTTATTTCTCAAATTTTGTGCACACATTTGTGCCAAGATAATTCATCCACCTGACAGGTGTGGCATATCAAGAAGCTGATTAAACAGCATGATCATTACACAGGTGTACAGTGCCTTGCAAAGTATTCATCCCCCTTGGCGTTTTTACTATTTTGTTGCATTACAACCTGTAATTTACATTGATTTTTATTTGGATTTCATGTAATGGGCATACACAAAGTAGTCCAAATTGGTGAAGTGAAATATAAAAATAACATGTTTCAAAAACATTTTTTAAATTAAAAACGGATAAGTGGTGTGTGCATATGTATTGATCGCCCTTTGCTATGAAGCCCTTAAATAAGATCTGGTGCAACCAATTACCTTCAAGAGTCACATAATTAGTTAAATAAAGTCCACCTGTGTGCAGTCTAAGTGTCACATGATCTGTCACATGATCTCAATATATATACACCTGTTCTGAAAGGCCCCAGAGTCTGCAACACCACTAAGAAAGGGGCACCACCAAGCAAGCGGCACCATGAAGACCAAGGAGCTCTCCAAACAGGTCAGGGACAAAGTTGTGGAGAAGTACAGATCAGGGTTGGGTTATAAAAAAATATCCGAAACTTTGAACATCCCACGGAACACCATTAAATCGATTATGAATTTTTTTTAAGAATATGGCACCACAACAAACCTGCCAAGACTCACAAACCAGGCAAGGAGGGCATTAATCAGAGAGGCAACAAAGAGACCAAAGACAACCCTGAAGGAGCTGCAAAGCTTCACAGCCGAGATTGGAGTATCTGTCCATAGGACCACTTTAAGCCGTACACTCCACAGAGCTAGGCTTTATAGAAGAGTGTCCAGAAAAAAGCCATCGCTTAAAGAAAAAAATAAGAAAACACGTTTGGTGTTCGCCAAAAGGCATGTGGGAGACTGCCCAAACATATGGAAGAAGGTACTCTGGTCAGATGAGACTAAAATTGAGCTTTTTGGCCATCAAGAAAAACACTATGTCTGGTGCAAACCCAACACCTCTCATCACCCCGAGAACACCATACCACAGTTAAGCATGATGGTGGCAGCACCATGCTGTGGGGATGTTTTTTATCGGCATGGACTGGGAAACTGGTCAGAATTGAAGGAATGATGGATGGCACTAAATACAGGGAAATTCTTGAGGGAAACCTGTTTCAGTCTTCCAGAGATTTGAGACTGGGACGGAGATTCACCTTCCAGCAGGACAATGACCCTAAGCATACTGCTGAAGCAACACTCGAGTGGTTTAAGGGGAAACATTTAAATGTCTTGGAATGGCCTAGTCAAAGCCAAGACCTCAATCCAATTGAGAATCTGTGGTATGACTTAAAGATTGCTGTATACCAGCGGAACCCATCCAACTTGAAGAAGCTGGAGAAGTTTGCCTAGAAGATTGGGCAAACATCCCAGTGGCTAGATGTGCCAAGCTGATAGATTGATGAGGTCAACTTGGGGTCATGATAGGGTCAGACATACCACTATAAATCAACTTGGGGAGTGGACATTTACTGCTGAGCCTTTAGATAACACTGAAACTATTGTTTGTATAGCTGTGTATGCATGGGCTTGGTCCCATGAGTAGAAGGTAATGACATATGCAGTGACATCACTAGGGCTGGACTTCGGGCTTAATAAAATAACTTGGACCCTTTCCTATTTTGCAGAACTCAGGAGAGACATCAGTTGTATGTGTGATGTTTGATCTTTGACTTCTGTCTACAGCTGTATTTCGATTAAAATTGTTATGATTTATAAGTGCACATTTTGAGTTTTCCTTATATGATAAGTAAAAAAACGAAGCACAGAAAAATGGAACCAACAAGAGACATACCCCAAGAGACTTGCAGCTGCAATTGCTGCAAAAGGTGGCTGTACAAAGTATTGACTTTGGGGGGGTGAATAGTTATGCACGCTCAAGTTTTCTGTTTTTTTGTCTTATTTCTTGATTGTTTCACAATAAAAAATATTTTGCATCTTCAAAGTGGTCTGCATGTTGTGTAAATCAAATGACACAAACCCCCCAAAAATGTATTTTAATTCCAGGTTGTAAAGGCAATAAAATAGGAAAAATTCCAAGGGGTGTGAATACTTTCGCAAGCCACTGTACCTTGTGCTGGGGAAAAAATTTATTTATCTACCATAAGCCACCTCCAACATAATTTTAGAGAATTTGGTGTTAAGTCCAACCAGTCTCACAACCGCAGATCACTTGTATGGCTTCATTTGGGCGAGCGGTTTGCTGATGTCAACTTTGTGAACTGAGTGCCCCATGTTGGTGGTGGTGTTATGGTATGGGCAGGCATTAGCTACGGACAACTAACACAATTGCATTTTATCCCTGGCAATTTGAATGCACGAAAATACCCTGGCGAGATCCTGAGGCTCATTGTGAGAACCATTTTTTTAAGGTATCTGTGATCAACAAATGCACATCTGTATTCCCAGTTATGTGAAATCTATAGATTACGGTCTAATGAATTCATTTTTAATTGACTGTTTCCTCATATGAACTAAATCTTTGAAATTGTTGCATGTTTCGTTTATATTTTTGTAAAGTATATATTTTCAATCAAGCACTACAAACTGACAGTCGGCTTATGTTGACCTACACTGAGTATACAAAACATTAAGGACACCTTCCTAATATTGAGTTGCACCCCCCACTTTTGCCCTCAGAACAGCCTACATTTTTTGGTTCATGGACTCTACAAGGTGTCGAAAGCGTTCCACAGGGATGCTGGCCCATGTTGACTCCAATGCTTTCCACAGTTGTGTCAAGTTAGCTGGATGTCCTTTGGGTGGTGGGCCATTCTTGATACACACAGGAAACTGTTGAGCGTGAAAAACCCAGCAGTGTTGGAGTTCCTGACACAAACCGGTGCACCTGGCATATACTACCATACCCCGTTCAAAGGCACTTAAATCTTTTGTCTTACCCATTCACCCTCTGAAAGGCACACATGCACAATCCATGTCTCAATTGTCTCAAGGCTTACGAAATCCTTCTTTAACCCTGTCTCCTCCCCTTCATATATACTGATTGAAGTGGATTTAAGAAGTGACATCAATAAGGATTCCCAGGTTCACCTGGTCAGTCTTGGAAAGAGTAGGTTCTTAAAGTTTGGTACACTCAGTGTATTTGCTACTGTCTATGTTTTAAACTGGACGTAGAATTGATTAATCAATAATATATTGTTGGCTATGAATACCATCCCCATTGCTCGAAAGAAAGGGATTCAAGGAATGAAACCTGATCTTCATTAGAGAATCTAGATCTGTGCCGTAACCCATGTTCCATCTGCCTTATGCTGGGCAGCAGATATACTGTATGTGGCTAGAATATGCAGCTGTCTACTGCAGTATTTATGATGACCAGATCGGGGTAAGCTTACATTCATAGCTTGTAGAGGGGCAGGGCAGGCTCACCAGTCCATGGCGTGTATTTTAGACTGGAGAGAGGTAGCTGGATTGCTTAGACAGACCCTTTGGGCCAGTTTCCCAGACACTGATTAAGCCTAGTCCTAGAAGAAGTATGCACAATGCTCTCTGACAGTGCTTTTTTAGTCCAGGACTTTAGTTCTGTACTCATACTGTTCAGCAGATCTGTTTCTGGGCCCCGTGGGAAATGTCTCTGGAGTCCAGAGAAAGCAAAATCACACGGCCTACTTGTAGCGAAAGTTGCAGGATCAGATAGAAAAGCCTGTTCTGTCTGCACCGCTACATCACTTTGAAGGGCAGCCTGCCTGCAGAGTGCTCGTTGCCAGCAGTGTAGCCAGTGCTTGACTTGAACTGAAATAGATGCCGGTACTCATTGTGGGGGCTGGTACTGTTTATATTTAGGGGTAAGATCTCCACAATAATTTGTAGCTAATATTCTATAAGAGGAACAGGAGCTCAAGAAGTAGAAAGTTTGAGGTGCCTGTACTCGGCTCAGGTCAGCTCCTGTTCAAGTCAAGCACTGGAGGTAGCCCTGTTCTTCCTTACAAATATCGTAGTAAATTCGCCATAATATGTTACATCTTCATCCCATAATATTGAAGGCAGTGCGATGTTACAACTGCTTATCTTTAGACATATAGTCAGTAGCAGCAACCCAAACTAGGCCTATCTGAAATACTACAATTATTAATCAAATTGCCGGGTAGCCTATTGTTCTGGCAAAGATCGGTCAGTAGTAGATTGCTAAACTGTATTATAAACTCTGCAAAAAAAAGAAATGTCCTCTCACTGTAAACTGCATTTATTTTCAGCAAACTTAACATGTGTAAATATTTGTATGAACATTAGATTCAACAACTGAGACATAAACTGAACAGGTTCGACAGACATGTAACTTACATAAATGGAATAATGTGTCCCTGAACAAAGGGGGGGTGTCCAAAGTAACAGTCAGTATCTGGTGTGGCCACCAGCTGCATTAAGTACTACAGTGCATCTCCTCCTCATGGACGGCACCAGATTTGCCAGTTCTTGCTGTGAGATGTTACCCCACTCTTCCACCAAGGCACCTGCAAGTCCCGGACATTTCTGGGGGAATTGGCCCTAGCCCTCACCCTCCAATCCAACAGGTCCCAGACGTGCTCAATGGGATTGAGATCCGGGCTCTTCGCTGGCCATGGCAAAACACTGACATTCCTGTCTTGCAGGAAATCAGGCACAGAATGAGCAGAATGGCTGGTGGTATTGTCATGCTGGAGGGTCATGTCAGGATGAGCCTGCAGGATGGGTCCAACATGAGGGAGGAGGATGTCTTCCCTGTAACGCACAGCGTTGAGATTGCCTGCAATGACAACAAGCTCCGTCCGATGATGCTGTGACACACAGCCCTAGACCATGACGGACCCTTCACCTCCAAATTGATCCCGCTCCAGAGTACAGGCCTCGGTGTAACGGTCATTCCATCGATGATAAACGCGAATCCGACCATCACCCCTGGTGAGACAAAACCGAGGCTTGTCAGTGAAGAGCGCTTTTTGCTAGTCCTGTCTGGTCCAGCGACGGTGGGTTTGTGCCCATAGGCAACGTTGTTGCCGGTGATGAGGTCCTGCCTTACAACAGGCCTACAAGCCCTCAGTCCAGCCTCTCTCAGCCTATTGCGGACAGTCTGAGCACTGATGGAGGGATTGTGAGTTCCTGGTGTAACTCGGGCAGTTGTTACCATCCTGTACCTGTCCTGCAGTTGTGATGTTCGGATGTACCGGTCCTGTGCAGGTGTTGTTACACGTGGTCTGCCACTGCGAGGACGATCAGCTGTCCGCCCTGTCTCCCTGTAGTGTTGTCTTAGGCGTCTCACAGTGCGGACATTGCAATTTATTGCCCTGGCCACATCTGCAGTCCTCATGCCTCCTTGCAGCATGTCTAAGGCACGTTCACGCAGAAGAGCAGGGACCCTGGGCATTTTTCTTTTGGTGTTTTTCAGAGTCAGTAAAAATGCCTCTTTAGTGTCCTAAGTTTTCATAACTGTGTCTTTAATTGCCTACTGTCTGTAAGCTGTTAGTGTCTTAACGGCCGTTCCACAGGTGCATGTTCATTAATTGTTTATGGATCATTAAACAAGCATGGGAAACAGTGTTTAAACCCTTTACAATAAAGATCTGTGAAGTTATTTGGATTTTTACGAATTATCTTTGAAAGACAGGGTCCTGAAAAAGGGACGTTTCTTTTTTTGCAGAGTTTGTATGGATGAAAAACCTAGGCCTAGGCCTACTATGTTTTTGCCAGGCAGAACTGGTTTTGTCTAGAAGTGATACAGCTTTTGTCAAAATTGACTTTTCGTTGCAGATTTAGAAGAATTTAGGCTGCAGGTTATGAGAATTAACACACAACTCTTTGGTTCTGAAGCAAGTTTCGTAGGTCTACCACTCCTTTTTGGGGGTCGAGAGTCAAAAAGTTTGCAAACCACTGGGATACATAATTGTGGTAACAAACGGATTTGGGTTGGATATAGTAATGGTAGGCTACAGTATTTCTCACAATTTTCTATTTTGATTGGACCCTTACGAAAAAAGATTGCAGGCAGACTGCAGTATAAATGCAGTATGCTGCAATTACTGCGTCCAAAATAACAAAACATTTTACTGCAGTAATTTTGCCGCGTAACTGCAGTTAGAGTGCAGTATAACTGCATTTTTTACATTTATTCTTTATTTTACTAGGCAAGTCAGTTAAGAACAAATGTTTATTTACAATGACGGCCTACGCCGGCCAAACTCTAACCCGGACAACGCTGGGCCAATTGTGCGCCGCCCTATGGGTGTCACCCCTGCTCCCGCTCTCCGTCTCTGGCGCTTGAGGGTTCCAGGCTGCACTTCATTACACACAACTGTCACCATCATTATGGGCAGCAGCGCTCATTGGACTCCTTCCCTTTGTTGATTGCCCGGTCTGCTTTGGGTCTGCTTCCCCGTTTGCTTCTGGTCTGCTTCCCCGTTTGTTCCCTGTGTCTGCATTAATGTCGTTATGTGTTCTTGTCCAGACGCTGTCCTGTCCTGTTCCATTCCATGTCTGTTGATAATTAAATGTTCACTCCCTGTACCTGCTTCTCGTCTCTACCAACGTCGACACTTATAGAATGCACACCACTAAAAGAAGCATCAGGGAGTTTTGGTTGGTGACGTCGGGCCCGGGTGCTATCGCAGAGGGAACCGGGGGTGCCTCAGCTAGCTCGTCGGGCTTCCAAGCTGGCTCAAGAGGTCGTCTTGCCTCGGTGGGCTCGGCAGGCGCCTACCCCACGTCATGCTTCAGCCGGACCATCAGGCTCCCACGCCTCAGCCGGTTCATCGGGTTCCCACGCCTCAGCGTGATCGTCGGGCTCCCACGCCTGAGCCGGTTTGCCAAGCTCCCACGCCTGTGCCGGTTCGTCGGGCTTCTACGCCCCAGCTGGCTTGTCCTGTGTCCATGCCTCGTCAGGCTCCACCAGGTGGGATGCCGGTGGCGCCTCTAGAGGGGGGGTACTATCACACCTGCTCCTGCCCTCCCCTTCTGGCGCTCGAGGCTGCCCTTCATTACAGACACCTGTCACCATCATTACGTGCAGCAGCGCACATTGGACTCACTTGGACTCCTTCCCTTTGTTGATTGCCTATTCTATAACTGTCTGCTTCCCCGTTTGTTCCCTGTGTCTGCGTTAATATCATTATGTGTTCTTGTCCAGACGCTGTCCTGTCCTGTTTCATGTCCGTTGATAATTAAATGTTCGCTCCCTGTACCTGCTCATCTCTACCAGCGTCGATCCTTACAATGGGACTCCTAAATAACGTCCGGTTGTGATACAGCCTGGAATAAAACAAGGGTCTGTAGTGATGCCTCTAGCACTGAGATGCGGTACCTTAGACCACTGCAGTTATTCTGCAATTACTGCATCCAAAATACCACAGTTGACTGCAGTTACTGCACTTTTACTGCAGTTTCAAAAACTACAATCTTTTTTTGTAAGGGGAATTGTGTTGGTCATTGTTAGTAAATGCAGCATTTATTCCAATTCAAAATAGTATTGCAAAATACTAACTCATCAGATTGTGCTGCTTTCCCATCTTCTTGTAATAATCGCTCAATGAATCTGTGGTTGAGTGATTTTTTTGGGGTGGTGCCCTTTTTTTGGTATGCCCCCCAAAAGTGTGCATGGCCCTAAAAGAGATTAATAATAATGTCTTACAGATTAACAAACCACTGTTCCTTTAAGCAACCTTCATATCCAACCAGGCACACACACAGACAATTAGACAGCTCAGTCTTCAGCTGATTGTCTGAAGTGGTGCCACCATCCTTGCGGTTGTCCCTCCTCTTCACCTGTTCCAGGAATGGCTCCATGAACCTGGCCAGGACTGAGCAGCAATGAATCAGACCGTATGCATCCTCCACCTTCTGTAGAGCAGCCAGAGCCTACCCAGGGAGTTGAAGATGGAGCCGAAATAGAAGGCAGACGCTTTATGTGACCCCAACCGATTGTGTTTTTTTGTTCATTTATTTGCGTTGTTTGTAACTTATTTTTTACTTATTTTGTATATAATGTTGCCGCTACCATCTCTTATGACCAAAAATAACGCCTGGACATCAGGACTGCGATTACTCACCACGGACTGGCAGAATCCTTTTTTTCCTTTAACGAGTCTGACGAGGCCGACGCGTATGGCAGACGACATACTGCTTTCTCGGGAACAGGCCCAGATCCCCATGATTTGAGTGAAGAGGAGGCAGAGAAAAAGGATCCGGAGGACGAGCTACTTTCTGAGAATTCGTAGGCGATCGAATAAACCCCCACTTCTTTCCATTCTGCTAGCAAACGTGTAATCTTTGGACAATAAAATAGATTACCTACACGGAAGAGTAAACTACCAACGGGACATTCAAAACTGTAATATCTTATGCTTCACGAAGACGTGGCTGAACGACGACACTATCAACATACAGCTGGCTGGTTATACGCTGCACCGGCAGGATAGAACAGCGGCGTCTGGTAAGACAAGGGGCGGCGGACTATGTATTTTTGTAAATAACAGCTGGTGCAAGATATATGAAGAAGTCACGAGCTATTGCTTACCTGAGGTTGAGTACCTCATGATAAACTGTAGACCACACTACCTACCTAGAGAGTTTTCATCTGTATTTTTCGTAGCTGTTTACATACCATCACAGTCAGAGGCTGGGACTAAGACAGCATTGAATGAGCTGTATTCCGCCATAAGCAAACAAGAAAACGCTCAGCCAGAGGCGGCGCTCCTAGTAGCCGGGGACTTTAATGCGGGGAAACTTAAATCCATTTGACCAAATTCCTATCAGAATGTATAAGAGCGTCTGCTAAATGACTTAAATGTAATGTAATGTTAAATGTGTAACTAGAGGGAAAAACACTCTGGACCACCTTTACTCCACACACAGAGACGCATACAAAGCTCTCCCTCGCCCTCCATTTGGCAAATCTATCCAAAATGATATCCTCCTGATCCCTGCTTACAAGCAAAAATTAAAGCAGGAAGCACCAGTGACTAGATCAATAAAAAAGTGGTCGGATGAAGCAGATGCTAAGCTACAGGACTGTTTTGCTAGCACAGACTGGAATATGTTCTGGGATTCCTCCGA
Source organism: Salvelinus fontinalis (assembly GCF_029448725.1). Taxonomy (NCBI): domain Eukaryota; kingdom Metazoa; phylum Chordata; class Actinopteri; order Salmoniformes; family Salmonidae; genus Salvelinus; species Salvelinus fontinalis. Next base: position 29,123,275 of record NC_074669.1, read on the forward strand.
TGGCATTGAGGAGTACACCACATCAGTCATTGGCTTCATCAATAAGTGCATTGATGATGGCGTACCCACAGTGATACCCCAACCAGAAGCCATGGATTACAGGCAACATCCTGAGCTAAAGGCTAGAGCTGCCGCTTTCATGGAGCGGGACTCTAACCAGGAAGCTTATAAGAAATCCCGCTATTCCCTCCAACGAACCATCAAACAGGCAAGGTGTCTATACAGGACTAAGATCGAATCGTACTACACCGGCTCTGACGCTTGTCGGATGTGGCAGGGCTTGCAAACCATTACAGACTACAAAGGGAAGCACAGACGAGAGCTGCCCAGTGACACGAGCCTACCAGACGAGCTAAACTACTTCTATGCTCGCTTCGAGACAAATAACACTGAAACATGCATGAGAGCACCAGCTGTTCTGGAAGACCCTAGACCCACCTAATTTGCATACTGCCCCTACAGATCCACAGATGATGCAATCTCTATTGTACTCCACACTGCCCTTTCCCACCTGGACAAAAGGAACACCTATGTGAGAATGCTATTTATTGACTACAGCTCAGCGTTCAACACCATAGTGCCCTCAAAGCTCATCAATAAGCTAAGGACCCTGGGACTAAACACCTCCCTCTGCAACTGGATCCTGGACTTCCTGACAGGCCGCCCTCAGGTGATCCTCAACACAGGGGCCCCTCAGGGGTGCATGCTCAGTCCCCTCCTGTACTCCCTGTTTACTCATAACTGCACAGCCAGGCATGACTCCAACACCATCATTAAGTAAGCAGATGACACAACAGTGGTATGCCTGATCACCGACAACGATGAGACAGCCTATAGGGAGGAGGTCAGAGACCTGGCCGTGTGGTGCCAGGACAACAACCTCTCCCTCAACGTGATCAAGACAAAGGAGATGATTGTGGACTACAGGAAAAAGAGGACCGAGTACGCCCCCATTCTCATTGACGGGGCTGCAGTGGAGCAGGTTGAGAGCTTCAAGTTCCTTGGTGTCCACATCACCAACAAACTAACATGGTCCAAGCACACCAAGACAGTCATGAAGAGGGCACGACAAAACCTATTCCCCCTCAGGACACTGAAGAGATTTGGCATGGGTCCTCAGATCCTCAAAAGGTTCTGCAGCTGCACCATCGAGAGCATCCTGACTGGTTGCGTCACTGCCTGGTGTGGCAGCTGCAAGGCCTCCGACCGCAAGGCACTACAGAGGGTAGTGCGAACGGCCCACTGGGGCCAAACTTCCTGCCATCCAGGACCTCTATACCTGGCGGTGTCAGAGGAAGGCCCCAAAAATTGTCAACGACTCCAGCCACCCTAGTCATAGACTGTTCTCTCTGCTACCGCACGGCAAGCGGTACCAGAACGTCAAGTCTAGGTCCAAGAGGCTTCTAAACAGCTTCTACCCCCAAGCCATAAGACTCCTGAACACCTAATCAAATGGCTACCCAGACTATTTGCATTGCCTCCCCTTTTACACCACTGCTACTCTCTGTTGTTATCATCTATGCATCGTCACTTTAATAGCCCTACCTACATGTACATATTACCTCAATTAACCGGTGTCCCCGAACATTGACTCTGTACCGGTACCCCCCTGTATATAGTCTAACTATTGTTATTTTACTGCTGCTCTTTAATTACTTGTTGCTTTTATTTCTTATTCTCATCCAGATTTGTTTTTTTTTAACTGCATTGTTGGTTAGGGGCTCGTAAGTAAGTATTTCACTGTAAGGTCTGCACCTGTTGTATTCGGCGCATGTGACTAATAAAATAAGCCACAGCAGCACTACGAGAGAAAAGATGTTCAAAAGTCACCAAGATGAGTAGCACTAGGGGAGGTGATGATACGTTTTTCAAAAAGCAATTTAAGCAATGCATTATGCATAGGTTGTTCGACTGCATTCTGACTTATTTTGGGGGAATTTACCAATACATATTTGGAAAGAAAAAGGTAATCAAGAGAAAGTTACTGTGATTTCCAGTAGAGGGCAGCAGACACCATCGTCAGCAGATTGACTTCACAATGCATAGTGTTACCTGTAGCAGCTAAACCACTGCTCAGTATTACCTGTATGAAGATGCGGGGCATAAGTATGATGGTATCTGCGATGAGGTCCGGATGAAGGTCATCTACTTGGCCTAGCAAAACCAGCATGAGTTCCATCGGGCTGCATGCCTGAGAGAGCAGATGTATACATTACTGTTAACTCTGATGCCATGCCATGTTTATCTACCCACTGTTTAGCCTCCTGCTAGCCACTTCTGTCAAAGGTAATTCATAGTGCTTAGCTTACCTTGGCCAGGTGTGCCATAGCGGCCTGACAGGTAGAGGAGCTCTTCTTCTTCTTCAGTATCTCGGCCACCATGGAAGCCAGGAGGCTACAGCCCATAGACTTCACTATGCCATGAGTCAGATAAAAGAACCGAAGTCATTTACATTTTAGCAGACACTATTATCCAGCGCAATTAGGGTTAAATGCCTTGCTAAAGGGCACATCGACAGATTTTTCACTTAGTCAGCTCGGGGATTTAAACCAGCAACCTTTTTGTTACTGGCCCAATGCTCTTAACCGTTAGGCTACCTGCTGTATCTACTATGTAAATTTGGAAAGAAAGCTCCAGCTGATGATACAGAACATTTGCACAAGTGTATGGGGGGGTATACAAAATGTTGGTTGCATGTGGGCTTGCAAATGAGCACCGTAGCCCTTCACATCGATCAATAACGCTTAGTTGACGTCCTTGCAGAATATAGACCCTTTCATGACTCATCAAAATTAACTACATTTTTTTATTACATGTTCTCTTTTCAAAGCGAGTATCCCTTCACTACGGTTAGAGAATCCTTGACATCGAAGTTTAAGGCCACAAATGTCTCATTTGTGAGTCAATTCAATTTCTTCAAGCCAGAAACCCTCTGAGGCTCTTTTAGCTCCTGAAAGACATAGAAAAGCCATCCTGACAAATGCTCATGTAAGTGTAGGCCGTAGAGGAGAGGGAGGCGTGGGGAGGTGGGACAACCAAGGGCACTTAAAGAAGAGCCTTTGCAAACAGGGTTACCATCAGTGGAGCGAGAAATCCGACTGGATATTGGCTGGTTCAGTCCTCACACCTTCAGGTCAACAGGCAACAACAAGCTCTGTCTGGGTAGTGGCAGAGTCCCAACCATTATTATATGTATGCATCCCCAAAGGGCACCCTATACTGTACACAGTGCCCTGGTCAAAGGTAGTGCACTATGTAGGGAATAGGGTGCCATTTGGAATGGACTCTATATGTCCATGGTGGCAAGGTAGCGAAGTGGCCTGTACTAGTAGAGTTGCTGTTGTTGTCACAGAGGGAACTGGAGTGTGACTGCGTCTGCCTTCACTATTATCGACCTCTGGGATTTAACAATAAATCGAAACTGTACTGTCAATGTGTAAAAACACACAAGCTATGTTTAAAAAAAATCTGTTCACTCCATAAAAGTAAGGTGTGAGGATATCTTTGAATTGAATTACTCATTTGGCAGAAACTGAGAGGGCCCTTCATAGGAGGACATGTGATGGTGATCGATGCATTTACCTGGTTCTTCTCATCTTGAATGAAGTCCACCAGTGTTGCCGTGTCACCCTGATTAATACATGTCAACCCAGTGTTCTGGAACAGCTCACGGTCCTCTGGTCTCAAGCCGTCTACCACTATGGCTTCTCGCTGTACAGATACACGATGTTGACTGACGCCACCACTCACAGAGACAGCTAGTTCAAAGTAATAGTCTTGACAGTGTTATGCATCTGATACATCATATTATTGTAGAACAGTTCATATTAATCATATTTTTATAAGCGTAGCGAGTTGTTATCATTGATATGAGCCACTGTTAGCATGTTAGCTTACCTATCTCTGGATGACATCTTGCAGCTGATCAGCCATCCTCAGCGTTTGTCCTGACTAACAATTAGTGTGGGGTCCAAAAAATAAGAGTTTGAATATTCAGAATACAGAAGAAATACTAATAATATTTAAATGACCTCCTAAAAAGGACACCAGATAGTTTCTGTTGCTGTTTAAAAATGACTTCTGGTAGAGGTGGACTGTCCAGAGCCCTCTACACCTTTATCAAGCCCTATGTGCCTGAGATGTCATCAGATTAAAGCAGTGCTACATGGTCACGGCAGACAACAGAACTGTTTGGAAGGCTCTAGCCAAGTAATACACTGCTCAAAAAAATAAAGGGAACACTTAAACAACACAATGTAACTCCAAGTCAATCACACTTCTGTGAAATCAAACTGTCCACTTAGGAAGCAACACTGATTGACAATAAATTTCACATGCTGTTGTGCAAATGGTATAGACAAAAGGTGGAAATTAACCACCTGCAGAATCACTCCTTTATTGGGGGTGTCTGGCTATTAGCCTATAATTTCCACCTTTTGCCTATTCCATTTGCACAACAGCATGTGAAATTTATTGTCAATCAGTGTTGCTTCCTAAATGGACAGTTTGATTTCACAGAAGTGTGATTGACTTGGAGTTACATTGTGTTGTTTAAGTGTTCCCTTTATTTTTTTGAGCAGTGTATAATATCAGCTTGCTGCCCCAGACAGCCAGATAGAAAGACAGGAACACACACACATGGCTGTAGCTAGTTGAGGGGCTGCTCTCCTTGGTCCTTATTTGTAATAAATAGATAGCGTTAGCCAGGAGCATGTTTGAACGATAGGATTTAGCCGGCAGCTGCTGGTTAGGATAGGTTTGCTCTCTGTATTGCGTCGTGATGAAAGCAAAGCTCAGAACAAAAGCCACAAAGCAAATACACACAGAGACAGGAAATGGGACCTTGTGTTGACTCTGATTTAGTCATCTTTAATTGGAGGCTGATGATTGTTGTGACCTCAAAGCTTCTTACTACAATACATGAAAGAAACATACAATACATACCATTTAGCAGACGCTTTTAACCAAAGTGACAGAAAGTCATGCATGCATACATTTGAAGTATGAGTGATCCCAGGAATTAAACCCACTATCCTGGCGTAGCAAGCATGGCATGCTCTACTAACTGAGCTACAGAGGATCTCTGTAGGTCTAAGAAATATCTGGAAAGGAGAGGGGAAAGAGGGAAATGGGAGAATAATCAGTTGTAGAGGATAATCGCCTTGTAAAAAAGTGGTACTTATTTTTCAAGCACTGTACTCACTCAATATCAAAAACAACCACAATGATACGTTGGGGCATTTGTTTTCACTAGGCATTTTGGATGATGCAGTCTGAGACAGCCAAATACTATAACGTGAAGCCAAATGATAAATGATGTGCATTGAAATGCAATGCCTATCACTTGGTGTCGTCACACTCCTGGACACAGTACAGATTGACATAGAAGAGTTGTTCTCTTTTCCAAAGGGGAAAATCAGCTTAACTTCACATCAATATTTGAAAAATCAGTCAATGTACCCTTGAGCAAGGCACTTAAACCTAATTGCTTCTGTAAATCACTCTGGATACGAGGGTCTACTAAATTGTGCCTCGGTAAAACGCCAAACCCTTTTTAGCTCGGTAGTAACCTATGACCAAACTCTACCTCTAGAGAGCACTGTTTTCTCAAAGTGAGCTGTGGGGTTTCAAGTGGAGCCGATCCTAGAACAATAAGGTGAACAATGTATAAGATACATTTCGTTTGTCACTTGAGAATAGAAATCAGTTTGCACAGTGGCCTGATGAAATATGTTAAAACACATGGAAATGAGAGTCTTCTGGCTATGTGACCGATGATTGTTCATTGTTCAAAAGTTATTCCACTACCTAAGAATAGTGAAGCCCCCTGAACTGGCTCAAATAGCCGACCAATCAGCCTGTTACCAAACCTTAGTATCTGTATGACCAGATACAATGCTATTTTACAGTAAACAAATTGACAACAGATTTTCAGAACGCTTATAGAGAAGGACATTCAACAAGCACAGCACTTACAGAAATGACTGATGATTGGCTAAGAGAAATTGATAAGATTGTGGGGGCTGTTTTGTTTGACTTCAGTACGGCTTTTGACATTATCAATCATAATCTGTTGCTGGAAAAGCATATGTGTTATGGCTTTACACCCCCTGCTATATTGTCAATAAAGAGTTACCTGTCTAACAGAACACAGAGGGTGTTATTTAATGGAAGCCTCTCCAACAAAGTCCAAGCAGAATCAGAAATTCCCCAGGGCAGATGTCTAGGCCCTTTACTTTTATCAATCTTTACTAACGGCATGACTTGAGTAAAGCCAGTGTTTCTATTTATGCGGATGGCTCAACACTATACACGTTAACTACCACAGTGACTGAAATGACAGCATCACTTAACAAAGAGATGCAGTTATTTCAGAATGGGTGGCAAGGAATAAACTAGTCCTAAATATTTTAAAAAACAAAAATAATTTTATTTGGGACAAATCATTCACTAAACCCTAAACCTCAACTAAATCTTGTAATGAATAATGTGGAAATTGAGCAAGTTGAGCAAGTTGAGCAACTGTCATGGTCAAAATATTTTGATACAACGGTAGCTAGGATGGGGAGAAGTCTGTCTATAATAAAGCGCTGCTCTGCATTCTTAACAGCACTATCAACAAGGCAAGTCCTACAGGTGCCACAAAGAGGGACTTAGAAAAATTGGCTCAGAACAGGGCAGCACGGCTGTCCCGTGGATGTACACAGAGAGCTAACATTAATAATATGCATATCAATCTCTCCTGGCTCAAAATGGAGGAGAGATTGACTTCATCACTACTTGTATTTGTGAGCGGTATTGACATGTTGAATGCACCAAGCTGTCTGTTTGAACTACTGGCACACAGCTCGGACACCCATGCATACCCCACAAGACATGTCACCAGAGGTCTCTTCACAGTCCCCAAGTCCAGAACAGACTTATGAGAGGCACACAGTACTACATAGAGCCATGACTACATGGAACTCTACTCCACATCAAGTAACTCATGCCAGCAGTAAAATTAGATTTAAAAAACAGATAAAAGTGCACCTTATGGAACAACAGGGACTGTGAAGTAACACAAACATAGACACAAGCATACAAACACACAATGACATACGACCTATGTGCACATGGATTTTTGTTATAGATATCTGGTAGTAGAGTAGAGGCCTGAGAGCACACACTTAATATGTTGTGAAATCTGTTATGAATGTATTGTAATGTCCTTAAAATGTATAACTGCCTTGGCAGCAGCTAATGGGGATCCATAATTAATACAAATACAAGATATAAGATATAAGTAAGATAAGCTGCAGAAAAGTTTAATTGTATTTGTAGTTCTGTGTAATAAACTGTAAATATCATTCATATTGTGTTATTGGAAACTTTATTGTTGTGGCTGTCAAATCATATAATATGGTCAATTGAAAAGAGACAAATGGATTATCCTGAAACAGTCAAAAGGTGGATAGGTTTGGTTGCTATAGCTACATACTGTGTATAGTTTTGGATTCTTCCCAGATGACAATGCGCCAGTTAGAGGAAAGCGATCCAGGCAGGCAGGGTGTCTCTCTGTCTCTGGCTGTGCAGTGACTCTACCATTCACCCTCTGGCACAGCCTGAAACATTAATGATCACCAGGAGAATGTGATCTGCCTGGCCAATGCCACTTACAGCTCTCCCATCAACCACCGCCCCACCAAGCTACAGCCTTCTCTTCTCACATCACTGCTTGAAAAAGGAGGCCAGTGGATAGGAAGCCTGTGGGCCAGGATGAGCAGTACTGAAAATACAGCACTTTGTGTTGATGATAGACTTTTATTTAGCAAACTAGGAATGACAACTGATGTATTTACATAAAAATAGCAGGAGAGCCAATGAGCATAGTCATTGAAATGTTTTGAAAAATAACATTTTCTACTGTATTATAATGTTATACTGTATATTCTTATTTTTTGCAATATATTGGCACACATGCTCAAAATGCAGATCTGAATATTACTCAACAATAGCTAAATTAAAGATATTTCAGAGAATGTAACTCTGCCGCACTATTGAGAGTGGAATAAGGGAGGACTAGTGGACCAGAAACGGAAAACAGAGTAGACAGGAGGTGGCTGGGAGATGTCTGTGACAGGTGAAATACAAAAATCTAACACTTGAGCGAGCACTTAAACGGATGAAGAGAGATTTTTTTCTAAAAGGCTAAAAGCCTCTATCACTTCCAACAAGACAGTATAACTCCAAACTCAGTGTGCCAGCATCTCTATACACTGGAAGAGGGAGAGAGGAGGGGGGGTGACAAAATTGCTTTGACAGCCGGTTCATATATAACATCGCCGACGCTACCACCTTGGAGAGTTGCTCGGGAGACGGGGCTCCGTCGCCGGGGGTAACCATGCCTGAGTTGCCATGCACACCATAGCAGAGAGAGAGGCCTCGACCGTGGCCCATGTCTGTGAGTTGAGACACACAGTAGATTATTGATCACAGCCAGACAGGGTGTCATTCTCAGAGACACAGCAGACAGCCAGCAGTGTCTCCCTCCCTGTCTATTAAAGGTCCCCTCTCTGTCTGTATTGATTGGGGAACAACTCAACACTGGTAATTGTCATCAAAATGCCGATTTACAAACAGTCAAGCAGAGCAGAGGCTGGTCGAGGAAGCATGGTACAGTGACAGCGACAGTCAGTATGGATCTGTTGGTGTGTGTTAGCCCCAGCGGCCCCAGACAACAGGCCAACAGGCAAATGTTAGTGTCCAGGAAACAGTGAAACCTGCTTCATCGTCTGGGCCTTTGTCCCTGTGCCTTGGAAGCTGTCACCTCCCTCTACTCTGCTGGATAAAGCAGCATTAAGGTCTGTTGAAAGATGTAGATGAAAAAGGGCCAGACAACATGCGGCACGGTAGCCTTCACCAAAGTACACAGAAATGCCCACAAACGCATTGACACACTTAGAGCTGTCCTCTGCTCCCACACAGGGGCACAGCCCCTCCCTTTAATTGTTTTGGTATGGACTGGATGTTCCCTTGTGATGTCTGGAGCTCCATTATCTCAGTCCACTAGGGCATCTCTCTTTTTCTCTTTTTAAATCCCTGCTGAAGACACACTTTAATAAAGATGATTTCAATGTAAGATTTAATTGGCTATCTTCTTTCATTCTCCTTCCTACTGTCTTTGTTAGTCATTTTATTTTATTATTTTATTTTATGATGTGAAGCACTTTGTTACATGTATTGAAAAGTGCTATACAAGTATTATTATTGTTATTATTATCCTTGTCAAAACTAGTCTTCCTCTTCAAAACCTATTCCTAAAATCTTCCCTGACAGTGACACACAATTCTTCCTATACAGTTGCTAGTAAAAGTCTCCCACCCCTTGCACGGTTTTCACAATTACCTGCATTAAAATTTTAAAATGAGCAACTACATTGGATTTCTTCCTACCGATCTACACAACCTACTTCACATTTTCAAAGTGAAAGAAAAATGATGGAACATTTTCAAAATTAATTTAAAAGAAAAAGATGTGTTGATTGTGTATGTCTTTACACCCCAAAGTTAAAGGTATAGTTCACCCACATTACAAAATTACAGATTTAAGTCAGGCCCGAGACTGGACCATTCACGAACACTCATCACCTCTTGGAAAGCAATTCTAGTGTGTCTTTAGCTGTAAATGTGTGTAATTACCCTGCTGGAAAATAAAACTATATCCAAGGGTGAGGTTTTCAGAAGACCACCGCGGGGTTTCCTCTAACTTCTTTCCTGGCCTTTGCTCCTTTCATATTTATTTTGATCCTGACAAACTCCCCAGTTCCTGCCGGTGACAAGCATATCCATAACATGATGCTATTGCTGCCACCACAATACTTGAAAATACAGAGGCTCAACAACATTGCATTCACTCCACATTACTGGCCAGTATGACAAAGTAAAAAGAAAGCCTGTGTTAAGAAATCCACTCCAAATCATCAATTCTGTTTGCAACAAGGCCATTCTGTTTGCAACAAGGCCATTCTGTTTGCAACAAGGCCATTCTGTTTGCAACAAGGCCATTCTGTTTGCCACAAGGCCATTCTGTTTGCAACAAGAAAACACAGCAAATACATAAACTTTTTGGCTTAAATTAGAAACTACGGGTTCAGGTCAAATCCAACACAACACAGAGTGAAACCCTCTATATTTTCAAGTATTGCGGTAGGAACATCATGTTATGGGTATTCTTGTCACTGGCAGGAACTGGGGAGTTTGTCAGGATCAAAATACATATGAAAGGAGCAAAGTCGCGGATCAATAATTTGCAACCAAGCTAGATCTATTGGGACAAAAACAATTGATATACAGTGAGCTCCAAAAGTATTGGGACAGTGACACATGTTTTGGCTCTGATCTCCAGCACTGGATTTGAAATGATACAATGACTATAAGGTTAAAGTGCAGACTGTCAGCTATAACTTGAGGAAATGTTCATCCATATTGGGTGAAATTACAGCACTTTTGTATATAGTCCCCCAATTTTAGGAGACCAAAAGTATTGGGACAGACTGTCTTATGTGTATTAAAGTAGTCCAACGTGTAATATTTGGTCCCATATTCCTAGCATGCAATGATAATATCAAACTTGTGACTCTACAAACTTGTTGGATGCATTTGCTGGTTGATTTGGTTGTGTTTCAGATTATTTTGTTCCCAATTGAAATGAATGATAAATAACATAATTTTGGAGTCACTTTTATTGTAAATAAGAATATAATATGTTTCTAAACACTTCTACATTAATGTGGATGCTACCATGATTATGGATAATCCTGAATGAATTGTGAATAATGATGAGTGAGAAAGTTACAGACGCACAAATATCATCCCCGAAGACATGCTAACTTCTCACCATTACAATAACAGAGGAAGTTAGCATCTTGGAGGGAGTATGATATTTGTGCATCTGTAACTGTCTCACTCATCATTATTCACGATTCATTCAGGAGTATCAGTAATCATGGTAGCATCCACATTCATGTAGAAGTGTTTAGAAACAAATTATATTCTCTTTTACAATAAAAGTGACTCCAAAATGATACAATACATTATTTATCATTAATTTCTATTGGACACAAAATAATCTGAAACACAACCTAATCAACCAATAAATGCATCCAACAAGTTTGTAGAGTCACAAGCTTGAAGTAATCATTGCATGCTAGGAATGTGGGACCAAATATTACACGTTGGACTACTTTACACATATAAGGGAATTGGTCCCAATCCTTTTGTTCCCCTGAAATGGGGGACTATGTACAAAAAGTGCTGTTGTTTCTAAATGGTTCACCCGATACGGATGAAAATACCCTCAAACTAAAGCTGACAGTCTGCACTTATAATTACCTTATAATCAGTGTATAAATTATTTCAAAACCAAAGGGCTGGAGCACATAGCCAAAACATCAAAAAATGTGTCACTCTCCCAATACTTTTGGAGCTCACTGTATTTTTCCCTAAGAAGTTGTGCAAAGTTGGTAGAATCTTATAAAAAATATTCACAGCTGTAACGGCTGCCAAAGGTGCTTCCACCAATTATTAACTCTGGGGTGTGAAGACATACGCAATCAAGACATACAGTTGAAGTCGGAAGTTTACATACACCTTAGCCAAATACATTTAAACTCAGTTTTTCACAATTCCTGACAATTAATTCTAGTAAAAATTCCCTGTTTTAGGTCAGTTAGGATTACCACTTTAATTTAAGAATGTGAAATGTCAGAATGTCATTTTGCCCAGTGGGTCAGAAGTTTACATGCACTCAATTAGTATTTGGAACATTGCCTTTAAATTGTTTAACTTGGGTCAAACGTTTCGAGTAGCCTTCCACAAGCTTACCACAATAGGTTGGGAGAATTTTGGACCATTCCTCCTGACAGAGCTGGTGTAACTGAGTCAGGTTTGTAGGCCTCCACAAATGTTCTATAGGATTGAAGTCAGGGCTTTGTGATGGCCACTCCAATACCTTGACTTTGTTGTCCTTAAGCCATTTTGCCACAACTTTGGAAGTATTCTTGGGGTCATTGTTCATTTGGAAGACCCATTTGCGACCAAGCTTTAACTTCCTGACTGATGTCTTGAGATGTTGCTTCATTGTATCCACATAATTTCCCTACCTCATGATGCCATCTATTTTGGGAAGTGCACCAGTCCCTCCTGCAGCAATGCACCCCCACAACATGATGCTGCCACCCCCGTGCTTCACGGTTGGGATGGTGTTCTTTGGCTTGCAAGCCTCCCCTTTTTCCTCCAAACATAACAATGGTCATTATGGCCAAACAGTTCTATTTTTGTTTCATCACACGAGAGGACATTTCTCCAAAAAGTACAATTTTTGTCCCCATGTGCAGTTGCAAACTGTAGTCTGGCTTTTTTTATGGCGGTTTTGGAGCAGTGGCTTCTTCCTTGCTGAGCGGCCTTTCAGGTTATGTCAATATAGGACTCGATACTTTTGTACCTGTTTCCTCCAGCATCTTCACAAGGTCCTTTGCTGTTGTTCTGGGATTGATTTGCACTTTTCGCACCAAAGTACGTTGATCTCTAGGAGACAGAACGCGTCTTCTTCCTGAGCGGTATGACGGCTGCATGGTCCCATGGTGTGAATACTTGCGTACTATTGTTTGTACAGATGAATGTGGTACCTTCAGGCATTTTGGAAATTGCTCCCAAGGATGAACCAGACTTGTGGAGGTCTACAACTTTTTTCTGAGGTCTTGGCTGATTTCTTTTGATTTTCCCATGATGACAAGCAAACAGGCATTGAGTTTGAAGGTAGGCCTTGAAATACATCCACAGGTATGTCAATTAGCCTATCAGAAGCTTCTAAACCCATGACATAATTTTCTGGAATTTTCCAAGCTGTTTAAATTGCACAGTCAACTTAGTGTATGTAAACTTCTGACCCACTGGAATTGTGATGATGAACACTGAATTATAAGTGATCATCAGTCTTTAAACAATTGTTGAAAAATGACTTGTGTCCTGCACAAAGTAGATGTCCTAATCGACTTGCCAAAACTATAGTTTGTTAACAAGAAATTTGTGGAGTGGTTGAAAAACGAGTTTTAAAGATTCCAACTCCAAGTGTATGTAAACTTCCGACTTCAACTGTATTTGTTAATTTTCTTTTTTATTAATTCGGAAAATGTTTTATAAATTTCTTTCACTTTGAAAATGTGGACTAGGCTTTGTAGATCTGTAGAAAAAAAAGTAATTTGCAGCAAAATGTGAAGACTGTGCAAGGAGTGTGTAGACTTCTTAGCACAATTTGGGAAGTACAAGAAAGCACTTCATATGAAGCTGGTGATTCTTAAGAAAATGTGGTCTATGGTTTCATACTTGACTCTAGGGAACTTGACACATTTTTGTGATGCAACTTTGCAGTAACATTTTGCAAAAGGTAGAGACTGTGTCACGATCGTCGTATGGTGGAAGAGAGGAGGACCAAGGCGCAGCGTGAAGTGAATACATACTACGTTTAATGACACGAAACGAAGAACACTTGACAAACTAAACAAAACAACAAACGTGCCGCTAAAGCTAAACAGTGCAGACACTGGCAACTGACAGACAATAACCCACAAACTACCCAATGAATATGGCTGCCTAAATAGGGTTCCCAATCAGAGACAACGATAGACAGCTGTCTCTAATTGAGAACCAATCTAGGCAACCATAGACATACATACACCTAGACTAGACACTGCCCCATAAACATACAAAACCCCTAGACAATACAAAACACATACATCCCCCATGTCACACCCTGACCTAACTAAAATAATAAAGAAAACAAAGATAACTAAGGCCAGGACGTGACAGACTGTGATATTTCAGCAAATGTCATGTTTCTTATGTGGGCAATTTCTACACATACTAGCTAACCTTTGGTTTAAAAAAGGAACTACAAATCAGAGAGAAAACTGTGAGATGACTGCTCATTTACTCTGTGGTCAATTACTACTTCTCTTCTTTAAGTTACAGTACTCTGAGATAAAATGGAAACCACCATCCATTGAAAGAAGCAAATCAAGGCTAGCATATCAGAAGAATATCTGTGTTTGAAATCAGATGCAGCATTCAGTCCAGACCAACCACAGTAAACAGCAGCTGAAGTGGGTCTGGGGACCCGAGGGAGAGGACCTAAACATGCCAGTTTTTCTTGACAAGCAGCAGAAGGGAGAGTCAGTCTGTTAGGGGCCCCTGGGGGCCTGTTTCTTCACACTGAGTTGGGCTGAGGGCTGAGATAGATGGCTGGCTGGTAAATGGTCCACTCACTCTGTGTGTATGTTCTCTAAGAGGTCACTAAGGAGAAAATAAGGAAAAGGGGGAGAGAGGGGATTTGGGCTTGTTTCATGGAAGTATATGTACAGTACCAGTCAAAAGTTTGGACACATCTACTCATTCAAGGGTTTGTGTTTATTGTTTGTAGAATAATAGTGAAGACATCAAAAACTATAAAATAACACATCATGTAGTAACCAAAAAAGTATTTAAAAAATCTAAATATATTTTATATTTGAGATTCTTTAAAGTAGCCACCCTTTGCCTTGATGACAGCTTTGCACACTCTTAGCATTCTCTCAACCAGCTTTATGATAGTCACTTGGCATGCATATCAATTAACAGGTGTGCCTTGTTAAAAGTTAATTTGTGGAATTTCTTTCTTTCTCAATGCATTTGAGACAATCAGTTGTGTTGTGACAAGGCAGGGGAGGTATATAAAAGATATCCCTATTTCGTAAAATACCAAGTCCATATTATGACAAGAACAACTCAAATAAGTAAAGAGAAACGACAGTCCATCATTACACTTAGACATGAAAGTCAGTCAATACAGAACATTTCAAGAACTTTGAAAGTTTGTTCAAGTGCAGTCGCAAAAACCATCAAGCGCTATGATGAAACTGGCTCTCATGAGAACCGCCACAGGAAAGGAAGACCCAGAGTTACCTCTGCTGCAGAGGATAAGTCCATTAGAGTTAACTGCCCCTCAGATTCAAGCCCAAATAAATGCTTCACGGAGTTCAAGTAACAGACACATTTCAACATCAACTGTTCAGAGGAGACTGTGTGAATCAAGCCTTCATGGTCGAAATTGCTGCAAAGAAACAACTACTAAAGGACACCAATAATAATAAGAGACTTGCTTGGGCCAAGAAACACGAGCAATAGACATTAGAAAAGTGGTCTGATGAGTCCAAATGTGAGATTTTTGGTTCTAACTGCCGTGTCTTTATGAGACACTGAGTAAGTGAACGGATGATATCCGCATGTGTGGTTCCCACCGTGAAGGAGGAGGAAGTGTGATGGTGTGTGTGGGTGGGTGGGGGGGGGGGGTTGCTGGTGACTTTGTCGGTGATTTATTTAGAATTCAAGGCACACTTAACCAGCATAGCTACCACAGCATTCTGCAGCAATACATCATCCCATCTGGTTTCCGCTTAGTAGGACTATCAGTTGTTTTTCAACAGGACAATGACCCAAAACACACCTCCAGGCTGTGTAAGGGCTATTTGACCAAGAAGGAGAGTGATGGAGTGCTGCATCAGATGACTTGGCCTCCACAATCACCCGACCTCAACCCAATTGAGATGGTTTGGGATGAGTTGGACCGCAGAGTGAAGGAAAAGCAGCCAACAAGTGCTCAGCATATGTGGGATCTCCTCCAAGACTGTTGGAAAAGCATTCTGGGTGAAGCTGGTTGAGAGAATGCCAAGAGTGTGCAAAGCTGTCATCAAGGCAAAGGGAGGCTACTTTGAAGAATCTCAAAAATAAAATCTATTTTGATTTGTTTAACACTTTTTTGCTTACTACATGACTCCATATGTGTTATTCATAGTTTTGAAGTCTTCACTATTATTCTCCAATGTAGAAAATAGTAAAAATAAAGAAAAACAATGTAATGAGTGCGTGTCTCCAAACTTTTAACTGGTACTGTATGTACAGTGCCTTCAGAAAGTATTCACACAACTTTACTTTTTCCACATTTTGATGTATTACAGCTTGAATTTAAAATGGATTAAATTTAGATGTTTGTTGTTGCTGACCTCCACACAATAACCCATAATGAAATTATGTTTTTCAAATTCATAAAAATGAAAAGGTGAAATGTCTTGAGTCAATAGGTATTCAACCCCTTTGTTATTGCAAGCCAAAATAAGTTCAGGAGTAGCTGTGTACTTAATTAAGAAGTCACATAATAAGTTGCATGGACTCACTCTGTGTGCAATAATAGTGTTTAACAAGATTTTTTAAAGACTAACTCCCCTGTTTTTAAAACCTCTACAGGATCGGTGGGTCCCACGTGGTACGGTTGAGCTAACATAGGCTAATTCAATTCGCATAGATATCTGATATTGGCAGAAAGCTTAAATTCCTTTTAATCTAACTGCACTGTCCAATTTACAGTGGCTATTACAGTGAAATAATACCATGCTATTGTTTGAGGAGAGTGCACAGTTATGAACTTGAAAAGTTATTAATAAACCAATTATACACATTTGGGCACTCTTGATACAACATTTTGAACATAAAGGCAATGATTCATTGGATCAGTCTAAAACTTGGACATACACCGCTGCCATCCAGTGGCCAACATCTAAATTGCACCTGGGCTGGAATAATACATTATGGCCTTTCTCTTGCATTTCAAAGATGATGGTACAAAAAAATACAATTATCTTTTACCAGATCTACTGTGTTATATTCTCCTACATTCATTTCACACTTCCACAAACTTCAAAGTGTTTCCTTTCAAATGGTATCAAGAATATGCATATCCTTGATTCAGGTCCTGAGCTACAGACAGTTAGATTTACGTATGTCCTTTAGGCAAAAATTGAAAAAAGGGGTGGATCCTTAGGAGGTGGACTAACTCACACATACAGACAAATGTAAGATCCCTCAGTCTTTGTGATTGAATCTGTGTTTGACATTCACTGCTTGACTCAGTGAATGTCAAACACAGATTCAATCACAAAGACCAGGCAGGTTTTCCAAAGCATCGCAAAGGGCCCGTATTGGTAGATGGGTAACAATAAAAAAGCTGGCATGCAATATCCCTTTGGGCATGGTGAAGTTATTAATTACACTTTACATGGTGTATCAATACACCCAGTCACTACAAAGATACAGGCGTCCTTCCTTACTCTGTTGCCGTAGAGGTAGGAAACTGCCCCGGTGGTTTCACCATCAGGCCAATGGTGACTTTAAAACATTTACAGAGTTGAATGGCTGTGATAGGAGAAAACTGAGGATGGATCAACAACATTGTAGTTGACTGGGGAGTTTTTCAGGATAAAAAAGAAACGGAATGGAGCTAAGCACAGGCAAAATCCACCAGACATTGGGAGATTAATTCACTTTCAGCAGGACAATAACCTAAAATACTAGGCCAAATCTACACTGGAGTTGCTTACAAAGGAGACAGTGAAAGTTCCTGAGTGGTCGAGTTACAGTTTTGACTTCTGCTTGAAATCTGCTTGAAAATCTACGAAAAGACCTGAAATGGTTGTCTAACAATAATCAACAACCAATTTGACTAAGCTTGAAAAATTTTGAAAATAATAATGGGCAAATGTTTCACAATCCAGTTGTGTGAAGTTCATAGAGACTTACCCAGAAAGACTCATAGCTGTAATTGCTGACAAAGGAGATTCTAATGTATTGACTGAGGGGGTTGAATACTTATCTAAATCAAGATATATTAGTGATATATTTATTTTTCATAATGTTTTTACAAATATAAAAATAATATCTTCCACTTTGACATTAGAGTATTTTGTGTAAATCGTTGACGTTATTAATAGACAAGGGGCATGCAAGAGGCAGGTCGAGGACAGGCAGAAGTTCGTAAACCAGGTCAGAGTTAGATGGGTACAGGACGGCAGGCGGGCTCAGGGTAGGGACAGGCAGAAAAGGTCGGAACCAGGAGGACTAGAAAAACAGGAGTACGGGAAAACACGCCGGTAGTCTTGACGGGACTAGACGAACTGGCAACAGACAAACAGAAACCACCGGTATAAATACACAGGGGATAATGGTAACAAATTGGAGACACCTGGTGGAGGTTGGAGACAAGCACAAGACAGGTGAAACAGATCAGGGTGTGACAGTAACCCCCCCCCCCCCCCCAACCCCTAGGGGCAATTTTTGGTCCTGGGCCGAACGTTGGGACCATGTGAATGGCACCTTAGGAGAAGTGAGTGCAGAGAGGGGAGAAGATGGGGGCTGTAGCCCCGAATGAAGAGGCGGTAGAAATGAGCAAATCCCAGAAAACTTTGCAGCTGCACTCTAGAGGTGGGTTGGAGCCAGTCCACCACCGCTGTCACCTTGTCAGGATCCATCTGAACGTTCCCAGAAAAGAGATAGTGGAGCGATGTAATTTACACCTCTAAGCTTTCACAAACAACTGGATCTCCGAGAGGCACTGGAGGACTTGTCGGACATGAAAGACATGCTCTTGAGCAGAATGGGAGAAAACAAGGATCTCCGGGAGGCACTGGAGGACTTGTCGGACATGAAAGACATGCTCTTGAGCAGAATGGGAGAAAACAAGGATCTCCGGGAGGCACTGGAGGACTTGTCGGACATGAAAGACATGCTCTTGAGCAGAATGGGAGAAAACAAGGATCTCCGGGAGGCACTGGAGGACTTGTCGGACATGAAAGACATGCTCTTGAGCAGAATGGGAGAAAACAAGGATCTCCGGGAGGCACTGGAGGACTTGTCGGACATGAAAGACATGCTCTTGAGCAGAATGGGAGAAAACAAGGATCTCCGGGAGGCACTGGAGGACTTGTCGGACATGAAAGACATGCTCTTGAGCAGAATGGGAGAAAACAAGGATCTCCGGGAGGCACTGGAGGACTTGTCGGACATGAAAGACATGCTCTTGAGCAGAATGGGAGAAAACAAGGATCTCCGGGAGGCACTGGAGGACTTGTCGGACATGAAAGACATGCTCTTGAGCAGAATGGGAGAAAACAAGGATGTTGTTGTGGTAGCCAAACACAAACCGATACAGCATGTCATGAAGCACATTGTTGACCAGGGCCTGGAATACTGCGAGGGCGTTGGTGAGTCCAAACGGCATGACCAGGTATTTGTAGTGTCTGTTAGCCATGTTGAAGGCTGTCTTCCACTCGTCTCCTTCCCGTGTCCAAACTAGGTGATAGATGTTCCGAAGGTCCAACTTAGAAAATATGGTTGCCCCCTGGAAAGGTTTGAAAGCCGAGGAAAGGAGTGGTAGAGGGTAATGATTCTTGAGGGTAGCGATTCTTGAGGCCCCGGTAGTCGATACATGGGCGCAGGGTCTTGTCCTTCTTTTCCACAAAGAAGAAACCTGCACCGGCAGGGGAGGCAGAAGGATGAATGCTCCCAGCAGCCAGAGAGTCCTCAGTGTACTCCTCCAAGGCATTGGTCTCAGGGCCAGACAGAGAATATAGCACCCCACTAGGCATTGTGGTGCCTGGGAGGAGGTCAATGGCGCAATCATGGGGACGATGCAGAGGAAGGGAGATGGCACGAGCCTTGCTGAAAACCTCCAGGAGGTCCTGGTTC
Organism: Salvelinus fontinalis; assembly: GCF_029448725.1. NCBI lineage: Eukaryota > Metazoa > Chordata > Actinopteri > Salmoniformes > Salmonidae > Salvelinus > Salvelinus fontinalis. Next base: position 29,142,864 of record NC_074669.1, read on the forward strand.
TCCGCAGTAATGGCAGAGAAATCCGAGGCTTTTCCAGAGCCCGCAGGAGGACGTCCCGGGGCAGGCTGCGCCACTTTAAGGCAACGTGAGTGGCAGAATGGGCTCCAACCCAGGATATAACCAATAGTCCAGTCAATCAGGGTGTTGTGCCTCTGGAGCCATGAAAATCACAAAACAACAGGAACAAGGGGAGATTCAATAAGTATAAGCTGTATGGACTCACTGTGTTTGCCTGACACTCGCAGGTTAATGGGAACCATACTGTGAGTGAACCTGTCAATGGAGCGTTCGTCCAGTGCTCTTGCGTCCATGGGAACGGAGAGGAGTTGTGTGAAGATACCCAGGTCAGATACTAGAGTAGCGTCCACGAAGCTCTCGTCAGTCCCAGAGTCAATGAGCACCTGGAGAGATTTAGACCGATCACTCCACAGCAGGATAACATGGAAAGAGGTACAAGTAATAGGAGTTAGACAACTCCCAGTATGGCCCACCAGTGTACTCGTACCTACTGATGAGCCTGGTATTTTACTGGACAGGTGGATATGTAATGCCCTGTAGCACCACAATACAGGCAACTGTTGGAGCTCAGCCTGCATAGTCGTTCCTTAGGTGACAATCTAGCCCTGCCCAGTTGCATAGGCTCTGGAGTAAACGAGTTCCCCATCCCCGATGATTCCCGAGGGGGCTCGGGTGACTTCAGATCCTCTCAAGAATGCAGGCATCGGGGATTTCCGGGGTTCTTAGGAGTTGTGAATGCAGCCGTGGACATGTGAATGTGGCCAAGAACAGTCCTCCTCTCCATCGCCCTTCGATCCTTATAGTTAAGGCTATGAGGAATTCGAGGTCCAAGGGTAACTCCCGAGCTGCGAGCTCGTCTTTAATCTCCTCCAATAATCCATGAAACAAGGTATCGAACAGGGACTCCGGGTTCCAGGCACTCTCAGCGGCCAATGTGCAAAAGTCTACAGCATAGTCTGCCACATTACGGGAGTCTTGACGCAGTAGAGGTAGCTTTCGGGGTCATCTCTCTCCCAGACACCGGAGAATCGAACACCTTCTTCACCTCTGCCATGAGAAAAAATAAGAAACCTGCACACTGCTCTTGATAGTACCACTGCTCTTTAATAAGCTTAACGTATCGGCCTCACAGGTTTCGTCAGAGCTTTATCACCTGCCATGAAATCCTCCAGACAAAGGCAAATGGCGGATTGTTGCTCCCAAACCGCCGTAGCCCAGGTGAGCACCCTTCCAGACATCAGCGTTATGACATACGCTATCTTCTAACGATCCGAAGGAAATGAAGACGGCTGCAGCTCAAAGATGAGGGAGCACTGGGAAAGAAACGCCCGGCAGGTTCCAGGATCCCCAGCATAGCGCTCCGGGGGAAGTAAGCAGGGATCTCGGGAAGCCGAGGTAGGCTGTACAAAATCACCACTGGTAGGGAGATTACTGAGCGTCCGGGAAGTCTCCGTTGTGGCATGCTGCCTGATAGATAGTCCATGGAATTGCTCCAGTAAGGATTTGAAACCCTGGTCATGGCGTTCAGCCAAAGTATGGAGTCCTTCCTTAAGGTTCTGGAGTAGCTCCACATGTCTTCCAATGGTGGCTCCATGTAGGGAGACAGTGTTGCAGAGCTGGTCCGAATCTGCTGGATTAGTCATGGCCAGTTCGTACTTTAACGACACAGGACGAGACCCAAATGCAGACACAAGAGGCAGCCTCTGATATTTATTAATATACAAGGGGCAGAGAAGAGGCAGGTCGAGGACAGGCAGAAGTTCGTAAACCAGGTCAGAGTCAGATGGGTACAAGACGGCAGGCAAGCAGGCTCAAGGTCAGGGTAGGCAGAATGGTATGGCAGGCGGGCTTAGGGCAGGCAGAAAAGGTCAGAACCAGGAGGTCTAGAAAACAGGGACTAGACAAACATGCGTATGGAAAAACACACTGGTAGGCTTGACGAGACAAGACAAACTGGCAACAGACAAACAGAAACCACCGGCATAAATGCACAGGGGATAATGGGAACAAATGGGAGACACCTGTTGGGGGGTGGAGACAAGCACAAGGCAGGTGAAACAGATCATGATGTGACAGAAAAAGGGGTGTGAATACTTTCTGAAGGCACTTTATGTATGTACTGTATCTATGTATGTATTTACAGTCTGTATGTATACTGTATATCACGTGTCAAATTCATTCCACGGATGGCCGAGTGTCTGGGAGTTTTCACTCCTCCCTTACACTCGATTGATGAATTATGGTCACTAGTCAGTCAAGCCTGACAAATTCCCCAGTCTCTGTAAACTCCCCTCAACTGTTGTCTAGGTCTTAATTGAAAGGGGAAAAAACTCAAACCCGCAGACTCTAGGTCCTCCATGGAATGAGTTTGATACCCCTGATACCCCTGCTGTATATACTTGACCATACAAATAAAATGCTGTCATAAACACATTATTTCAACCCTGTAGTACTTGTCTATATAAATATCATTAATGAATGTCATTCATTAATATGTCATAATATATATGTATTTTTTTGTATGGTTGTTTTCATGAGAGATAAACAAAAACATCATCCTGGAGTGTAACCCTGCAGACCCATGATGAATCTATTAGCTGGTCAGGTTACACAATAATTATCTGCTTGTTGTTCTGCCTATTAAATATACATGGCTATGTGATAGCAGTGACCTGAGATATGCCTCCTCTCCTGCAACACTGCTGTTGCTCCCCACATGCCTTCAGCTACCTTCAGCCTAGTCACAATGACAAGGTTAGGTAAGGGGTAACACTTTACTGCTATGACTACGCAACATTGCTTGTTGTTCCAGTATAAACTGAGTGTACCAAACATTAGGAACACCTAATGTTGCACCCCCCACTTTTGCCCTCAGAACAGCCTCAATTTGTCGGTGCATGGACTCTACAGGGATGCTGGCCCATTTTGACTCTAATGCTTCCCACAGTTGTGTCAACTTGGCTGGACGTCCTTTGGGTGGTGAACCATTCTTGATACACACGGGAAACTGCTGAGCGTGAAAACCCAAGCAGCACTGCACAGACTGTTGTGCCTGGCACCTACTGCCCTACCCGTACAAAGGCGCTTAAATCTTTTGTCTTGCCCATTCACCCTCTGAATGGCATACACATACAATCCATGTTTCAATTGTTTCAAGCGTTAAAAATCCTTCTTTAACCTGTTTCCTCCCCTTCATCTACACTGATTGAAGTGTGTGTGTGTGTGTGTGTGTGTGTGTGTGTGTGTGTGTGTGTGTGTGTGTGTGTGTGTGTGTGTGTGTGTGTGTGTGTGTGTGTGTGTGTGTGTGTGTGTGTGTGTGTGTGTGTGTGTTTGGTTGGGAACCATCAACAACAACATGGTAGCAACACAACATGGCAGCGGCACAACATGGTAGGAGCACAAAACATGGTACAAACATTATTTGGCACAGACAACAGCACAAAGGCAAGAAGGTAGAGACAACAATACATCACGCGAAGCAGCCACAACTGTCAGTAAGAGTGTCCATGACTGAGTCTTTGATTGAAGATGGATATAAAACTGTCCAGTTTGAGTGTTTTTTGCAGCTCGTTCCAGTTGCTAGCTGCAGCGAACGGAAAGAGGAGCGACCCAGGGATGTGTGTGCTTTGGGGACCTTTAACAGAATGTGACTGGCAGAATGGGTGTTTTATATGGAGGATGAGGGCAGCAATAGGTATCTCAAATAGGGGGGAGTGAGGCCTAAGAGGGTTTTATAAATAAGCATCAACCAGTGGGTCTTGCGACAGGCATACAGAGATGACCAGTTTACAGAGGAGTATGGAGTGCAGTGATGTGTCCTATAAGGAGCATTGAAGGCAAGTCTGATGGTCAAATGGTAAAGAACATCTAGCCGTTCAAGAGCACCCTTACCTGTCGATCTATAAATTACGTCTACGTAATCTAGCATCTGGTCATCTGAATTAGGGTTAGTTTGGCAGCTTGGGTGAAAGAGGAGTGATTACGATAGAGGAAACCAAGTCTAAATTTAACCTTAGACTGCAGCTTCGATTTGTGCTGAGAGAAGGACAATGTACCGTCTAGCCATACTCCCAAGTACTTGTATGAGGTGACTACCTCAAGCTCTAAACCCTCAGAGGTAGTAATCACACCGGTGGAAAGAGGGGCATTCTTCTTACCAAACTACATGAACTTTGTTTTGGAGGTGTTCAGAACAAGATTAAGGGCAGAGAAAGCTTGTTAGTCACTAAGAAAGCTTTGTTGTAGAGCATTTAACACAATATCCGGGGAGGGGCAAGCTGAGTATAAGACTGTATCATCTGCATGTAAATGGATGTGAGAGCTTCCTACTGCCTGAGCTATGTTGTTGATGTAAATTGAGAAGAGCGTGGGGCCTAGTATCGAGCCTTGCGGTACTCCGTAGATGACAGGCAGTGGCTGAGACAGCAGTTGTTCTGAGAGGTAGTTAGCAAACCAGGCCAAAGACCCCTCAGAGACACAAGAATGGAATGGTCTACCGTATCAAAAGTGTTGGCCAAGTCAAATAAAATAGCAGCACAACATTGCTTAGAATCAAGGGCAATGGTGACATCATCTAGGACCGTTAAGGTTGCAGAGACACATCCATAACCTGAGCGGAAACCAGATTGCATGCCAGAGAGAATACTATAGACATCAAGAAAGACAGTCAGTTGATTATTGACAAGTTTTTCCAACACTTTTGATAAGCAGGGCAAAAAAATAATTGGCCTGTAACAGTTATGATCAGCTTGATCTCCCGCTTTAAATAAAGGACGCACCGTGGCTGCATTCCAAGCAGTGGGAACCTCCCCAGAGAGGAGAGACAGGTTAAAAAGGTCAGAGAGAGGCTTGGTGATGATAGGGTCTGCAACCTTAAAGAATAAAGGATCTAAACCATCTGACCCAGATGTTTTATTGGGGGTCAAGTTTAAGGAGCTCCTTTTGCACCTCAAACTTTGTAGCGGGGCATGGGGGAAAAATATGGAGGAACATTGGGGCTAGTCGCATTTGAAGGGGTGGGAGATGAGAAAATGTTGGACAGGCAATGAGGCATGGCTGAATCAAATAGGAATCATGACTTAATGAAGTGGTGATTAAAGAGCTCAGCCATGTGCTCCTTGTCAGTAACAACCACATCATCAACATTAAGGTGTCCCCAGTCCACCTGGACATGCTGCTGCTCCAGTTTCAACTGTTCTGCCTGTGGCTATGGAACCCTGACCTGACCCCCCCCCCCCCCCCTCCCCGGCGGAGATCTTTGTGGGCTATACTCAGCCTTGCCTCAGGATGGTAAGTTGGTGGTTGAAGATATCCCTCTAGTGGTGTGGGGGCTGTGCCTTGGCAAAGTGGGTGGGGTTATATTCTTCCTGTTTGGCCCTGTCCGGGGCTATCATCGGATGGGGCCACAGTGTCTCCTAACCCCTCCTGTCTCAGCCTCCAGTATTTATGCTGCATTAGTTTGTGTCGAGGGGCTAGGGTCAGTTTGTTATATCTGGAGTACTTCTCCTGTATTATCCGGTGTCCTGTGTGAATTTAAGTATGCTCTCTCTAATTCTCTCTTTCTCTCTTTCTTTCTCTCTCTCGGAGGACCTGAGCCCTAGGACCATGCCTCAGGACGACCAGACATGATGACTCCTTGCTGTCCTCAGTCCACCTGGCCGTGCTGCTGCTCCAGTTTCAACTGTTCTGCCTGCGGCTATGGAACCCTGACCTGTTCACCGGGCGTGCTACCTGTCCCAGACCTGGTGTTTTCATCTCTCTAGAGACAGCAGGAGCGGTAGAGATACTCTTAATGATCGGCTATGAAAAGCCAACTGACATTTACTCCTGAGGTGCTGAACTGTTGCACCCTCGACAACTACTGTGATTATTATTATTTGACCATGCTGGTCATTTATGAACATTTTAACATCTTGACCATGTTCTGTTATAATCTCCACCCGGCACAGCCAGAAGAGGACTGGCCACCCATCAGAGCCTGGTTCCTCTCTAGGTTTCTTCCTAGGTTTTGGCCTTTCTAGGGAGTTTTTCCTAGCCACTGTGCTTCTACACCTGCATTGCTTGCTGTTTGGGGTTTTAGGCTGGGTTTCTGTACAGCACTTCGAGATATCAGCTGATGTACGAAGGGCTATATAAATAAATTTGATTTGATTCATTGGACATGCTACCTTGTCCCGGACCTGCTGTTTTGGACTCTCTCTCTACCGCACCTGCTGTCTCTAACTCTGAATGATCGGCTATGAAAAGCCAACTGACATTTACTCCTGAGGTTTACTCCTGTTGCACCCTCTACAACCACTGTGACTATTATTATCTGACCCTGCTGGCCATCTATAAACGTTTGATCATCTTGGCCATGTTCTGTTATAATCTCCACAGCCAGAAGAGGACTGGCTACCCCTCAGAGCCTGGTTCCTCTCTAGGTTTCATCCTAGGTTCTGGCCTTTCTAGGGAGTTTTTCCTAGCCACCGTGCTTCTACATCTGCATTGCTTGCTGTTTGGGGTTTTATGCTGGGTTTCTGTACAGCACTTTGTGACATCGGCTGATGTAAAAAGGGCTTTATAAATACATTTGATTGATTGATTGATTAAGGGACATGGGCAGCTGTGAGGAGGAGGGTTTATTCTCCAGGTCTTTAACCGTTTTCCAGAACTTCTTGGGGTTAGACCCAAACAGAGAGAACTACTCCTTAAAGTAACTAACTTTGGCCTTCCGGGTAGCCTGAGTGCACTTATGTGACCACCACAATACTTGAAAATATAGAGGGGTTGTGTTGAATTAGATTTGACCCCGAACCTGTCATTTTTTATTTTGGTAAAAAAGTTCAATCCTTTGTTGCTGTGTTGTTTTGCAGTATTGCTTAAAAACGTCTTATGGCTGCAGTCCCGTTAACGGGATCGATATGACAACAGCCAGTCGAAGTGCAGGGCACCAAATTCAAAAAACAGAAATCTCATAATTAAAATTCCTCAGACATTCATGTGTCTTATATCATTTTAAAGGTAATCTTGTTGTTAATCCCACCAAAGTGTCCGATTTCAAATAGGCTTTTCAGCGAAAGCACTAAAAAGGATTATGTTAGGTCACCACAAAACCACAGCCATTTTTTTCCAGCTAAAGATAGCTTTCACAAAAACCAGAATAGAGATAAAATTAATCACTAACCTTCGATTATTTTCATCAGATGACACTCATAGGACTTCATGTTACACAATACATGCATGTTTTGTTTGATTAAGTTCACATTTATATCAAAAGATCTGAGTTTACATTGAGGCGTTAGATTCACTAGTTGCAAAAACATCAAGTGACTTTGTATAGCCACATCGTTTCAACAGAAATACTCATCATAAATATAGATGATAATACAAGTTATACACATGGAATTATAGATATACCTCTCCTTAATGCAACCGCTGTGTCAGATTTCAAAAAAACTTTACGGAAAAATAAACCATGCAATAATCTGAGCTCAGATGAATAGCCAAATTAGCCGCCATGTTGGACTCAACAGAAACAAGAAAAATATATGATAAATGTTTCCTTACCTTTGATGAATTCATCAGAATGCAATCCTAGGAATCCCAGGTCCACAATAAATTCTTGATTTATTCGTTAATGTCCGTTATTTATGTCAAATTAGCTACTTTCGAATTGCTTACCAAACACTTGCTAACCAAAGTCTCAAAGCGCAACCACTATAACGTGACGAAATGTCCAAACGTTCCTTTACAGTCAGTAGAAACATGTCAAACGATGTACTGAATCAATCTTTAGAATGTTGTTAACATACATCTTGAACAACGTTCCATCCGGAGAATTAAATCGACTTCAATTGAGAGATGGAACGGAGCTGCCTCTCACGTGAACGCGCGTGTTGAATGCATGGTCACCTCATGGCAGTGATGACTAAATTCTGTCTCCTTCGACCCCCCTTCACATTAGAGTCATCAGACTTAGTTCTATTGACTGTTGACATCTAGTGGAAGCCGTAGGAAGTGAAAACCCATCCATATCTCTCTGTATTTTCAATGAGAGCTTGGTTGAAAATATGGCACCCCCAGAAAAATTCCAAACAGGAAGTGGAACTTCTCAGGTTTTTGCCTGCCATATGAGTTCTGTTAATCTCACAGACATAATTCAAACAGTTTTAGAAACTTTAGAGTGTTTTCTATCCAATACTAATAATAATATGCATATATTTGTAACTGGGACTGAGGAGCAGGCCGTTTACTCTGGGCACCTTTCATCCACGCTACTCAATACTGCCCCTGCAGCCATAAGACGTTAATGGCCTTATTGCAAACAGAATGCATGTTTTGGAGCAGATTTTTTTAACACAGCCTTCCTTCATTTCACTTTTTCATACAGGCCAATAATATGGAGTGAGTGCAACGTTGTTGATCCTCTGTATTTTCAAGCGATGTGGTGGCAGCATCATGTTATGGGTATGCTTGTCACCGGCAGGGACTGGGGAGTATGTCAGGATCAAAATAAATATGTTATTCAGTATTATGGTGGAAAGGAGCAAAGCCCTAGCAACATTTTTAAGAAAACCTAACACTGGGATAAAGATGTATTTTTCAGCAGGACAATTACACACATTTTTATGCCAAAGACACACAATAATAGCATTCCAACAGGTGTTGACTGTTCCTGAATGGTACAGTCTCAGTCCTGACTTAAATCGGCTTGAAAATCAAAGACAAGGTTGGAATATTGCTGTCCAACAATGATCCCCAACTAAATTTACTGAGCTTGAGCGATTTTGACAAAAACAATGGATATGTTGCTCTAAGAATTGTTCGACTTTGGTAGAATCTTATTCAAAATGATTCACAGCTGTAATGGCTGCCAAAGGTGCTTCCACCAAGTATTAACTCTTGGGTCTGAAAACAGACGCATATCAAGGCATTTTCGGTTGAAAAAAATATTTTATTTTGTAAACTTTTTCCAATTTTTTTTAACTTTGGAAATGTGGAGTAGGATGTGAAGAACAGTAAGAATAATATCTAATGTAATGCCTTTTTGATACAATTTTGAGGCGGCACAATGTGAAGACTTCACAAGGGGTGTGTAGACTTTCACTAGAGGGTCTATCACAGTTATAGCAAGTAAAAAGTTTCTGTAAACATTACTTAGAATGTTTTTGCTGCTCGGCCTTGCTAATTGCTAATGCATTTACACTACCGTTCAAAAGTTTGGTGTAACATAAAATAACATACAATTCATCAGAAATACAGTGTAGACAATGTTAATGTTGTAAATGACTATTGTAGCTGGAAACGGCAGATTTTTTATGGAATAACTACATAGGCGTACAGAGTCCCATTATCAGCAACCATCACTCCTGTGTTCCAATGTCACGTTGTGTTAGCTAATCCAAGTTTGTCATTTTAAAAAGCTAATTGATCATTAGAAAACCCTTTTGCAATTATGTTAGCACAGCTGAAAACTTGTATGGATTAAAGAAGCAATAAAACTGGCCTTCTTTTGACTAGTTGAGTATCTGGAGCATCGTCATTTGTGGGTTCGATTACAGGCACAAAATGGCCAGAAACAAAGACTTTTCTTCTGAAACTCGTCAGTCTATTCTTGTTCTGAGAAATTAAGGCTATTCCATGTGAGAAATTGCCAAGAAACTGAAGATCTTGTACAAAGCTGTGTACTACTCCCTTCACAGAACAGTGCAAACTGGCTCTAACCAGAATAGAAAGAGTAGTGGGAGGCGCCGATGCACAACTGAGCAAGAGGACAAGTACATTAGAGTGTCTAGATTGAGAAACAGATGCCTCACAAGTCCTCAATTGGCAGCTTCATTAAATAGTACCCGCAAAACACCAGTCTCAACGTCAACAGTGAAGAGGTGACTCCGGGATGCTGGCCTTCTAGGCAGAGTTCCTCTGTCCAGTGTCTGTGTTCTTTTGCCCATCTCAATCTTTTATTTTAATTGGCCAGTCTGAGATATGTATTTTTCTTTGAAACTCTGCCTAGAAGGCCAGCATCCCGGATTCACCTCTTCACTGTTGACGTTGAGACTGGTGTTTTGGGGGTACTATTTAATGAAGCTGCCAATTTGATCAATTTGGTGTTATTTTAATGGACAAAAAATGTGCATTTATTTAAAAAACAAGGACATTTCTAACTGGCCCCAAACTTTTGAACGGTAGTGTATGTACATAAAAAAATATTTGAAATAAGTAAATATCAAAATACAAGTATTTTGCAGTTTATTTTGATACATTGATCTTTATGGTATTTTGTCATTGTATTTTGTGATTTTTGCCCGTGTCCGTGCATGCTTGCGTGTGTGTGTTTATTAGGGCGTGTCCATCCATGCACGTGGGTGACTTATACCCAACATGGCAGCTGGTTTTCATTGGGGCTCTCTTCTCTCTCCTGCTTTGCACAAGCCAACGCAGAGAGGAGAAGGCCTCTAGGGCTGTGGAAGTACTTACCGGCCGTGTGTATCCCCTCCGCTCCACTCTGGTCCCCACATTGCCTGGGCCCTGGCATTACGCTGCTTTGATCCTGCCTCAGTCTGACACATGACCACACAGCCCCCTGAACGACCATTAGACCAGGCTTCAGCTACTCCAGCATCTGTGTCTCCCCCGCACCACATGCACCGTAACCGCTCAAATCATTCATTAAATCAGAACACAAAAAGTAACTTTACTTGAATGCCTCTGCATTAATATTTTATAAATAGCTGAGAATAAATCTTTTGTCATTTTGTTCTTCTTTTTTCCTCCAGTTTGTTTCTCTTCTCTTAAAGCTCCCCACACTGTCTCTCTCTCTCTCTCTCTCTCTCTCTCTCTCTCTCTCTCTCTCTCTCTCTCTCTCTCTCTCTCTCTCTCTCTCTCTCTCTCTCTCCTCCTCTCCTCTCTCTCTCTCTCTCTCTCTCTCTCTCTCTCTCTCTCTCTCTCCTCTCTCTCTCTCTCTCTCTCTCTCTCTCTCTCTCTCTCTCTCTCTCTCTCTCTCTCTCTCTCTCTCTCTCTCTCTCTCTCTCTCTCTCCTATTTGGATACACACACACGCCTGGCGAAATGGATCTTATAAATTTTTCAAAGAGATTCATAGCTGCAATCAGGCCTGGTTAAGTGGGACACTGTATCACAAAGCAACATCTGCTGCTCTCTCTTTCTTTCTCTCTCTCTGTCTCTCTTTCTTTCTTTCTCTCTCTCTCTCTCTCTCTCTCTCTCTGAAAATCACATGCTGTTTGCATTGACAAGATTTTTACAGATATGGAGAGAAAGAGGCATGTGAGTGGATCATTGTGAAATACAATTTTGTGCTTTTCTGACAAATGTGTGTGTGCTATCAGATTCTGTGAGTTAAGGTCAGAAATGCAACCCCAGACATTCCCCCTGTAGATGACATATTGTAAGTGGTGTGTGAGCACCAGTATTACCTATGCTATGAAATATGAACAAGCTAGTACACTGACTCTTACAGAAGGGGCTCGTTCTTGAATTGCGGTGGCATTTCAACTTGCATAATTGTTTAAATTGATTTTTCTATACCAAAACGTATCGTACAATATTAGGTAACTATTTAGCATTATTAATCAACATGAATTATAGCTGAATTAATTTTATTTATTTGAATGAATGCATTCAAATAATACTTGTGCTGGCATTTTGCCATTGGTTTTATTCACACCTTAAATGACAATTCTGGCTTTCCATAATGCTGTTTCTGTCAGTCAATTTGCACATCTAATCAGGGAGATAAAGGTTCATGTAATTTGAAGAAAGGTTTTGATTGTTATTTATTTGAATTTGATCTGCTATGTGTGTATGTTTGTATTGTGCAAAATGTTTCTATTTGTACTGTCCTTTGTTTTGCTGTAACGTCAACAAGAATTAAAGGTGAGTCATCAAAATGTAATAATTGTATCCTTAAAAGGTTTACATTTTAATAATTTAGAATTAGGTACTGTAACATATAGAATATAGCAATAACCTATGCTGTTACACACCACACATAATGTAAAACCAATCCAAATAAATTCAACCCTTTATTACATCTTAAAACAGAAAATGCAATGGAATATGTTACAATTTCGCACTCGACACCAATCGACATAGAAAAGGCAGTTTTTGCAGTTTCCCTGCATTGTCTGTATAGCTTCTGCTTCTTTGCTGCAGGTAAGTTGTCGATACCTAACAAAAGTAACGCAGTGGGATTTGGATAAGATACTGTAACAACACTGAATGCTTGTTTGTGTTGATAGCATATTTGTAGGAACTTTGATTATATAGACATAGACAAAAAGGTTATTGGTGTTACTGATAGTCACTGGTGTTACCAGCAGGAGAGTCACCAGAGAGTTACCAGAGTTAATCATTCATACGAACATCTATGAATTGTTATTTCATTAATTGTTTTGTCTTGTAATTATATTTTTCTTTACATAAGAATGACAAACACCAATGACACATTTGATTTAAACACATGTAGAGAGCCTTCAGAAAGTATTCATACCCCTTGACTTATTTCACATTTTGTTGTGTTACAGCCTGAATTCAAAATTGATCAAATATATATTTTCTCACCCATCTACACACAATACCCCATAATTACGAAGTGAAAACATGTTTTTAGACATTTTGGCAAATTTATTGAAAATTAAATACATAAATATTTAATTTAGCTAAGTATACACAACCCTGAGTTATACTTTGTAGAAGCACCTTTGGCAGTGATTACAGATGTGAGTCTTTCTGGGTAAGACTCTAACAGCAATATTTTCCCATTATTATTTTCAAATTTCTTCAAGCTCTGTCAAATTGGTTGTTGATTATTGCTAGACAACCATTTTCAGGTCTTGCCATAGATTTTCAAGTAGATTTAAGTCAAAACTGCAACTTGGCCTCTCAGGAACATTCACTGACTTCTTGGTAAGCAACTCCAGTGTAGATTTGGCCTTGTGTTTTAGGTTACTGTCCTGCTGAAAGGTGAATTCATCTCCCAGTGTCTGGCATAAAGAAGACTGAATCAGGTTTTCCTGTAGGATTTTGCCTGTGCTTAGCTCCATTCCGTTTCTTTTTTATCCTGAAAAACTCTCTAGTCCTTAACAATTACAAGCATACCCATAACATGATGCAGCAACCACTATGCATGAAAATATGAAGAGTGATACTCAGTAATGGATTTGTCCAAAACATAACACTTTGTATTCAGGAAAAAAAGTGAATTGCTTTGCCACATTTTTTGCAGTATTACTTTAGTGCCATGTTGCAAACAGGATGCATGTTTTGGAATGTTTTTTATTCTGTACAGGCTTCCTTCTTTTCACTCTGTTAATTAGGTTAGTATTGTGGAGTAACTGCCATGTTGTTGAACCATCCTCAGTTTTCTTTATCACAGCCATTCAATTCTGTAACTGTTTTGAAGTTGGCCTCAATGTGAAATCCCTGAGCTGCTTCCCTCCTCTCCGGCAAGTAAGTTAGGAAGGATGCCTGTATCTTTATAGTGTCTGAGTGTATTGATACACCATCCAAAGTATAATTAATAACTACACCATGCTCAAAGGGATATTCAATGTCTGCTTTATTTGTATTTTTTAACCATCTCCCATTAATGCTATTTATTAATTCATGGCATTCAAAACAATAGACTGTATATACTGAACATTAATATAAATGCAACATGCAACAATTTCAAAGATTTGACTGAGTTACAGTTCATATAAGGAAATCAGTCATTTGAAATAAGTTCATTAGGCCCTAATCTATGAATTTCACATAACTGGTAATACAGATATGTATCTGTTGGTCACAGATACCTTTAAAAAAGGTAGGGGCGTAGATCAGAAAACCAGTCAGTATCTGACGTCACCACCATTTTTCTCACACATCGTGAGACATCTCCTTCGCATAGAGTTGATCAGGCTGTTGATTATGGCCTGTGGAATGTTGTCCCACCCCTCTTAAATGTCTGTGCTAAGTTACTGGATATTAGCGGGAACTGGAACACGTTGTCGTACACGTCGATCCAGAGCATACCAAACCTGCTCAATAGGTGACATGTCTTGTGAGTATGTAGGCTATGGAAGAACTGGGCTGTGCATTATCATACGGAAACATTAGGTGATAGCGGCAGTTGAACGGCACAACAATGGACCTCAGGATCTCGTCACGGTATTTCTGTGCATTCAAATTGCCATCGATAAAATGCAATTATTTTCATTCTCCACAGCTTATGCCTGCCCATACCATAACCCCACCCCCACCACAGGGTACTCTGTTCACAAACGTTGACACCAGCACACCGCTCAACATCACAACGCGGTCTGCGGTTGTGAGGCCGGTTGGCGGTACTGCCAAATTCTCTAAAACAACGTTGGAGGCGGCTTATGGTAGAGAAATTCTCTGGCAACAGCTCTGGTGGAAATTCCTGCAGTCAGCGTGCCAATTGTACGCTCCCTCAACTTGAGACATCTGTGTCTTTGTGTTGTGTGACAAAACTGCACATTTAGAGTGGCCTTTTATTGTCCCCAGCACAAGCAGCTCCTGTGTAATGAACATGCTGTTTAATCAGCTTCTTGATATGCCACAACTGTCAGGTGGATGGATTATCTTGGCAAAAGAGAAAGGCTTACTAACAGGGATGTAAACAAATGCGTAAACAACATTTGAGACAAATTGCCTTTTTGTATGTATGGAACATTTCTGGGATCTTTTATTTCAGCTCATGAGACATGGGACCAAAACGTCACATTGCGTTTCGATTTTTATTCAGTATATTTAAAAAAAATTATTACACCTCGACACATCATCATTGGGAGAAGCAAATTAGCCAGCCCCCAGTATTTTCTACAATGCATAAAAAAGTATGTTTTGCAGTAAAGGGAAATACATATGTTTTCTTATTAAATAACAGTTTAATAAAACAAAACAATTATCATTTGTAATTTTAAATTGGTTTTACACGATGTCAAAGACCAGGGGCAGCATTACCACCACAATTCAAGAATGACCCGAAGGTGTTCTAAGTTCTTCTCCCTGACTGACACTTTGATGTGTTCTGGATTTCCATGCCGTGTGCTATTTATCTCCTGGAGAAGCACTTTGTCATCAACCCTTGTAACCAAATTGAATCCTTTTAGCACCACAGTCATCTGACATTAGACAGAACTTAAAATCAAGTTGAAACGAAGGCTACATGACACGGAGTTGGAGACGGTGCTACTGTAGACAAGGTAAAAGGATTTGTAGAAATAAAAGCTTCTTCGCTTTACACTTTTAATGGCCCATCTGATGAAGGTTGTCTCTATGCTTTGTGAAACATGATGGCGCAGAATATAATATGAGCATAAATGTGAAAAAAGGCCTGTCTGTCAGTGTCTGCAGCAGTGAGAGCTGAGGAATCTGACTGATACATACGGCAGAGTACAGTAGTGCACTGCATGCTGAGCAGAAAAACCAGCCCCCTCTTTTCTTCAGACTGAGTGAGTGACAGCTCACATCCAAATAGTGTAGTGATATGTAATGCTAAATGAAGCGGATAAACATGTCTTTAAATTAAATGAGCAGACGACCTTGCAGTCAGTCAGAGGTTGCGCCCCAAATGGCAACCTGTTCCCTTTATAGTGCACTACTTTTGACCAGATATCTGGTCAAAAGTAGTGCGCTATATCGGGAATAGGGTGCCATTTGGGATCCGGTCCAGAATCCGACCGCACCTTTTTATCAGTCAGCCTAGTGGGGCAGGGTCAGGTCTTTCCTTTAGGAGCCATGCTGTTCAGGGCCCCTCTCGGCCCCGTCTCAGCCCTCCCTGCAGGACTAATGGAAAGCTTTCAAGGCATGATGCTCTACAAAAACGTCCGCTCTCATTTGGCCTTTGCCTGCCTTGCTCTGATGTGATGTCACCGCCTGCTTGCGGGCACTGGCCACCCCATTCTTCTGGCTTCACAGCCCTCAGGCTAGCCCTCCTGCACGTACACGCATGCATGCACACACACACACACACACACACACACACACACACACACACACACACACACACACACACACACACACACACACACACACACACACACACACACACACACACACACACACACACACACACACACACACACACACACACACACACACACACACACAGGGGACTTGCCATGTAAACATGCTTGAAAAAACAAGGGCTTCAGAAAGTCTAGATCACATCATGTGCACATGGGACATCCCAGACCCAGAGTAGGCTGTCTGTAAAGCCTCCCATTCCTCTTGAGAAGGCAGGGAGGTGTCACATCAAGCTGGGAGAGGGTCATCTAGTGTTTAGCGTCCATCTAGTGTTTAGCTAGTGTTTAGCTGTCTTTATCTTACATACGAGCATCTCTGAAATTTATGAACACATATCGCAAATCACATATTGGATTTAGATGTAAATCTTCCCACAATATTTTTATTTTTATTTAACCTTTATTTAACTAGGCAAGTCAGTTAAGAACAACAAATTCTTATTTACAATGACGGCCTACCCCAGCCAAACCCAGACGATGCTGGGCCAATTGTGCGCCGCCCTATGGGACTCCCAATCATGGCCAGATGTGATACAGCCTGGATGCGAACCAGGGACTGTAGTGACGCCTCATGCACTGAGATGCAGCGTCTTAGACCGCTACATGACATGGAGTTAGAGATGGTGCTACTGTAGACAAGGTAAAAGAATTTGTGGAAATAAAAAGCTTAGTATATGTATGCCAATATATGACATTAAAAACATGGCTATAGACTTTAAAGCCCTGCTGTATAATGTGAATTGGCTGCTGTATTGAAAGGAGATTTAAATAATTCATTTGATTATCAGAGTGCATAAAGCCCACTCCAGTCTAAGCCAGTAAAGATGGAGGTGACCCAAGCCTCTCAGAGCAGAGAATCCTTGTTACCCTGTAGATGCCAGCTTTCCCACTCACCCTACCCTGCCTAGCCTGTCATCTGCCTGGTTCAGCCATGTCTCTTGTTATTATTTTTCTCTCATTCTCCTCCCTTTATCTTTCCAGAATCATTAATAATTTGTGCCTTAGTCTTGCTGCTTGATGACAGCTGTGCAGTTGGCTTCAGTCAATTTTTTTTTTTTTTAGATCAGGTGAATAATGAATAACCCCCTGCAACAAAAGAAGTCAGAGTCGTTCTTCTATATGAGCCCTCCCTCCCTCCCCCACCCTACCTCTCGTGTCAGGGGGGAGGAGGCAGGTGAAGAGAAAAGTTACTTTCTCTTTCTCTCTGACTTGTTAGATAACCAAGGTCTAACATTTACAACAAAGCTAAGTCAAATGAATGCCTCTCACATATAAGCCCTCCCTCCCCCATTGTCCCCCATCCTCCTCTCCAGTCAGGGGGGAGGAGGGGGTGGCAGGTGAGGAATAGTTACCTTATCTTTCTCTCTGACCTGTTGGGTGATTTGCCATGGTCTAACAATTAAAACCAGCTACAGTGGGTAAAATGAATGTCCATTGTATTGTTCGTATAAACAGGAGTATATCCTGTTTATGCTATTCTTTGGTTGCTGAAATCTGTAGTTTTTGATAAAAACGTCATTTTATGTGATGTCGGAGGTCCAGTGCTCCCAAACTAGTCGCTGCTCAACTCCATCGTAAATCGTGGAGTTGAATTAAGTCGGCTAGGTATATGTATGCCATTTCTGACCCATGGAACATTGCACAAGATCAACTTTTATATGTGACGTGTTACTGTAACTGCTGCAGTATCACCAACTAAAATCCCCAGCTTACAGTGAGTGTATCAATGAAATTCAGATAATGAGTGGAATATACTGTAATTTACAACAAAAGTATTTCAGCAGTGCATTGTATTATACACCATCATTTCCATTGGTAGCGCAGTGACTCTTTCCACTTTGCCCTGACCTATTGAAGCACACTGGCTGATGGAGGATGATCATGTAGTATTTGCAGCCACATCCATACATTATTTTGATTATTTCTACCTAAATTGTGGTCAATTGTCACTATACGACTTTGGTTCAGTCATTATCGGTTTTGAGCAGTGTGATTAAGTGATAGTTAAATGAATTGTTAACAAACAACAACAAAAAAGTAATGGGTGGGGGCGCATTATGAATTAGGAATTATTGTGTGTGCAACTACATCCTATGTTCTTGTGCAAGAATTTTTGCTAAAACAATAAATACAATTACAAATTGAAAAAGTAATGTGAATGTTGTATTGTGGAAACCAGATACATACACTGAGTGTAAAACCATTAAGAACACCTTCCTAATATTGAGTTGCACCCCCCCTTTTGCCTTTGGAACAGTCTCAATTCATCAGGGCATGGACTTTACAAGGTGTCAAAAGCATGCCGTGTTGACTACATTGCTTCCCACTGTTGTGTCAGGTTGGCTGGATGTCCTTCGGGTGGTGGACCATTCTTGATACACACGGGAAACTGTTGAGCATGAAAAACCTAGCAGTGTTGCAGTTCCTGACACAAACCGGTGCGCCTGGCACCGACTACCATACCCCGTTCAAACGCACTTAAATATTTTGTTTTGCCCATTCACCCTCTGAATTGCACACATTCACAATCCATGTCTCAATTGTCTCAAGGCTTAAAATCCTTCTTTAACTTGTCTCCTCCCTTCATCTTCACCGATTGAAGTGGATTTAACAAGTGACATCAATAATGGATCATAGCTTTCAACTAGATTCACCTGGTCAGTCTATGTTATGGAAAGAGGAAGTATTCAAAATGTTTTATACACTCAGTGTAGATTGAATTAGTATGTACTTTGAAAGAGTGATTTGGAACAGTAAACAAGTGACTTAGTCAATTGAAAATGTGCTTAGAGTTTTGAAACATGACCCATTTTGATGATCTGTTTAGATTATTGTGCTTAGAGTTGTGAAAATGTACCACATAGCCTACTTGGGAAAATTGCACTAACGTGATTGATAGTAACCTGTAAACAGGCTCTGATGACTGTGTGTGATTTATTTGTTTTCTTTCCACCGGCTGCAGCAGCTGGATTGTTGACATTATAAGTTAGGTAGCATTGTGGAGGCTGGTCTACAGAGAGCTAAGCTGTGATCTGTCCAAACAGGCCCTGATGAGAAAGGTGATGTATGTCTGTCTATGGGTCTGCAGATTGAGGGATGTGCTCTAGTCTACACGGTACCTGAAGTGTACTCAAGCAATAGAAAATGTATAGGTGCCGGTACTCTGTACCAGACAACAGCAGGCCACTTAATGTATTGGCTCTATATGTACATGGAAAGGGGAGAAACAGATGCTGGGAAGGAACAGTGTTTTAACCCAAAACATAGCTGTTGTGGAGGCTGTTTAGTCTCTCCAAATCAGAGTATTACTGCTATGCACTATGCTCTTTACTTGTAGTTGTGGAAGATGTAAAGAATTTCATCAAAAACCAAAGCATGACTTAAAATGTATCTCTTTTATATTTCATGTGTTATTTGACATCAATAATAAATTGCCCCAAACCACCAAAACCAGCGCACTCAACTCTCAACTCTCTAATTGAACAACTATGTTCGTCAAGAGAGATGAAATTCGTTCATCTCAGATGTCTCAGCTGTTCATCTCAGCTGTGTGTGTAGTATGCTGTGTGTGTGTGTATTTGTGTGCGAGAGAGAGAGAGAGAGAGAGAGAGAGAGAGAGAGAGAGAGAGAGAGAGAGAGAGAGAGAGAGAGAGAGAGAGAGAGAGAGAGAGAGAGAGAGAGAGAGAGAGAGAGAGAGAGAGAGAGAGAGAGAGAGAGAGAGAGAGAGAGAGAGAGAGAGAATGCAGTGCTCTGATTATTCGCCAGCTTGAATCGATTGGACCGTTTCAGGACTTCTTCTATTCATATTTGATATGCCTGGGGGCAATGGGGTAATGCTTTAAAACTTCAGCACAGGCAGCAGCCAGAGGCCTTGGAGAAAAAATCTGGCCAGACTAATGGCTCATTTGAAGGCTTTGCTTGAAAAGCCTCCTCGGTCTCCTCTCAGAGTAAACCACAAAGGATTGGAGTTACTGAGTCTGTTTTAGACCCAACCAGTCAGTCATTCGGACGAAAGGATGGAGGACTGCTCTCCTGTCTCTTATAGGCATAGTTACTGTAGGTTACTCAGTTATTGTCAATGCTTTCTGCTGATGCAAACATATCTCACAGCATTTTGAACTATAGCAGCACTATGCGGAGAGCGAAACATTGATTACTTTCTGTCTCCCAAAGACATTGTATTTAGGATATTGCGTGACTTGCATATTCTTCACAGTAGGCTTTCAACGTAGTGCTTTGCAAATTGACGATCGCTCAAAGTCGGCCCATGACACTTTCCACCTGACCCGGCTGACACTAAAGCCCTGTGACTTGGGTAACCTGAGTCACTAACTAATACCTAAGGAATCCATTTGGTGTCAGGGGCACAGGGCTGGGCTGGGATATACTGTGTAGCTATGACGATGGAATGGGAGCATTAAATAGTGTTGTAGCTTCAGGCTGCCTCCGAGTGTTAAAGGCACTTCATAGAGTACTAGCTAGCTGCCTACTGTTCGTTCTGACAGAAGTCCCCATGGAGCCAGAAACAGCTCAGATCAGATGTAGTGGGCTAGATCATACATACACTCACCCTGGTGGAGAGGGCTCCTGTCACTTAGCAGATTATGATAGAATCAGCTGTCTAGAATAGGATCAGTAATGACAGTTTAATTTGTATTTATTTGTTTTGTTTTACTATGACGTTCGTAATTAGTACACACTTGATAAATTATCTTTCCCTCAATGCAGCTCCACAATTGGTCCCTTCTCTGTTGGCTATTTCTAAAACATTGAACAATCCTCTGGCTCTATTCAATCTGTGTTGCTGAAGCGTTACACATTCCGTAATAGAAATGTAAAGGTAACGTCTGATTGAGCAGACATATGCAGCGTTTACCGTGAATGCAGTCTCCGCTTAAGCGGGAACATTGCCTTTAAATTTCAATCGCGCTGGAAAACTGAACTTCCGCGATATGGATTGAATAGAGCCCCTTGATTATTGCAAGTGAATAAAGGAGATAGTAAATCATTATTATACACAGTAGCATACCACTATCATGGTTAGTCCTGGTCTTTTCCCAAATGTTCCCAGGTTATTTCTTAAGTAAGCTCTACCTGCTATAGCTGTTGGCCAAATGCAAAGCCTATATTCCTTTCCTCTGGCCTCTCTCTCTCCCTCATTAAATAAGCAGGCATTTTCCTGTACTCCTCAGTCTATTCGTCAGGGGGTTTAAAATATTCAGTATTTTTGCAGGCCTGTGCGTTGTAAGATTTGAGGGAAGTGAGGCGTGTAAAATCCTTGTGAGTCAGTGATTTCAATCAATGTTAGTAGAGAAGGGATCATCAACAAGATTCAGCCACGGGATGATTTTTTTCTTGAGTGGATGGTCAGGAGGCCGTAACATAATTACAAATAATTTGTAGACCGCAAATTGACCGCAAGAGGAACAAACATACAGTGGGGCAAAAAAGTATTTAGTCAGCCACCAATTGTGGAAGTTCTCCCACTTAAAAATATGAGAGAGGCCTGTAATTTTCATCATAGGTCCACTTCAACTATGACAGATAAAATGAGAAAAAAAATCCAGAAAATCACATTGTAGGATTTTTAATGAATTTATTTGCAAATTATGGTGGAAAATAAGTATTTGGTCAATAACAAAAGTTTATCTCAATACTTTGTTATATACCCTTTGTTGGCAATGACAGAGGTCAAACGTTTTCTGTAAGCCTTCACAAGGTTTTCACACACTGTTGCTGGTATTTTGGCCCATTCCTCCATGCAGATCTCCTCTAGAGCAGTGATGTTTTGGGGCTGTTGCTGGGCAACACGGACTTTCAACTCCCTCCAAAGATTTTCTATGGGGTTGAGATCTGGAGACTGGCTAGGCCACTCCAGGACCTTGAAATGCGTCTTACGAAGCCACTCCTTCGTTGCCCGGGCGATGTGTTTGGGATCATTGTCATGCTGAAAGACCCAGCCACATTTCATCTTCAATGCCCTTGCTGATGGTAGGCTTTGTTACTTTGGTCCCAGCTCTCTGCAGGTCATTCACTAGGTCCCCCCGTGTGGTTCTGGGATTTTTGCTCACAGTTCTTGTGATCATTTTGACCCCACGGGGTGAGATCTTGCGTGGAGCCCCAGATCGAGGGAGATTATCAGTGGTCTTGTATGTCTTCCATTTCCTAATAATTGCTCCCACAGTTGATTTCTTCAAACCAAGCTGCTTACCTATTGCAGATTCAGTCTTCCCAGTCTGGTGCAGGTCTACAATTTTGTTTCTGGTGTCCTTTGACAGCTCTTTGGTCTTGGCCATAGTGGAGTTTGGAGTGTGACTGTTTGAGGTTGTGGACAGGTGTCTTTTATACTGATAACAAGTTCAAACAGGTGCCATTAATACAGGTAACGAGTGGAGGACAGAGGAGCCTCTTAAAGAAGAAGTTACAGGTCTGTGAGAGCCAAATATCTTGATTGTTTGTAGGTGACCAAATACTTATTTTCCACCATAATTTGCAAATAAATTCATTAAAAATCCTACAATGTGATTTTCTGGATTTTTTTTCTCATTTTGTCTGTCATAGTTGAAGTGTACCTATGATGAAAATTACAGGCCTCTCTCATCTTTTTAAGTGGGAGAACTTGTACAATTGGTGGCTGACTAAATATTTTTTTGCCCCACTGTATATAATATTTGACTAAAACAATAATTTCCAACCTTCCTTACATTTGTATACGATCACATATACATTCGGATATCTCTCTATTATGCGTGGGAATACTTTGGAACAGATTTCCAAAAGTAATATAATTTCAAGCTGATTTGCTGGTGTTTTTACAGTCTTTTATCTCCAACAATAAAACATAAAAACAATGCCTTTTGGAAAGTATTTAAACCCCTTGACTTTTTCCACATTTTGTTATGTTTACAGCCTTATTCTAAAATGGATTAAATACAAATAAAATCCTCAGACATCTACACACAATAGACAAAAAACAGTAATACCTTATTTACATAGGTATTCAGACCATTTGCTATGAGACTCGAAATGGAGCTCAGGTGCATCCTGTTTCCATTGATCATCCTTGAGATGTTTCTACAACCTGATTATAGTCCACCTGTGGTAAAATTAATTGTTTGGACATGATTGAAGAAAGGCACACACCTGTCTATATAAGGTCCCACAGTTGACAGTGCATGTCAGAGCAAAAACCAAGCCATGAGGTCGAAGGAATTGTCCATAGAGCTCCGAGACAGGATTGTGTCGAGGCACAGATCTGGGGAAGGGTACCAAAACATTTCTGCAGCATTGAAGGTCCCCAAGAAGACAGTGGCCTCCATCATTCTTAAATGGAAAAGGTTTGGAGCCACCAAGATTCTTCCCGGCCAAACTAAGCAGTCGGGGGAGAAGGGCCTTGGTCAGGGAGGTGAACAAGAAAGCAATGGTCACTCTGACAAAGCTCCAGAGTTCCTCTGTGGAGATGGGAGAACCTTCCAGAAGGACAGCCATCTCTGCAACACTCCACCAATCAGGCCTTTATGGTGGAGTGGTCAGAGGGAAACCACTCCTCTGTAAAAGGCACATGACAACCTGCTTGGAGTTTGCCAAAAGGCACCTAAAGATTCTCAGACCATGAGAAAAAAGATTCTATGGTCTATTACAACCAAGTTTTAACACTTTGGCCTGAATACCAAGCATCACGTCTGGAGGAAACCTGGCACCATCCCTACGGTGAAGCATGATGGTGACATGCTGTGGGGATGTTTTTCAGCGGCAGGGACTGGGAGACTAGTCAGGATCAAGGGAAAGATGAACGGAGCGAAGTACAGAGAGGTCCTTGATGAAAACCAGCTCCAGAGCGCTCAGGACCTCCAACAGGCCAGTGAACCTAACCACACAGCCAAGATAACGCAGGAGCGGCTTCGGGGGAAGTCTCTGAATGTCCTTGAGTGGCCCAGCCAGAGCCCGGACTTGAACGATCGAACATCTCTGGAGAGACCGGAAAATAGCTGTGCAGCAACGCTCATCCAACCTGACAGAGCTTGAGAGGATTGAGAGGATCGGAAGAAAAGAATGGGAGAAACTCCCCAAACACTGGTGTGCCAAGCTTGTAGCGTCATACCCAAGAAGACTCAAGGCTGTAATCGCTGCCAAAGGTGCTTCAACAAAGTACTGAGTAAAATATCTGAATTCACATGTAAATGTGATATTTCATTTATTTTATTTTTTTATTTAGCAAACATTTCTAAAAACCTGTTTTTCTTTGTCATTGTGGGGTATTGTGTGTAGATTGATGAGAGAAAAAAACAATTTAATACATTTTAGAATAAGGCTGTAACGTAACAAAATGTGGGAAAAGTCAAGGGGTCTGAATTCTTTCCTAATGCACTGTATTTATTTTTTTTCTCAGAAAATGAACACCTATGTGAGAATGCTGTTCATAGCGTTCAACATCGCCCCAGTGGCGATTTTAGCATGGAAATCTTGGTGGGCCAAACACATTTTTTTTTTTTAATTTATTATGCATTCCAGCAAAGCCACTACACAACACAACACTAACAATACATTAATTGCCCTTTAACGGTGACAAACGGTGCCCACAAATAGCAGTCCCAACATCTTACCACTGCTACACCTGGCTATCAACGGAGCCTTGTCTGGCAGCGAAACAGTTAATTCAGCCTCATTTACTGCCTTTTAAAAAAACATAGCTGATAAGGCTGACTTGTTTAAACAAATGTGGTTTCAACTGACAATTTAAATGTACAAACTATGGTGACGAGCAGATAAGAGGCTATCCATAATTTTGATTAAGACATTAATGAGCGAGCTAGGACGGACGTTGTCAACATAACTATTCGTTCAGCACTTTTGAAATGTACAGCAACAGAATTCAGAACATGGCCCGTTCTTACAATATTCTCCCTGTACACCAAGTCAGAACCGTAGGATAAATAATGGGGACATATAAGCAGTCATTGAAAGCTCTTACAATATTCTAGGATTACATTTCTCTAAAACAGGTTATAGGCTACATGTCAGAACAGTAGACGAAATGAAGAAGGGAAAAGGGACCAAATTATTAGTGTGAGGCACATTGGCTACTAACAGCTTACAACACAACATGCACTTAGTATTACTTTCTTAGCTACAGTATACATATCTCCCTGACATTTTACATCATTTATGCAGCAGCATTCAAGACAATTTTGGACTCACCTTGTTGTGCTGTGCTCACTTCCTTCTTAACCGCTCATTGTTGAATATGCGATTTCCAACTTGTTTTGTAATGTTAATACGTTTTATCAATACGTTTTACCAATACGTTTTAACTATCATTTCTCTTCATTATTTATCTTCCTATGACAAGGATTGAAAAGGATCTTCCAGTAGATTGTCGACTTTATTCATGATGATGACTGCTAGCTAAGATTTTGAAAGTATGACGTTGACATGATCAGTTCAATCAAAGCTACTGTACATATAAATTAATTTGACATCATTATCTGTGGCCAATGACCTTGAGCCTTCTTGGATAGGCACTTCTAATGTAACTCTTGTCAGCAACCAAAGGGCTAGAATTTTCGAGACTTCGCATGATGTAGTTCCCCCTTGAGTGACAGAACACTGAGCCGATCATGGTGCAATACTACGTATTTTCTTCTGGATTGCCCCACCATCACAGACAGCACTGAGCTGGGCTGAAACACGTGCATTTGGACCTGCCTTACTCAAGAAAACAAAAAAGAGACCATGTTTGTATGTGGCTTTATTTACTCAATGATATATATACATTTTTTACATTGTTTGCAAACTGATATGTGACACATATAAAACAAAATGTGGGGCTCAAAACAGGCTCTGCCCCACCTGCCCTGTATGACGGGTCGCCACTGTAGTGCCCTCAAAGCTCATTACTAAGCTAAGGACCCTGGGACTAAACACCTCCCTCTGCAACTGGATCCTGGTCTTACTGACGGGCCGCCCCCAGGTTGTAAGGGTAGGCAACAACACATCTGCCACGCTGATCCTCAACACCGGGACCCCTCAGGGGTGCGTGCTTAGTCCCCTCCTGTACTCCCTGTTCACCCACGACTGCGTAGCCAAACACGACTCCAACACCATCATAAAGTTTGCTGACGACACAACAGTGGTAGGACTGATCACCAACAACGATGAGAAAGCCTATAGGGAGGAGGTCAGAGAACTGGTAGTGTGGTGCCAGGACAACAACCTCTACCTCAATGCGACCAAGACAAAGGAGCTGATCCTGGACTACAGGAAAAGGAGGGCCGAACAGTTCCCCTTTAACATCAACGGGGCTCTAGTGGAGCGGGTCAAGAGTTTCAACTTCTTTGGTGTCCACATCACCAACAAACTATCATGCTCCAAACACACCAAGACAGCCATGAAGAGGGCAAGACAACACCTTTTCCCCCTCAGGAGATTGAAAATATTTGGCATGGGTCCCCAGATACTCTAAAAGTTCTACAGGTGCACCATTGAGAGCATCCTGGCTGGTTGCATCACCACCTGGTACGGTAACTGCTAGGCATCCGACCGTAAGGCGCTACAGAGGGTAGTGCGTACGGCACAGTACATCACTGGGGCCAAGCTTCCTGCCATCCAGGACCTATATACTAGGCGGTGTCAGGGGAAGGCCCAAAAAATAGTCAAAGACTCCAGTCACCCAAGTCACAGACTGTTCTTTCTCCTACTGCACGGCAAGCGGTACCGGAGCGCCAAGTCTAGGTCCAAAAAGCTCCTTAACTGCTTCTACCCCAATCCATAAGACTGCTGAACAATTAATCAAATGGCCACCTGAACTATTTGCATTGACACCCACCCCCCACCTTTGTTTTTACACTGCTGCTACTCGCTGTTTATTATCTGTGCATAGTCACTTTACCCCTACTTACATGTACAAATGACCTCGACTAACCTGTATCCCCGCACATTGACTCGGTACCGGTACCCACTGTATATAACCTCGTTATTGTTATTTTATTTTTTACTTTTTTTATTTTGTCAATATTTTCTTAACTCTATTTCTTGAACTGCATTGTTTAAGGGCTTGTAAGTAAGCATTTCACGGTAAGGTCTACTACACCTGTTGTATTCGGTGCATGTGACAAATACAATTTGATTTGATTTGAACAAGCACTTCCTGATTTAATTCTGTCTGGAGATGAAATTATGACATTGATGTAGGCTATAGGCCTCCCAAGATATGGCATGTTGTCTAATTGACTAAAATAGGTCTATACAGTATGTCAGCCTAAGAATGTTAACTAAAGGAATATATACATCGAAGGTTTTTTTATTTACCGCAGTGGGCCAAATCAGGGTTTCTTGGTAGTTTTAAACAAATGTAGCTGAAAGAAAGTGTACACCTCTCACACATGGGCTTTAAAAAAAAGAAGACACCTGTACCATGTCAGATATAGAGTTGAAATGTATTCAATTTTGAGTTTGCATCCCAATATTACACTTTATACACATTACAGAAGACTGAACTATAACAAAACCGTTAGACATAGAAACACCGGATTATTGTTTTCTTTTAAACAACTATGTTTATTCATTATGAAATTATGAAACAAATGAATAACATTCAACCCTTGCGGCCACTAGATCATTTGACTGCAGGAAAGGGCTACAATGTTCTCGATTATGATTAACGTTCTATTTTGTGTGACTGGGTAGCTTGTATTGTTTTGTACTGTTTTTGTTGCTGTTCATTCTCTCGTTTTATAATGTGTCCTCACAATGGGCACAGATATCAGTTCCACATCTAGTTTGATTTACATTTGGTTGAGTTCTCAACTACCGTGAATTCAACGTGAAATCAACAAAATAAATTCGCCATGTCATTGGATTTAGGTTAAAAGTTGGGTGGAAAAAACCCGAAATGCCCTGATGTTGATTCGTTTTAGCAAATCAAATTAGTTGTCCCCATTGATTCAAAGTCATCACAACAACGTCGATTCAACTTGTTTTTGCCCATGGTCTATTTCTATGTTAGCAACTTTCGAATGACAAATGTTTGACTAAATGAGTTAGACTTGTCCTCAATTGAAGGGATATCAGTAGCCTACACATCAACCTGAGTCACTTTTCACGCTCTTACGCCAACAAGCTGTAATCCTAACAGCGGTGGTTTAGGTGCCCAACCTGAGCTTTATACACAGTGGCCAAAGCCACATACCAAGCATTAGGTTAACGGTTAATACACTCAGGCAATGTTTGAGGTCTAAACAAAAGACTCCTTACTGCCTTGGTAAAAACAAACCAAATGTATATAGGAGCTTTTGACAGATGAAACGTAGCAGGTCTGGGAGGAATCGAGTTTATTTTTCCCATGCCAATTTCCATGAAAAATTATATTTTTTTGCTTTCATCATGATAAAAAAAGGTTTTATCCACTCCTGGATATCATTTAAAATTAGATTTAAAATTATAACTGTTAACTAAATAGTTTAAGCATCTAATTATTTATTCAAACCGAAAATATTCGCTAAATAGATTACTAAGCAGTCAACTCTAAAGCCTTAAAAAACGTCGTGGATCAGATAGAAACGAGAAGAAAGCAAGATGTTTGGATTAATGAATAATGGGAGAACAGAAACCTTCCAGTCTGAAGGCACTTGAAGACCTTTGTGACACGACTTATTTTGTGGTCTCCTCTCAGATTTCCAGTAAAATAGCCAACGGCAAGAAAGCTCTTTACAGACCTATTACATGGAGTGGAGAATAAACCTGGCCGCTGTATAGGTACTTTTTCACATAGCCTTATTAAAAGAGACTTCAAATCAATTTGTGCTCAGTCAAGTTTTTCGATTAATATTACACACCTCAATGAATAGACAAGATAAATGTTTTCTATGAAAACTCACTGAAGGTTAACCACGAGGACAATCACAACACACAGTGGAAATATAACAATAATGGATTAAACTATTCAGTTCAATGATTTGCCTAAAATGTACAATATCACAGGTCCCCCTCAAAGACAGATGCATTTCAAGGGGTTGTATTCTGTCTATGAATGTACATTTGTTATTTGGACCAAAGATGTACTACAACGAATGCAGATCATCTGAACTCGAATGAAAAATAAGTTCTGAATATTTACATTGGCAGTTCTAAGAATTCAGAATGACCTACACGGTAAACCCCAATGTGCTGTCATGACTCAAAACTGTTGAAAAAGCCATCTATATCTGAGTACAGTTCATTAAAAATGATTACTCAAACCGATAGTCACTGTGACCATGTGTAGGGGGTCCACATTTGAGTTGTATCATTTTGAACATTTTGAGTAACGCCCTCACTAAGCAATGCCTCCAATGTAATTTTCCAGTGTGCCTTGCCTTTTCGAGTGAATGAATTGTAGTTACCACCCATGACCGTATTTGTTAATGGCATGAGACATGGTTATTGACATTTTCTGTCCTGTTGCCTTCACCAAGTGAGTTCCTAGGCGAATGTTATCATTATAATTTATCTTTATGACAATACATGACATATTTCATGAGGCCATATTTTGAGACGTATCTTTACCCCAATGCAGTTGCCTGAAATTCATGGTTTTACAGGCCACATGAGGCCTGGAAGAAAGGTTGCAAAATTCCAATATCTTTCCCAGAATTCCCAGATTTTCAATAAAAACTGGTTGAAGGATTTCCAGGAATCTTCCAAAAAGGATTTCTGGATCTGGATCATAACTTAAACAAATACAGTTCATGTCACTTCTTATTTCGTTTTTAGTCAGTACCACAAACATTTGAAGTAATAATGACTTCAGTTGAGTTTGAGTTGAATTTACTACAACTATTTGACTTAAAATTTGAGTAAAAAATGTATTGGGGTTGACAGTGATATGTATTTGAGTAATCCGTGGCTTTTGCTGCTTGAAACACCTTGAAGTAGGCTACGAAACAAAATAAAAATAAACAAAACTCTCAAAATATGTTGGATTACAGTTTTCATATTTTATTCAAATGATAATCTGATCAATAAATAAGGTTAGGCATTATAGTAAACGACATCTGGATATACAGTCTGGTTGATATAAAATACAAATGTGCAATTTGAATTGTAAGAACGAAAATGAAAAAATGAAAACATTTCTGGTTTATAAAATAAAAGCACAACCCTTTTGTTTATTAAATCACATAGCCTTGTTGTAGTGACTGTTGTGCCAGCATCCATGGCGTCCAACTGAAAACAAAGTGACATTCTTTAGACAAGGGCTGTTTTCCCAACTGTCCGTTGGAAATTGTTCGTCTGTTGTTTTTGTTTTTGCGCTTTCTTGGTGGTTATATTGCCTATCCGGTTATTTTGTACTAATATTTTGGGTTCAGATAATGTCCCTCCCTGGTTCAAACCGGTTTTGTCTTAACCTATACTGCACAAAAGCCTCTACAATACTCCACCAGTATGTCATAGTCTAACATGTTTGAGGAATGGATAACTAGCTTATTTCTGGTTTCCAAAAAAGTGGTTTGTTGAATAGTGTTTGGTGTCCATTATTTTATTTTAGTTTAAGGCTTTTAGTCCATGCTGGGTTTCTTTGTGCCTTCTTAAGTCGACTTTTCTCTGGAATCCCTTGCCGCAGAGGTCGCATCCGAACGGTTTGAAGCCCGTGTGTTTCCGGCTGTGCGTTATGAGGTTGGAGCTCTGGCTGAACGCTTTCCCACACACCTGGCATTTGTGCGGCTTCTCACCTGCATGACAAAATGTACACATTAACTGTCATGTTACCTTTAATAGCCAAACCATATAGGCAAACAAGCTGTTTTTGTTTTATTGTATCCGGTCTTCAGGGAAAATGCAGGTCAATTATGCATGACTTCTCACCATTAGCCACATTGGGTGGCCGTTTACGCAATGAACATATTTAGTGTTGCATCGAGGTATGTTAACTAATACACTACAATTTATGACGTATACTTGCCTGTGTGGATGAATGTGTGTTTCTTCATGTCCGATTTCTGGTGGAACCTCTTCCCGCAATACTGGCATGGGTAAGGCCGTGTATCAGAGTGGATGAGGAGGTGCGTGGAGAGAGTCGACGACCTTTTGAAGCTTTTACCACAGATTTTGCAATCAAAACTTCTTTCCTGTGGAAGTATTTAGGCAAATATTAGTCTAAATCTGACACAAATCCTATATTGCTTGTTTGCGTTGAATAATCAGTGACAAACGAGACGAGAATAGTCTAGATTCTAGAATGGTCACCTGAGAGTGCACAACTTTATGTTGCTCGAGGCTGACAGCATGTCCGAAGGTTTTGCCACATATATCACAACCATAGGGCCTCGTGCCACTGTGTGATCTGCGAACGTGAACCTCCAACCCATGGGGAGTCGAAAACACCTGCAGAGTTGTTTGACATTCGTGAGGGTGATGGTGACAGGTTGATAAAGATAGTGATCATTATGCCGGAAAAAGTGTGTCCACAACCACAAATCTTCAAGCAAGTCATTGCAAGCATAAGATGTTTCAATCCTCAAAATGTGCATATATTATCTTACCTTGCTGCATTTGATGCACTTGTAGGCACCATTCAGAATGAGCCGTGAGCAGAGTAAGTCAGACTCAGCCTTGATTTCTGAGCTTTTCCCCTGCAGGTTCGCTTCCGAGTACAATCCGACCCCGGGGGCGGTGGCTCTATCGAACAAACAGGCAGCGGCCCTGTAATCACTGTAATTTTCAGGTCCAGTGCTTCCCTCGAAGAGGGTCGGTTCGATGGCCCGGTCACCATGGTAACCCAGAGCCGGGCTCCGGTCCAGGTCCATGGGATGGTGGTGCTGGTGGTGGAGACTTTGCTGGACCAGGTGCCGAATGTCAGAACCAGAGTAACTGTTCCACGCATAGGGCCGGAATGGAACAGCAAAGGGTTGTGTCTCGTCCACGGAGGGAGACAGGGATTTATCAGAATCTACTGTTGAGTTGCAAATAAATAGAATTGATTAGCGCGCTGATCTTAACTCAGGATGGAGACAGGCAAACAGGATGTCCCGTCATCAAAATTGTGAAATTGTAATCACAAATGTTCAGTTCAAAGTATACTCATGTTGATTTTCGATGTGATATGTCTGAAGATGATTGTTTAACTTAACCTATGTAATATGAGGCTTTCACAAAACATCAAATTACGTTTCAAATATTTTTTTCGATTCAAGTATGAAGAGGATCATTACGTCTGCTACTATCTCCCATTTTCAGGTATCTAAAGGCCTACATTTTAATGCACCACAGACTAGATCTCTACCTGGTGATGCTGAGGGCGACGGAGGCCGCCAGAAGTCTTCATAATCCGAGACTGGACCGCACACACTGTCCCCACAGCTGAGCGGGGACTTGGAGAAATCAGCCGTGTCAGCCAGGTGAGAGTCCGGGTAGAGCCCGGCGATGGCATCGCCGCCAGTCAAGGCATCCAAGTCCTCTGGAATCGTACTATTCTCTGTTTTAATTACAACGAGCGGTAGCCTATTAAAGTAGACTTAGCCTACAAGTATAACGACAAAAATACAACTTTGATAATGATAGCCTAACACTTGAATAATTATTCTAAGAAGACAAAATATAAATAACGTTAATAATAGCCTAGAAATGTCAGCACAATTATATGTTATTAAGAATAACGATAGAATTTGCAAATTCATTCTTTTGAGGTCAACGTAACTATCAAAATAAGGTATACATTCTGATTTGGATACAGGATAAGCCTACATGGGCTATATATCTCTTTGAATTAATAGCTAGACTTTAAATTAGAAATCATAGTCTTATATTTATAATATATTGCAGGTTCTTTTGAATGAAGCCATGCCTCACAGTATAGCCTAATAATTAGTACAAAAAGACAAATAAAAGTGTATATTTATACCAATATAATTAGGCTACAGAAAAACGAATGAGGTTGTGGTATGAAATATGTGCACCTCACACAACATCCAGACATGAACATGGAGGTAACATCCACATACCTGCACATATATGAGCTAAGATAGTATCCAGACGATTGTAGTCATCTTCTAAGGAGCGGGGCTTGTGGTAGCTGTGCGCCCTTTTACTTTTCACCAAGAAGGACCGAGGCATTTTCACTCTCCTTGTTCGACCTTTGCTAATATCCAAAATCACTGGCGATCCAACAGCAATCTGCTCCTCTGTTCCTGGGATGCGGTGCTGCTGTTTTATTCCTGAAAATATTAGAAGACTATTGGTTGACAATGTGTGGTCAACTTTAAGAGAGTTCTAGCTGGGGGTGAAGCATGCGCACACGCCCTCTCCCGTCTGCCAGGTGTTGTGGGGACCTTTCAGGGACAGGTGCCTAGGCTAGAGGAAACTCCTCCTCAGTTTGCTGCAGCTCAGGGGTCTATGATTGGTCCGCCTCCAGAACCAACTGCTCTCCAGGCAGCTCCATCTCACGGATCAGCCTGTATCTCTACTGGGGGAATTACAACCCATATCAATCAGGATAAGTGATACACTGCTTTATCAATGTGTTACTTAATCCCTCCCTATCCTTAGCTGCAGTACAGGACAGGGGAAAGAGGAAACGCGGTATGCAGCAGCAGGGTGCCAGTCAGTCAGGGTTGCTATGGACCGTGCCACACGTTCGCCATCATGAGACATGTAGAATGTGCTTGATAATGGTAGAGGATCCATATATTACCGTCATCGATTGCACATGAACGAGAATGAGAATCAGAGAATAGTAGGCAAAGTATGGACGTGGATGTGACCAAATAGTCACGTCACAGAATAGCCCATCACTGGTTTATAGTATAGTCTATAGCATTTTGTAGAATGAAGAAATGTCGTTAAAAGACTCATGCATGACATGATAACACTGCATCGGCATTGAATTGTTTTGCGTCCTTCACAAGTGTATTTTCAACCATCAATTTGGTCGGTGTCTCAATACATACAGGCGTATAGCTGCAGACAACTGCACACGTCTGCCTGCGGTGCCACTGGAGTTTCGTATTTCCTGCATTATTATAATATGCTCAGTGAGTAAACAGATACGTCTGTTCCCTGTCTGCACAGTGGGACCGCTGATTACCTGTTCTGGCCCAATTACGCACAGAACAATAAGGCATGCAGCGAGCGCATTCAGCTGGAGCTCACACGCCAGACAACCAGTGGGACCGAGACTATCTATCTGTACGTCACATTTAGAACGTTTCAACCAGCCGCTGGCCGGTGCCATTCAGAATAATTGAAATTGTTGTATTGGTGCAGTGAAAAGACATAATTTCAATGTCCATACATGACAGACCTATCCATTTGATAAACATTTCACATTCGACAGGTGAAATTATTAACAAACAAAACATGTGTATAGGCCTGTATTGTCTTTGAAATTAGGTAGAACATTTAAAAAAGTAATTAAATTAGTAAGAACAAATAAAGAAAAACGAAATAGCAATGTTGGTACGATTTGCTGGCCCTATAGCAGATACCATTTAGTCTACAAAGACTAAATAATTGATTAGGCCTATTCGTTTATGAACTTTGAAGTGAGACAATAAAGTGCTGACAGCAATAAACTTAAAATATTTAATAGTCACTCATTTTTGTTTAAGACCAGGCTCATATGACATAGCATGTTTTCAGTTAATTCTCTGTCAGTTAATGCAGAAGTACTCTATCATGCGCAGGAAGGCAGGCAGGTCCTCCAGACCATGATACAGTAGAAAAAACACCAGTGACTTGCAGGAAATCAAAGCGCCATATGCCCTCTGTCGATTAGAAACATCACCGCTGCATCCGGACCTTGCATTGGGTTGGAGGAGATAAGACAGGCTACCGATAAAAACACAAGATACACTGACGCGAGTTAACCATTGCCCAAATTGTGGTGCAATTTGACTTTCTCTTTCACATAGCAGCCTAGAAAATCTATTCAACTCATCAAACCACAAACGTTATTTGAAATGCTTAGCATAATCCAAGCAAATCATTGTACATTAACCCATTTCAATGGAAAAACGTTGAATGCAATTAAATATAGACTTCTAATTTAACATAATAGCACAAAAAAAATCTAAGAGTTGAGGTTATTAAATCTGATAGGCCACCCAAAATCTTATGAATGCCTTTGGCAACACCAATGCAAGGCCTATCAGTTATTATTGTTTGTTTATATGAATAAACATACATTATGAGGCCATTTATCATTATTCAGCATCAGGCCTATACATTCAATGTTTTGTAGTTAAATCTCTATCCACAATGGGAGCAGTGGTAGGTTTTATCCCCTCCTGAGTGTGTCCTGTCATGCATAATCAGGCCCCCTAACTTGGTAAAACTCTTTCCACACAAGGAGCATTGGTAGAGCGTTTCTTGTAGGTGTCCCCATTCAAACTAAATAACCAGTCATCTAATTTATTTGTTTTACCTCTATGCACAGTTTATGAAACAGGTCCTTGGTGTATTTTTCCAGATGTTTTGTAATTATGGGTTATCAGCTGTTTTATGTGCATAAGGTTTTCTGTAATAGGCTCATTTTATTTTATGGAGTAGGGTACAAACAAATATAATTGCTGAAATATTTATAATTACTAGGCTAACTTCTTTGTTTTTAAAATACAAGTGTTTGCCTATTGAAATGTTCAATATAATCCCAAAATTGAAGGATTGAATCAACGACACTAGCTAGGTTTCCATCCAACTGACGACAGATTTCCATGCAAATATTCACAAATCCACATAAAAACAATATTAGCATTTTCTTACCACACGAAATAAAATAGGGGTTCAAAAAGGGTTCTTGTAAGCTCCTCAAAGTTTTTCGAAGAACCTTAGGCAGATATGTGTTTCCATCAAATGTAGGCTACTTGTTGCGAATAAAAGGCTGTGCGTGATGTAGTGCACTTAAAAATACCTTTTGAGATTAAATTCCCATGTGCCGAATAAAAAAATCCAGCACATTTTTAACTCTACTGAGTTTTCTACTGAGTTTTCTTACCAACATTTTTGCTTTAGCCGCAACACAATCGCACACTCACTTCGTGCAAGTATGTACAAAAAGTATTTCAGCAGATTTTGTGCGTTTTTGTGTGGCTTAATTAGCGTGAAAAGATACATTTTTGTGTGATTTCTTTCATAGGAAAATACATTTTGGGGGGAAACTTCGGAACAATCTTTTGAAAGTTGTTAGAACAATGCATGATGGGCAATGGTGTTCTACACTGCCTTTTTGTGTGTGCCCCAAATTTATTTATAAATAAAAACAAACATGCTAACAA
The DNA here is from genome assembly GCF_029448725.1 of Salvelinus fontinalis. Classification (NCBI taxonomy): domain Eukaryota; kingdom Metazoa; phylum Chordata; class Actinopteri; order Salmoniformes; family Salmonidae; genus Salvelinus; species Salvelinus fontinalis. Next base: position 29,179,158 of record NC_074669.1, read on the forward strand.
CCCAACATTGTCAATCAACCAAGTAGTCACCAAAATAACAATAATAATAGTAGCCTTACGTTGAGCCTCTTCACTGTTGACGTTGAGACTGGTGTTTTGCAGGTACCATTTAATGATGCTGCTGGTTGAGGACTTGTGAGGTGTCTGTTTCTCAAACTAGACACTAATGTACTTGTCCTCTTGCTCAGTTGTGCACCGGGGCCACCCACTTTTCTTTCTATTCTGGGAACCAGTTTCTGGGAGCCAGTTTGCGCTGTTCTGTGAAGGGAGTAGTACACAGTGTTGCACGAGAACTTCAGTTTCTTGGCAATTTCTCGCATGGAATAGCCTTAATTTCTCAGAACAAGACAAGACTGACAAGTTTTAGAATAAAGTGCTTTGTTTCTAGCCATTTTGAGCCTGTAATCGAACCCACAAATGCTGATGCTCCAGATACTCAACTAGTCTAAAGACCAGTTTTATTGCTTCTTTAATCAGAACAACAGTTTCAGCTGTGCTAACATAATTGCAAGTGTTTTCTAATGATCAATTAGCCTTTTAAAATGATCAACTTGGATTGTATGCCTATGTAGATATTCCATTAAAAAAAAATCAGCCGTTTCCAGCTACAATAGTCATTTACAACATTAACGTCTACACTGTATTTCTGATCAATTTGGTGTTATTTTAATGGACAAAAAATGTGCTTATCTTTCAAAAACAAGGACATTTCTAAGTGACCCCAAACTTTTGAAGTGTATATGCTTCTAGATATGTGTTGTGTATTTGATGTATTGATGCATTGCTCACCCCCCTGCTAAAATAAAGGTTAAATAAAATAAGTAATAGTAAACTTGAGTTCTAACTGATTTTTTGTTGTTGTTGTACCTCAATAGTGGTAGAGAGTAAGTTAACCTGTGGGAGCCAACTTAGAAGACACCTCCTTCAAGTACTCCAACCCCCACTCATTCAAATTTAGGAACTGGCTTCTCCAGTCTGACCCCTCTGCTGTCTCTGGCTCCACACCCACCCACACCCGGCCATCTAGAGGTGTGAAGGTTAGTACCTTTTATGTAGGGAGGCTAATGATTCCTCATGTATGACATTCCTGGAGTGTGTAAACTTTAATTGTCTATTGCCATAGCATTTTGTTTATGTTCTCTATAGTTATGTACTTGGAAATTTATATATGTAACAATTCAGCCTTCTGGGTACATTTGGGCAAATTTGTGAAGGACACCTGGGAGACTTGATACAAAATATTATGTAGAGTTCTCATTCTTGAATGTATCAAACTGTACACACAGACTGATGTCGTCTTGTGGACAACATCTAACTTACACCCATCTTCCTAGGTAAATGTAAGGCCTTACTTTTGCATTTCAAAAATGATGCAAAAATAAATAAATATGGAAAATGCATGTTTTTTGCTTGTTTTATCTTTTACCAGATCTAATGTGTTATATTATCCTACATGAATTGCACATTTCCACAAACTTCAAAGTTTTTCCTTTCAAATGGTACCAATAATATGCATTTCCTTGCTTCATGTCCAGAGCTACAGGCAGTTAGCTTTGGGTATGTCATTTTAGGCGGAAATTGAGATGAAGGGTCCGATCCTTAAGAAGTATTAAAAAGGATTTATTTACAACCTATAGGAATAGTGGCATAGGAGAGTCTGAAATGAATTAAATACCATAACCCTAAGCTATGTTCAATGTCAACAGACATTTCCAGTGAGAAATGTTCAGTCTGAAGCCATTCAGTCTGAAGCCATTCAGTCTGAAGCCATTCAGTCTGAAGCCATTCAGTCTGAAGCCATTCAGTCTGAAGCCATTCAGTCTGAAGCCATTCAGTCTGAAGCCATTCAGTCTGAAGCCATTCAGTCTGAAGCCATTCAGTCTGAAGCTATGGGTTTCACAGCCCTATAATAAAACAAGTTATATCACCTTAAAAATAGTTTATTTACAACCTCTGGGGTATAACATGTTGGGCAAAGTGGTATAGGAGAGTTTAACATATAACCCCACCAATGAGAACCAAGAGGTGCCTAGCTTCGTCCATCATGACTGGGAAAGGCCTCAATTCTAGGCCGTAGAAAATCCTCCATCCATCTCATTAGATCAGAACAGGATGGATCAACAGATCATATTACTGGTTTGCGTCCCAAAAAAAGGATATTTGTGTTTTGCTGCATGACACACTTACATGATTTGCCTACCCATATGGTGTGGCTCATTGTCAGGTTATTCGATATATAACACCATGGTTGTAATAACATTTAAACAGGCAGTTCGTAAATGTGTAGAATGTGTTGGTTTTGGGTCCACACTGGTAAGTTAACGTATGTAAATTACACAGTAACAGAGGATGTTCTTCTGAATAACTGGTCAGGGCATAGCACTTTCCATTCAGCTTCAGGCAACTTTGATGTAAGGCTTGATCACACCTGTAGTGACTACTTCTATCCGTCATGCCCATTGTTGCTTATCCATTGTTCACTTGATATATCAATGTAATTACACCCAACACAATGTTGAAGAACAGAATGCTTCCCACCACTAGATCGATTAACTAGACGTGAGCTGGACGTGATCCCAACGCTGCCACCAATGTAACGGAAGAAAGTGAAAGCTGCAACAGGGACTCCAAGCAGGGCTCAGACGTGGCAAAGTGAGCTCTAACGGCTGTTGCCATGAAAGCCTAGTAGGCCTCTGGGCTGAGGCAGTAGGCCTACGATGCTGACATATGCCTTGTTACAATATCCTAAGTGTATAACATGATTGACATGACCTTAATCATCATCATAAAATGGCCTTGGAAACGCCATAAGTGCAAGTCAACATAATTCATGATCTTACATGAACCTGTTTAACTGCATTGATATGACTTAATTGATCACCATCCAGACTCCTTATTGCTGCAAATACCATGCAGTTGCCCCAGGGGAATTTAAACCAAACATACTTTTTTTTTGCAGTTCCTTGTTTCCCCACATTTATTGATGAATTAATTTCCCATTCTGAAAATGGATCCCCATTCCTCAATCAAATATCAACACCACAACAACAACAACAACTAGACAAATACAATTTTTACAACATGGTTGATTAACACTATTGGGTTGTTAACACGTTTGTTATTTTATATAAATGTGGGACACAAAAAAAAGGCAGTGTCCAAAATGCATTACTCCAATAACTTTCAGAAGATTGTTCCAAAGTTTTCACCAACATTTTTATTTTCCAATGAATTAAGTCGCACAAAAATGTGTGTATTTTCCTAAAAATTAAGTTACACAAAATGTTTTATTTTCACACGAATTAAGCCACACAAAAAAAGCACAAAATCTGCAGAAATACTTTTGAGACATATTTGCACAAATTGAGTGTGAGATTGTGTTGCGAACCTATAAAGTTAGTAGGCCCACGCTGGTATTCGCACGTGCGTTCTAGCCAACAGCTCAAAGATACAGTGCGGGTATATGGCCTACATGATGCGATTATTTTTATTTGTCAAATGGCATCCTAACATCTATGATCATGCCACCAAAATAAGACCCTCGATATTTATTGGAAAGGAGCGTCAAGCGCCAAGTCACCACGTGACTCCAAGTTGACTTTGATTTGATGGCCTATTATATAAATATTTGGCATGAAATAGTTTCCGACAGCATTTTTCGCGTAATACATTTTACCGACACAAAAAGATCCCACCTTGTTTAGTGTTTTTTTGTTGTTGTCAGGTCTGTCATGACATTTTTTATCCGACATCTACTTTACTCACATAAAAAGGTTGGATGCATATAGTTCAGGCTATATTGTATAGTTCAGGCTGTATTGTGCCATGGATCCAGCACGCATTTTCAAATGAAAGGAGAGGATTAACGAAGTTTGACACACTCCTTCAACAGAGGCGAAGGCCATTATGTTCATTACATGCAGCCACTAGCTAGGTTTCCATCCAATTAGCGACAGATTTGGATGCGATTTTCCTAAAATCTGCATAAAACAATATGTGCATTTTCCCACCAGAGATGTGTTTTTATTCAAATTGATTTGTTGCGGACAAAAGGCTGTGCGCATAAAGTGCACATTACATTTCCATGTTCCGAATAAAAAGTTAAATGGGTTTCCATCACATTTTCTACTCTACTGATGGCTTTGTCACAAACAATGTTGAGTTATATAGCGATCGTGCCCACTCTGGTCTTTGGTATGTGTGCTCTAGCCAACAGCTCGCAGATACAGTGCAGGTAGCCTCCCTACATATTAAAGGCAGCCAAGCATCGATCATCATGTCACCAGAATAAGACCATCGGTATTTATCGGAAATCAGCATCAAGCACATCAACGTGCACTTCCACCACCCTGTGAAGTTCAGCATTTATTTCATCTGTAGCCTAATAAACGGCATGCTTTCTGGAGTCATAGTGGGAGGACCCCACAACAAATATTCGCAAGAAAATCTTTCGCAAATTGGATGAAAAACCAAGCTAACGTTACTGAGTCATAAATGTACAGCCAACTTCAGGGTATTCTAATAAAGGAAATTAAATACCTTTTTCGCCAACAAAAATTAAAACAGCATGCGCTTGGCTATAAATTGGGACAGCGTGCTGTTTTTATGCAACTCATCCACATGTTAAGATAAAAGGCTCAAATGTTTTCTTATCAATAAGGAGATTAAAAGTGTATATGCTAGTTTGAATCCCTGAGCCGACAACGTAAACAATCTGTCGATGTGCCCTTGAGCAAGGCACTAAACTCTAATTGCTCCACGGTCGCCGTTGATAATGTCAGACCTTTGATAATGACCCCACTATCGTAGGGTGTCTCAGGGAGAGTTGGGATATACAAAAAAAAAACATTTTCCAATTCACACATGCGTATTAATACACTTGTACATGTGTGAAACAGGACAAATATAAGCACCCACCTAAAAATATTGTAATATTATCCCCATGTGCGTCCCCTGTACGCGGTATACTATACCATTGGTTTAAATATTTATAGGTTGACAGTCACAGAGCAGGTTCAAGATATACCAGAGTTCAAGCGTAATGAAAGCTTCTCAGACCTGTCAGAACAACCCGGGTCCAGTGCCGCTGGAGGATCTTATGTGTTGTTGACACAAAGTTGCTTTGCTAGACATGCAGCTCTGAAAGTTGCCCTCCTAAAAGCAGCAGACTGATTTACTTCCTGAATGTTATTTCAGACACTTCTAGATTTATGCAGATGAAAGAAAGGGGAGTCGTGTTTGAGCATCACCTACTGACAGCGCTATATCAAACTAAGCTCTACAGTGAATCTCGTCAAATTGGCAAATACAAATTAATATAGTTTAATAAGGGCCACAAAGTGCTGTATAATTATTTTATGTGTTATTCAATGGCCGTTGTACGTTTTAACTGTACAATTTTAACCACCCCCCAAAATCTAAAGAAAACAAGTATGCCTAATGCATTTGACTATAAGGATATACAGCTCTGGAAAAAACTAGATACCACTGCAAAATTATCAGTTTCTCTGGTTTGACTATTTATAGGTATGTGTTTGGGTAAAATTAACATTTTTGTTTTAATCTTTAAACTTTTGACAACATTTCTCCCAAATCCCCCCCCCCCGCCCCTCCAATACCTTGACTTTGTTGTCCTTGAGCCATTCTGCCACAACTGTGGAAGTATTCTTGGGGTCATTGTCCATTTCGAAGACCCATTGGCGACCAAGCTTGAGCTTCCTGACTGATGTCTTGAGATTTTGCTTCAATATATCCACATAATTTTCCTCCCTCATGATGCCATCTATTTTGTGAAGTGCACCAGTCCCTCCTGCAGCAAAGCACCCCCACAACATGATGCTGCCATCCCCATGCTTCACGGTTGGGATGGTGTTCTTCAGCTTGCAAGTCTCCCCCTTTTTCTTTCAAACATAACGATGGTCATTATGACCAAACAGTTCTATTTTTGTTTCATCAAACCAGAGGACATTTCTCCAAAAAGTACGATCTTTGTCCCCATGTGCAGTTGCAAACCGTAGTCTGGCTTTTTTATGGCGGTTTTGTAGCAGTGGCTTCTTTCTTGCTGAGCGGCCTTTCAGGTTATGTCGATATAGGACTCGTTTTACTGTGGATATATATACTTCCCGAAACGTTTGACCCAAGTTAAAGAATTTAAAGGTAATGCTACCAAATACTAATTGAGTGTATGTAAACTTCTGACCCACTGGGAATGTGAATAAATAAATAAAAGATGAAATAAATAATTCTCTCAACTATTATTCTGACATTTCACATTCTTAAAATGAAGTGGTGATCCTAACTGACCTAAGAAAGGGAATGTTTACTAGGATTAAATGTCAGAAATTGTGAAAAATTGAATTTAAATGTATTTGGCTAAGGTGTATGTAAACTTCTGACTTCAACTGTGTATATATACAATGCTCAAAAAAATAAAGGGAACACTTAAACAACACAATGTAACTCCAAGTCAATCACACTTCTGTGAAATCAAACTGTCCACTTAGGAAGCAACACTGATTGACAATAAATTTCACATGCTGTTGTGCAAATGGAATAGACATAAGGTGGAAATTATAGGCAATTAGCAAGACACCACCAATAAAGGAGTGATTCTGCAGGTGGTGACCACCTTTGTGCACATTTGTGGCCTGCTGGAGGTCATTTTGCAGGGCTCTGGCAGTGCTCCTCCTTGCACAAAGGCGGAGGTAGCGGTCCTGCTGCCGGGTTGTTGCCCTCCTACGGCCTCCTCCACGTCTCCTGATGTACTGGCCTGTCTCCTGGTAGCGCCTCCATGCTCTGGACACTACGCTGACAGACACAGCAAACCTTCTTGCCACAGCTCGCATTGATGTGCCATCCTGGATGAGCTGCACTACCTGAGCCACTTGTGTGGGTTGTAGACTCCGTCTCATGCTACCACTAGAGTGAAAGCACCGCCAGCATTCAAAAGTGACCAAAACATCAGCCAGGAAGCATAGGAACTGAGAAGTGGTCTGTGGTCACCACCTGCAGAACCACTCCTTTATTGGGGGTGTCTTGCTAATTGCCTATAATTTCCACCTTTTGTCTATTCCATTTGCACAACAGCATGTGAAATTTATTGTCAATCAGTGTTGCTTCTTAAGTGGACAGTTTGATTTCACAGAAGTGTGATTGACTTGGAGTTACATTGTGTTGTTTAAGTGTTCCCTTTATTTTTTGAGCAGTGTATATATATATATATATATATATATATATATATATATATATATATATATATATATATATATATATATATATATATACACACATACATACGTACATACACACACACACACACAGACACACACACACGGAAATAGCACATCACTAATGCAACCCAAAACTATTGAGGTTATTTTAGAAATTGGAAACCAATGACATGATACTGCACTAGAAGTGATAAAGAAATTGTATATGCTCTACCATGGTGACTACTACAGCACATCTGTAATCACCATTTATAACATTAACATAACATAACTAAAAACACTGAAAACTGTTATCAAATAGTTAGTTTATTTGTGACGTCACACACATCAATCTCACATACATGAGTGTGATAAGAATTATTCCATAGTGTTAACGGTTCGCTGCCTTATGTAGACTACTCTTCTAAAATGCATTTTATTCTCTCAAAGTGCCAAAACTGCATCATAATACCTCTCCAAATATGGATTCCATCTGTCGTAGTACTTAACCAGGTAATATCACAACAGTATCACAAAAACCCATCTGAACAATGAGTCAGAGGATTGCAGTGCATTCTGAATAGAAAGACACTTGGCTGATAAGTTGTGGTTCTAATGTCTTAAAGGGCCACTGCAGTCAAAAATGACCAAATCTAGCTATTATCAGGTGTCCCTTGTTCTGGTCATTTTTCAACCTAGAGGAGGCTGTTTTAGTGTTATGATAATCCTGATAATGAATCAATGTCATTCATCCCTTTTGAAACAGAGTGGTGCTTATTTCTCTGGCAGGCAGAGCCTACGGTTTACAGTTGCAGCCTGGTCCCAGAGCTGTCATTCCAAGGCATCACAATGACCACAGGAGTTATAGGCTATACAGCACAAACTGATTTGGTACCAGGCCTATACAACGGCTCCTACACTTTGGTAACACTTGACACAATGCACTTTGCTTCGTTCACATAGGAAACAAAACAGGACATGTCTTAGCATTCGTCCCAAATGGCACCCTATTCCCTACATTGTGCACTACTTTCATCCAGGGCTCTAGTCAGAAGTCGTGCACTGTATAGGGAATAGTTTACCATTTGACTAACATTTAGAATGATCTTCTTAGTATTTTCAGATAGAAGTGTTGTTCACTCATGTTAATATATTGCATTCTGGAAATAAAGTTATGTTCCCTTGGCTTGGACTGCCATCCACTTAGTGCAAAAGAACAACATAGCAATACCTCTGTTTAATGTTATTGGTGTTCATACAAGACTCAGATCACAGATCTCTGTCCTCATACTTTTCATTATGTCCCGTAATTTTTGTATTTTATTAACAGACTAGGATTCCCACCTTAGAAAGAGCAGTACTTTAAAATCAGCCCTCTAAATCTGGGATGGTTGGTTCACTTAAGTTAGGTACATGCTTTCATTAACCAGCATGCTGAAATGTATTCTAATCTATGAAATTATGCAATGATCCTACATCAGTCCTTCCTCCAAAGGGAAAATCATCCTGCCAGAGAAGATAAGTATGAGATAAGAAAACGCATACAGTACATTGAGATTGGCTAAGTTCCCATTCTTTACCCTCCTCGTGGAGTGTGGACTCGCACATTCCCCCACATGGATTTAAAAGAAATGCATTGGTGCAAGGAATAATGCTGTAAACTCCCTTCAGCCATGCTTGCACCAATCCAATGCATTTAAAAGTATGAGGGAAGGTGAATGAGTGCTCACTTCTGGAGAAGGGTAGAGAATCGGAACACAGCCCATGTTTGTGGAAGAAATATCTGGCAATCAGTTATCCATGGGTCTTGACAACACTAAGAGTGATATGTCACTTTCAGTCTAAAAATACAATACATTATAAACATTAGATATGCAATAATTCATTAGATACACATTTTCAAGTCCCCAAAAAACAACTATTTACATATACAGTATATACACAGATACTGGATTCCCATTGACCTTCGGATACGGCAGGTTTTATATCCGTATCCCAAATGGCACCCTATCCCCTTTAAAGTGCACTACTTTTGACCAGGGCCCACAGGGTTCCTGTCAAAAGTAGTGTGCTATATAGGGAATAGGGTGCCATTTGGGATATAACCACAGTTATTGTTTGATACTGGGGCTCTTTAACCATGTTCAATAGAGACATCACTCTCCAGTACATCATTCCCTTCGTATGATAAAGACAGACACAAAATGGCTCTATACATTTTTGATGGTTCACTTAAAAACGCGATAAAAAATTAAAACTGATTGAAGTGTCATCATCACCATAAAGCGTAAAACATTCTATTGCACAGTCTCTCTGTGTGTTGTGTCTGTTGTACCATGGTTGGTGTTGTGGGGCTGAGGGAGAGCCCATAGTTTGGTTGCCTGGGTGGGGTCACCGTAGATGGGGTAACCCTCATCCACTCCCTTGGTGGTCAGTCTGGCTCTGTGGAGCTCAAGAAGCTAAAGAGCCTTCATGTTGTCCTTCTCTGATCCATCCACTTGGGGATCAGACCAGAGCAACTCACTGATATGATCCTCCTCAATCTGGTTTTGGCAAAACAAGAATAAAGCAAACTGAGTAACACAAAGAAAACAGCCAACTCCACCACAGGTGTGATTCTGCGATGACTTCACTTGATGACAAAGATGACACGTTCCACTCCAAGCTTCCAAAGATTCCATTCCAAGAAGCTCCCTACGTTGGACTCCCATAGACAGACTTAGACGTCATGGTCCTGAGGAGTGTGGCTTGCTACCATGGACACCACCTGTATTAGATCAGAACAGCCCTGATCAGCCTCCATTAGGCTAGTGATGGTGCCCATCACCCAGTTACCGGGTCACACGGTGGTGTGTTTGTGGGTGCCGTTGGGAGGCACAGTGAGAACCAGACCCTCCCCATCATCATCCCCCCCACTGTCTGTATCCCCCAGCCTATTATCCAGATCCAGGGAGGGGTGCAGCCTGATGAGGCTGGTGTGGCTGCTACTGCTCTGCTGAGGGTCCAGGTGGGAGGGGGTCTTGCCTGCGTCTTCGTCTGAAGATTGGTACGACTCGTCGTCTGGTATGTAGTGATTGACGATGCGGATCCTGTCAAAACTGGGCTGATTGGACATGCTGCCTGCCCTCTGGCATTTTAAGCAGCTGATCTGTGGAGACAGACGAGGGGTGTTTAACAGGGGCGCATGCGGAGTGTAATGGGGACAGATCCATACATCGCCACGGGAAGAGCCCCTGAGAACATTTGAGTTGTTGCTCTTTATGGAAACCACATGCACAAACTACAACAAAGATAAAGAGGTCAACACTAATGAAAACATCAGTTCTGAAATATCGACAATGGGAGGAGATGGATTTCTAAACGCATGCAAGAGGCACGTTCACACTCATTGGTAGACGTGTGTTCATTCACTGATCATGCTCCTCCCTTCCACAAAACAATTACACATCATATATTCGGTATGGGCTGCGAAACGAGTGAAAGATGGGTCAGATAGGTCAGGTTAAAATGTTGTTCTGGAACCACACCTGCCCTGCCTAGAAGTCACCTGGATCAACCTGCCTCGCAAAGACAAACATGTAGGGAGAGAGACACACTTAGAGAAATGACTCAATTTAGTTCTTGTACCGGTACATGTCACTTTCCTCAAATACCAGGGCTTTAAAAAACTACCAATTTATGACAGAGATCAGTGATTTCAAACTCCAGTTTGACTGACACAAGTGTGCAAAGAAAGTTAAGTGCAAAAAGCCAAGAGCCATTTGAGACGTCTTTTTGATCCTGAGAGAAATTAGTCAACTTTGGTTTCGCGCAACTCTCTGTGGCTGACTGTAAACCCAGCACTCTTATGAGAATGTGTGATTGAAATAGCACATTGTGGGCGGCACACTTTTACCCCTTCTTCTTTTCCTTGGTCTGTCTACACTGAGCCTTTGGTCTCACTACTGCTCTACTGCTGTCACCAAGAAATGCAGAAATTGGGCCTTAAAGTTACCCACTGACAAAAATTGAATAACTAGAATATATATGTCTCTATATTTTACCTATCCTGCTACTTTTTTGTCTTTAAATTCTTATAACCATATTTCATCTTGTGTGTGCAAATAAAAACAAATTCAGTAGTCTTGTCAGTATTTCCTGCTAACTGTAGCATGTCCAGGATTAGATATCTCAGGTCACGGGGGAGGGGTTTATACATCCAGATCATGGCTATGAGGTCATTTCTTGTCACTCAGAACCTGTCACCAACAACACTTCAGAAAGCATAATTCACAGCTTCACAGCCACCCATTCTTCAGCACCCCCTGGCCACACCAACAGCCCTGGTTGTGTCCCAAATGGCATCTTATTCTCTATATAGTGCAATTCCCTATATAGTGCACTACTTTTGAAATAGTGCACTATATAGGGAATAGGGTGAAATTTGAGATGCAACTGAGTACAGCCCGGCTGACTGCCTGTTTGACTAACTGTGACTGACTACCTTGACTGTTTTTCGGCTTGCTTGACCGACTGTTTAACTGACCGCCTGGCTGGCTGCACAGTCTTGATAGGAGACCCAGAGCGACACAATGCATGATTTAGTGCAGCTCAGTTCAACCACAAGTCTACCAGCCTTTTGTTGTCCTCTTTTTATTTTATTTTAGGAGGAGATAAAAATCTGACTACATCCTCCCTGGTAAATCATTGATTTGCTGGAAGAAAACAAGTTGCTTTGTTCTTCTACTTCTCTTTTCTGTTATTTTCTTTCGGGGGGGGGGGGGGGGGGGGGGGGGTTGGGGTTCTACCGCTCTTTTCACATTATAACAGTTGTTTATAAAATGTGCCAAATGTCATATTACAATACCGTGCACACACACTACACAGAATAAAAGGGTGCATCAGGTTCTGCATATATAATCCTACAAGAGAATCCTACATTCAGGCCTGATCAGGTGTTTGTATTATATGAAGGACACTATTCTGATCAAAGATGGCCCACTCTGCTGAAGTGATTGTGTCAAAGTCAAACCGGCAAACCTGTAGCTGATCTTGTAGATGTATATTTATGTGATGAAATTCATAACCTTCAAATCCTTGATCTAGCTATTCGGATGAGAATAGCCAGCTGTGGTGCACACAGAGGAGCACAAGTAGTTTATGAGACTCCATTCCGTTCAATCTGGGTCCTCCACTGCTCTCTCAGTATGGTGAAGAGTGGGTTTTAGCGTTAAAATAATAGAGTTACAGGAGAGGGGTGTGTACTGGTACATCAACACCCTCAGCGCAGGAAGCTTATGGGTGTAGTTTACACTTCTACAGTTGGCTTCAAAATAGACAAATCTGAGCAAAAACACGTGAGAAAAACAGCTAACAAAATCGTCTCTGAAAACAACAGGTACAAGCGGTGTTTGTTATTCCCCTGGTTCAGTATTCCCCTGTTGTAACTGCTCACCTCGTGTTTGAGCTCAGCTATCTGGTCCTTCAGGTCTCGGATGTACTGACTGGAGTCTGTGTTGTTCAGCTGGCCCTGGACCTTCCCTTCTTCTTTCTGTAGAAACAAACAGAAAACATGTCTCAAAGCATAGCTTATCATTGTTCCTCTAAGCATAAGACCACTGGAGAGGCGATAATACGTTTGTGACACTGTGGACGCTGTAAATGTTGGAAACCTTGAGCTGTTACAAGGGCAACTTGATAAGCAGATTGGGAGGGAGGGAGACAACTACCACCAGACAAGAGACACTAGAGCTATCTCATTGGAAAACTTGCATAACAGAAGCATCCTAGAAGATATGTACAGAGTGACTGTTGACTTAGTAAAAGATGGAGGGGGGCCTAGCTATACTAACAAGATAGATATAGTCGTTGGTATCGTTTTCCTCTTTGGGCCCTGGGGATGAGCCTAGTAACAGTCAAACATGACACGTGCTGTTTACCTTCATCAGCGCAGACAGCTGCAGCAGTAGGAGACACACACATACCCCATTATAAACCTAAACGTATTCCTGTCTAAAGCCTGGAATAGTTTAGACAGACAGACAGAGCGACAGACAGAGCGACAGACAGAAAGAGAGAAAGAGAGGGACATCGTCAAAGGCTGAAGGGTTCAGGCTAACCACAACCTGCAACGTGGGAACAGGGGAGGGGGGGAAATGGGGAAGATGTAAAACGCAGGGGTGGGGTGGGTGAGGTAGTGAGCTGAGAACCACCTCTGTCTGACCCAACACCTCAAAATGTATACAACGTTCTCGATTCCTGTGGTCAGGTTATGGTTGAGAGGTTGAGGGTGTAGGCCTAGGACCCTGACAAGCTGCTGACAATGTGAGATCTAAGCAAGCAGCTGTTCTTCCTGGAATCTGTGTTTTTCTTGAGGTCCCCCCCCCCCTCCCTCCCTCTCTCCTGACAGAGCTAGCTAGTGATAAGGGAGAGGCAGTTAATAAGACTTCCTCGTACTCAGCTGTGTGAATCACCAGGTGCCAAGTTGTGGCCTGGGGGTTAAGGACTGTGGCCAGGGATGTCAAATGTCTTAAGTCATGGGTACATTCCAAATGCTAACCCATTCCCTATATACTGCACAACATTTGACTAGAGACTATGGGCAGCCATGTATGGGGCATAGGGTACCATTTGGGACACAGCCATGGCTCGCCTGACTGCATCCCTCCAGGTCTACACAACACCTCCACCCTCCCCCGTAGGTGGTTGTTGTCCTACGGCTGTTGGCTAGTGATTGTTGTTTGTTTGTCCTCTCGACATTCAATCTTGGTTTACAGTGCCTCCAGAAAGTATTCACACCCCTGGACGTTCTCCACATTTTGTTGTTACAGCGTGAATTTTTAAAGTGGATTAAATTGAGAATATTTTTGTCGTCTCTGGTCTACACACAATACCCCATCATGTCAAAGTGGAATTATGTTTTCCCGAAATGTTTACAAAACAAATTGAAAAGCTGAAATGTTCAAATCCAACACAACACAGAGTACCACTCTCCATATTTACAAGAATAGTGGAGGTTGCATCATGTTATGGCTATGCTTGTAATCGTTAAGGACTGGGGAGTTTTTCAGGATAAAAAGAATGTATGGAATGGAGCCAAGCACTGGCAAAATCCTAGAGGAAAACCTTTCCATCAGAAACTGGGAGAAATTCACCTTTCAGCAGGTCAATAACCTAAAACACAAGGCCAAATCTACACTGGAGTAGCTTACCAAGAAGACAGTGAATGTTCCTGAGTGGCCGAGTTACAGTTTAGACTTTCATTTGCTTGAAAATATATGGCAAGACTTGAAAATGGTTGTCTAGTAATGATCAACAACCAATTTGATAGAGCTTGAAAAATATAAAATGGGCAAACATTGCACAATCCAGGTGTGCAAAGCTCTTAGAGACTAACCCAAAAAGACTCACAGCTGTAATCGCTACCAAAGGTGATTCTAACATGTATTGACTCAGGGGTGTGAATACTTATGTAAATTACATATTTCTGTATTTCATTTTCAATACATTTTCAATTTATTTTTATACATTTTGAATTCCGGCTGTAACACAACAAAATGTGGAGTAAGTCAAAGGGTGTGAATACTTTCTGAAGGCACTGTATATGGCTGTGGTAGAGGAGCGTTAGATTGCACAGAATCAATCTTGTGACACGTCATGTCCATAACAGGGTCACTTAGTGACTTTTTCCCAATTAACAATAGTTGCTTGCGCCCAATGTCAAAGTAGCTGTGAGCCAAGTGAGTGCTCTTTCGTGTTCAGTGTCATGCTCTCTACAATCTTGTGGCACATGTCCCATCCAAAGAACAATAGTTGCACTAACGCTATTAGGGTAAAAAAAAAAAACAAGCATAGATACTATGACAGGAAATGTGACTTTTTGACCAGTTTCCTCACACACAATAGCAATGATGACAAACAACACGTCATTTTTTTGTAAATGCAAACCACCATGTATTTACCGATAAAACTGCAGAAGCAATTACCAAGAGAGCAGTCCGAAAACACTATGAGGAACCTCTAATAACCACTGAATTTGCAAAAGCCCCTCTGTTAAATATACATGGAAATCTGTGAGGCAATCACGCATGCAGAAGTACAAATCATAGATAGGCTTCCAACATGTCACCTCTGGTTCTAGCTGTCAGAGTGTCTTCGACTCACAATAGGAAGTGGTTTCTTCTCTTGACAAGAAGATAGCCGAGCTGTGGTAGTACCATGGATCACATATACATACAGCTACATTTATACTGCAACATCAATGCAAAAATCCTGATGTCCATTTTACTATACATTCGGTTTCACTGACTGAGCGCTTTACCTCATGATACATATTTATGTACCATATTTATTATATTTATGGTAGTTTAGTACTGGAAGTTCCTCGCAAACCTAGAATTGTGAAATTCTACCAATAAAAAAATACCATAAATAAATGCCGCAACTGGCGTGTGGTGAATACTTTCCATCAGCGGGCCGTAATGTAGGTGGGACATAGTGAAGTGTTGGTTAGAGGAAGATAGGCAGATAACCGCGGGGGCTTTTTCAAGGTAAGAGTACGACAATGGTGAGGGGAAAAACTGCAAGGCGTAGTGGGCAGAAGTGAGGCGGCACTCATCGGATGAGTTCACTAAAGCTACACATCATACATTACTATTTGGAGGTGAAAAAAAAAACAGATTTTAAAAAAACGAGAAAGGAATATCTGAAGTTGTCTACTTTTGTGTGCAAACCACCCTCCAATTGGTTATTGGTTTAACACACCAAACAATTACTATTTAAGTTGATAGGACCTGCTTTCTTCACTTTTTGGGGAAAAGTGCCTTGTACTGTAGCTCGGCTCATGATCACAGTCTTTTCACAAAGCCCAACCCTCTCATTTTAAAGCATGCCATCAGACACATTTTATGTGGCTTTTACGTGAGGTGTTAAACGCAGTGGACAACAATTTATCAGTCATTGCTTTCTTGCACTCCTTCTCCTGGGCCTACAACCAGAGCGACTGAAGGCAAAGGTAAGACGGGGCATCTACCCACAACCTTTAGAGCTGCAACCAGGTTCTCAAACCACAAACCAAGAGCTCACCACTGGCACCACATGGCATGGGCTCTGATTAACACAAAGTGGTTATTTAAAACCTTCAAGAGCTGGTAAACGTCTGTCTGGCAACTACCAACTGCAGTAACTATTAGCTTCCATACACATATTCGAAGACAGCTAAATCAAAAAGAAACTCAGTATAATGAAGATTGACATGATCATAAGTTGCAAATAATGGTTTCATTGCAGGACCCGCGAGAGTGAGGGGGCGGTACTCGGTAGTGGTGAACGCTGGTGTTGATGCAGTGTTGTTGTTGAAGAACCTAGTAACAAAACCTCAGACCACACTGTGTGTGTGTGTGTGTGTGTGTGTGTGTGTGTGTGTGTGTGTGTGTGTGTGTGTGTGTGTGTGAGTGCGTGTGTGTGTGCGTGCATAATTATGGAGGGGGATGTTGGTTCAAAAAAAGTATATTGACACTAAATAACCATTTACACTCTTGCCCGTATACAAGCTGAAAATAAAAGATTTGTGCACTGATTAGCACCTAAATTGGAATGCAGTGGCTTTACAGTAACATGCTATAAATGACGTCAGAGGTCAGGCTCTGCGCTTCACAGAGCTGTATGGGTACCCTCCAAGCTCGGGGCCCTGGGTTTGAACCCCGCCCTGTGCAACTGAGTCCTGGACTTACTGACGGGCGGGTGGTGGAGGTAGGAAACAACACCTCCACTTCACTGATCCTCAACACAGGGTCCCCACAAGGGTGTGTGCTCAGCCCCCTTCTGTACTCGCTGTTCACCCATGAATGCGTGGCCACGCACGCCTCCAACTCAATCATCAAGTTTGCAGATGACGGAACAGTATTAGGCCTGATTACCAACAATGACGAGACAGCCTACTGGGAGGTGGTGAGGGCCCTGGTGGAATGGTGCAATGAAAATGACCTCTCCCTCAACAAAACGAAGGAGCTGATCGTGGACTTCAGGAGACAACAGAGAGAGCATTCCCCTATTCACATCGACAGGACCACAGTGGAGAAGGTGAAAAGCTTCCTCGGCGTACACATCACTGACAATCTGAAATGGTCCACCCACACAGACAGTGTGGTGAAGGCGCAACAGCGACCTCCTCAACCTCAGGAGGCTGAACAATTTTGGATTGGCCCATAAGACCCTCAAAAACTTTTACAGATGTACAATTGAGAGCATCCTGTTGGGCTGTATTACTCGCCGGGTACGGCAACTGCACCGCCCACAACCGCAGGACTCTCCAGAGCGTGGTGCGCTCTGCCCAACGCATCATCGGGGGCACACTGCCTGCCCTCCAGGACAACTGTACAGCACCCGATGTCACAGGAAGGCCAAAAAGACCATCAAGGACATCAACCACCCGAGCCATGGCCTGTTCACCCCGCTATCATCCAGAAGGAGAGGTCAATACAGGTGCATCAAAGCTGGGACGAGAGACTGAAAAACAGTTTCTATCTCAAGGCCATAAGACTGCTGCCCTATGTACATAGACATGGAATCACTGGTCACTTCACATACTGTTTTACTAATTTCATATGTATATACTGTATTTTAGTCAATCGCTCGTCATAATATTTATATATTTCTTAATTCTATTCTTTTACTTTTAGATGTGTGTATTGTAATTTATGTATTTTTGTTTTACAGCTTCAATGCTCTGGAGCCTGGTGTTGTCGCCAAGGAGCGTTCGGACTAAGTGGGGACCGGGTTTCAGCTGCAGCGCAACGCTGACATCCTTCCTCCCATAGATCGTCTGCTTGTACAAGCACCACCTGGACTGGACACAGCTAGATAAAATGTATCTTCCAATGCATTTCAACAATATTGCCAGATGGTGAGGAATGGATTACATCCGACACTTCTGCTGCCGGTCAACCGTCAAACCACTCGTTCAGGTGAGTATGTTAGATAAGTAGATAACTGGTACTAGCTAGCTAGTAGCTACTTTTGGTTATAAAACATTATTTGATGTTGGCGAGCCAGGTTAGCTATGATACCACAGATGAAAGGGGAATGATACTGTAGCTAGTTAAATACAACATGCTAACGTGTAATGTGATGTAGCATGTCAGAGGAAGATGTGCATAGCTCACGTTAGCTAGATACCTTGCTAACAACAGCTAACTGTAGCCCATTGGCATTTAAGGTCAATATAGGGCAGGCACTTGGAGACTACCTTGCTAGCTAATCATAGGATGTAGCCAGCTTGCTATATTCCACTCCTATCAGCTAAAAACAAGAAGAAGTGGCTTCAGTGGGCATGCAATTACCAACACTGGACAATTGAGGAGTGGAAAAACATGGCCTGGAATATGACAGCGAGTTCAGTTTACTTGAGTGGCCTGTGCAGTCCCCAGACCTCAACCTAATAGAGCATATTTGGGATGAGATGGAACGGGCTATTTGGAGCATGAATGTACTGCTGTCCAATCAACAGCAACTGCGTGATGCCATCGCGTCAGCATGGACCAACATCCCTGTGGAGTTTCCGACACCCTCTAGAATTCCCCGAAGAATTCAGGCTGTTCGAGGCAAAGGGGGGTCTGACCCAGTACCAGATGGGTGTGTGTATATGTACACTGAGTATAAAAAACATTAAGAACACATGCTCCTTCCATGACATAGACTGACCAGGTGAAAGTTATGATCCCTTATTGATGTCACTTGTTAAATCCACTTCAAACAGTGTAGATGAAGAGGAGACAGATTAAAGAAGGATTTTTAAGCATTGAGACATGGATTGTGTTTGTGTGCCATTCAGAGAGTAAATGGTCAAGACTAAAGATTGAAGTGCCTTTGAACGGGTTATGGTAGTAGGTGCCAAGCACACTGGTTTGTGTCAAGAACTGCCACGTTGCTAGGTTTTTCATGCTCAACAGTTTCCCGTGTGTATCAAGAATGGTCCACCACCCAAAGGACATCCCGCGCTTTCAACACCTTGTAGAGTCCATGCCCCGACGAATTGAGGCTGTTCTAAGGCCAAAAGTGGGGGTGCAACTCAATATTATGTTCTTAATGTTTGGTATACTCAGGGTATATCCTGTTGTGTATAGACATTAATGACAGTATATTAATAGAAAAGGTGTGTACAGCAGTTATATAGGATGAGCCTTGACAAGAATACAGTATATAAATAGGAAGTGGGTAAATGTAAACATTATTGAAGTGACCAGTGTTCAATGACTATGTACTGTACATAGGGCAGCAGTCTAAGGTGCAGGGTTGAGTACCGGGTGGAAGCCGGCTAGTAACAGTGACTAAAGTTCAGGGCAGGGTACTGGACGGAGGCTAGTGGTGAGTATTTAATAGTCTGATGGCCTGGAGATGGAAGCTGTTTTTCCAGTCTCAAGGTCCCAGCTTTGATGCACCAGTACTGTCTCCGCCTTCTAGATGGTAGCGGGGCGGCAGGTGGCCTAGTTACTCCAGTAACCGCTTTGGATAAAAGCATCTGCTAAATGAATAAAATGTCAAATAAATACTGTGGCAAAAAAAAGTATGTGAATTTGATCTGATCATCTAAGTCACAACAATAGACAAACATAGTGTGCTTAAACTAATAACACACACATTATTGTATTTTTATTGTCTATATTGAATACGTCATTTAAACATTCACAGTGTAGGTTGGAAAAAGTATGTGAACCCCTAAACTAATGACTGCTCCAAAAGCTAAATTGGAGTCAGGAGTCAGCTAACCTGGAGTCCAATCAATGAAACGAGATTGGAGGTTAGAGCTGCCTTGCCCTATAAAAAAAATATCACAATTTGAGTTTGCTATTCACAAGAAGCATTGCCTGATGTGAACCATGCCTCGAACTAAACAAATCTCAGAAGACCTAAGATTAATAATTGTTGACTTGCATAAAGCTGGAAAGGGTTACAAAAGTATCTCTAAAAGCCTTGATGTTTATCAGTCCACGGTAAGAGAAATAGTCTAAAAATTTAGAAAGTTCAGCACTGTTCCTACTCTCCCTAGGAGTGGCTGTCCTGCAAAAACGAATGCAAGAGCACAGTGCATAATGCTCAATGAGGTTAAGAAGAATCAGTGTCAGCTAAAGACCTACAGTAATCTCTGTAACATGCTAACATCTGTTGACGAGTCTACGATACGTAAAACAAGAATGGTGTTCATGGGAAGACACCAGGGAAGACGCCACTGGTGCCCAAAAAACCCCACATTGCTGCACATCTGAAGTACGCAAAAGTGCACCTGGATGTTCCACAGCGCTACTGGCAAAATATTCTGTGGACAGATGAAACTACAGTTGAGTTGTTTGGAAGGAACACACAACACTATGTGTGGAGAAAAAAAGGCACAGCACACCAACATCAAAACCTCATCCCAACTGTAAAGTATGGTGGAGGGAGCATCATGTCTGGGACTGCTTTGCTGCCTCAGGGTCTGGACATCTTGCTATCATCAACGGAAAAATGAATTCCCAAGTTTATAAAGTAATTTTGCAGGAGAATGTTAAGCTATCTGTCCACCAATTGAAACTCAACAGAAGTTGGGTGATGCAACAGGACAACAACCCAAAACACAGAAGTAAATCAACAACAGAGTGGCTTCAACAGAAGGAAATAGGCCTTCTAGAGTGGCCCAGTCAGAGTCCTGACCTCAACCTGATTGAGATGCTGCGACATGACCTCAAGAGAGCAGTTCACACCAGACATCCTAAGAATATTGCTGAACTGAAACAGTTTTGTAAAGAGGAATTGTCCAAAATTCCTCCTGACTGTTGTGCAGGTCTGGTCCGCAACTACAGAACACATTTGGTTGAGGTTATTACTGCCAAAGGAGGGTCAACAAGTTATTAAATCCAAGGGTTCACATACTTTCCCCACCCTGCACTGTGAATGTTTACACGGTGTGTTCAATAAAGACATGAAAACATATTTAATTGCTTGTGTGTTACTAGTTTAAGCAAACTGTGTTTTTTCTATTGTTGTGACCTAGATGAAGATCAGACCAAATTTTATGACCAATTTATGCAGAAATCCAGGTATTTCCAAAGGGTTATCATACTTTTTTCTTGCCACTGTATATCTATCTATCTATCTATCTATCTAAACAGACCGTCGCTTGAGTGGCTGGAGGTCCTTGATAATCTTGGCCTTCCTGTGAGCCTGGGGGGGTGTAGATGTCCTGGAGGGTAGGCAATGTGCCCCCGGTGATGCGTGGGCTGCCCACACCACCCTCTGGAGAGAGCCCTGCGGTTGCAGACGGTGCAGTCGCCGTACCAGGCGGTGATACAGCCCGAAAGGATGCTTTCAATGGTGCATCTGTAGAAGTTTCTGTAGGTCATGGGGGTCAAGACACATTTCTTCAGCCTCCTGAGGTTGAAGAGCCTCTGTTGCGCCTTCTTCACCACACTATTTTCTTAACCAACAGTGCAGTTCTAGAAGAGTTAAGGGTTTGTAAGTAAGCATTTCACGGTAAGGTCTAAACTTGTATTCGGCGCATGTGACAATTAAAGTTTGATTTGATTTGTCTGCATTGATGAACCATTTCAGCTTCTCAGTGATGTGCATGCAGAGGAACTTGAAGCTATTTTCCTGGCACCACTCCACCAGGGCCCTCACCACCTCCCTGTAGGATGTCTCATCATTGTTGGTAATCAGGCCTATCACTGTTGTATCGTCTGCCAACTTGATGACTGAGTCATGGGTGAACAGGGAGTATAAGAGAGGGCTGATCACGCACCCTTGTGGGGTCACCTATGTTGAGGATAAGCATACCGGAAGTGTTGTTGCCTACCTGGTGGACATCTTAAAGCAAGTAGGGACAACAGATTGGGATAGGGAGAAATTAAATACACTGCTCAAAAAAATAAAGGGAACACTTAAACAACACAATGTAACTCCAAGTCAATCACACTTCTGTGAAATCAAACTGTCCACTTAGGAAGCAACACTGATTGACAATAAATTTCACATGCTGTTGTGCAAATGGAATAGACAAAAGGTGGAAATTATAGGCAATTAGTAAGACACCCCCAAAAAAGGAATGGTTCTGCAGGTGGTGACCACACACCACTTCTCAGTTCCTATGCTTCCTGGCTGATGTTTTGGTCACTTTTGAATGCTGGCGGTGCTTTCACTCTAGTGGTAGCATGAGACGGAGTCTACAACCCACACAAGTGGCTCAGGTAGTGCAGTTCATCCAGGATGGCACATCAATGCGAGCTGTGGCAAAAAGGTTTGTTGTGTCTGTCAGCGTAGTGTGCAGAGCATGGAGGCGCTACCAGGAGACAGGCCAGTACATCAGGAGACGTGGAGGAGGCCGTAGGAGGGCAACAACCCAGCAGCAGGACCGCTACCTCCGCCTTTGTGCAAGGAGGTGCACTGCCAGAGCCCTGCAAAAGGACCTCCAGCAGGCCACAAATGTGCATTTGCATTACGGGTGTTGTATGTGGAGGATGAGGGCTGCAGTAGATTTCTCAGATAGGGGGGAGTGAGGCCTAAGAGGGTTTTAGAAATAAGGAACAACCAGCGGGTCTTGCGACGGGTATACAGAGATTACCAGTTTACAGAAGAGTATAGAGTGTAGTGATGTGTCTTATAAGGAGCATTGGTGCAAATCTGATGGCCGAATGGTAAAGAACATTAAGCCACTCGAGAGCACCCTTACATGCCGATATATAAATAAAGTTTCCATAATCTAGCATGGGTAGGATGGTCATCTGAATCAGGGTTAGTTAGGCAACTGGGATGAAAGACGAGAAATTTTGATAGAGGAAGCCAAGTCTAGATTCAACTTTAGCCTGCAGCTTTGATATGTGCTGAGAGAAGGACAGTGTACCGTCTAGCCAGTACTTGTATGAGGTGACTACCTCAAGCTCTAAACCCTCAAAAGGTAATAATCACACCTGCGGGGAGAGGGGCATTCTTCTTACCAAACGACATGACCTTTGTTTTGGAAGTGTTCAGAACAAGGTTAAGGGCAGAGAAAGATTGTTGGACACTAAGAAAGCTTAGTTGTAGAGCATTTAACACAAAATACAGGGAGGGGCCAGCTGAGTATAGGACTATGATCTGCATATAAATGGATGAACGAGCTTCCTACTGCCTGAGCTATGTTGTTGATGTAAATTGAGTAGAGCGTGGGGCCTAGGATAGAGCCTTGGGGTACACCCTTGGTGACAGGCAGTGGCTGAGACAGCAGATGTTTTGACTTTATACACTGCATTATTTGAGAGAGGTAGTTAGCAAACCAGGCCAAAGACCCCTCAATAAAAATAGCAGCACAACATTACTTAGAATCAAGGGCAATGGTGACATCATTGAGGACCTTTAAGGTTGCAGTGACACATCCATAACCTGAGTGGAAACCAGATTGCATGCCAGAGAGAATAGTATAGACATCAAGAAAGCCAGTCAGTTGATTATTGAAGTTTTTCCAACACTTTTGATAAACAGGGGAAAATAGAAATAGGCCTATAACAGTTAGGATCAGCTTGATCTCCCCCTTTAAATAAAAGGACTAACCATGGTTGCCTTGCAAGCAATGGGAACCTCCCCAGACAGAAGAGACAGGTTAAAAAAGTCAGAGATAGTCTTGGCGATTATAGGGTCTAAACCATCTGACAGAGATGTTTTTTTGAGGTCAAGTTTAAGGAGCTCCTTTAGCATCTCGGACTCAGTGACCGCCTGCAGGGAGAAACTTTGTAGCGGGGCAGGGGGAAAAAAGGGGGGAGAATTGGGGCGAGTCGCATTAGAAGGGGTGGGAGATCAGGAAATGTTGGGACGGGTGAGGCGGCATGGCTGAGTCAAATAGGAATCCTGACTTAATGAAGTGGTGATTAAAGAGCTCAGCCAGGTGCTTGTCAGTAACAACCACATCATCAACTTTAAAGGACATGGGCAGCTGTGAGGAGGAGGGTTTATTCTCCAGGTCTTTAACCATTTTCCAGAAATTCTTGGGGTTAACCACGTCTCAGTAATGACCAACACATCTGGATTGGAGTTGTGAACCCACACTTTCAAGTGTTAACATGCAGAAAACCTAGGCTTTTACGAGAGCAGAAATTAGCAAAACAGAGCACAAGTAAGAATTGGGGTAAGAAACAGTAGATGGGCCAGAGTGTACATTCACATTTCCCGATATCATCAGCAGTAATACAATCAAGACACGGCAGAGGACAGGGAGAGCTCTGCAGTGTTGATCTGACATTTGAATGTGCATTAGATGGCAACAGGATCATATTATACATCAATTTCATCAGGTAACATGAATACTAAGCCAGTGATAGGCGGTTGGAATAGGATGGGGTGCCAAAAGTCTGTGTAACCAAGAGAGAGTCAGAGTCCCGAGCGTGGGAACAAACAGTCTGCCCCACAGTAGGGTAAAAAGAAAGTTCATAGTCAACATTGATGCACGGTTTTTGGTTTGGATAAATTCTAATCCTCACAGTGGGAACAACATCCTCTATGCACTTCCTTTCGCCGAGTCTGTGTATAGTCTGTGTATTATTCAAACATGTTAGCGAATGCTTGTCTTACAGTGCATTAGGAAAGTATTCAGATCCCTAGACATTTTGTTAGCCTTATTCTAAAATGGATTTGAAAAAAGTAAGGAAAATGCATTATCAATCTACACACAATACACCATAATAACAGTGAAAACAGGTTCAGACATTTTGGCAAATGTATTAAAATAAAAAAAACTAAAGAACCTAATTTACAAAAGTATTCATTCATGTTTCCATTGATCATCCTTGAGATGTTTCTACAACTTGATGGAGTCCACCTGTGGTAAATTCAATTGATTGGACATGATTTTGAAAGGCATACACCTGTCTATAGAAGGTCCCACAGTTGACAGTGCATGTCAGAGCAAAAGCCAAGCCATGAGGCCGAAGGAATTGTCCGTAGAGCGCCGATACAGGATTGTGTGAAGGCACAGATCTGGGGAAGGGTACCAAAAAAAATCTGCAACATTAAAGGTCCCCATGGACACAGTGGCCTCCATCATTCTTAAATGGAAGAAGTTTAGAACCACCAAGACTCTTCCTAGAGTTGGCTGTCCAGCCAAACTGAACAATTGGGGGAGAAGGGCCTTGGTCAGGGAGGTGACCAAGAACCCGATGGTTACTCTGACAGAGCTCCAGAGTTCCTCTGTGGAGATGGGAGAACCTTCCAGAAGGACAGCCATCTCTGCAGCACTCCACCAATAACACCTTTATGGTAGAGTGGCCAGACGGAAGCAACTCCTCAGTAAATGGCACGGCAGCCCGCTTAGAGCTTGCCAAAAGGACTCTCAAACCATGAGAAACAAGATTCTCTGGTCTGATGAAACCAAGATTGAACTCTGGCCTGAATGCCATCCATCACGTCTGTAGGAAACCTGGCACCATCCCTATGGTGAAGCATTGTGGTTGCAGCATCATGCTGTGGGGATGTTTTTCAACAGCAAGGACTGGGAGACTAGTCAGGATCGAGGGAAAGATGAACGGAGCAAAGTACAGAGAGATCCTTGATGAAAACCTGCTCCAGAGCGCTCAGGACCTCAGACTGGGGCGAAGGTTCACCTTCCAACAGGACAACAACCCTAAGCACACAGCCAAGACAAAGCAGGAGAGGCTTCGTGACAAGTTTCTGAATGTCCTTGAGTGGCACAGCCAGAGCCTGGACTTGAACCCGATCGAACAGAGAGTGGAGAGACCTGAAAATAGCTGACCTGAAAACGCTGCCCATCCAATCTGACAGAGCTGGAGAGGATCTGCAGAGAAGAATGGGAGAAACTCCCCAAATACAGGTGTGCCAAGCTTGATGCGTCATACCCAAGAAGACTCAAGACTCAAGGCTGTAATATTTCATTTATTTATTCTTAATTTGGTAAATGTTTAAAAAAATATATATGTTTTGCATTGTCATTTTGGGGTATTTTGTGTAGATTGATTAAATTGTTTTTTCCCCCTCATCAATTTTAGAATAACGTAACAAAATGTGGAAAAAGTCAAGAAGTCTGAATACATTATGAATGCACTGTATATGGGAGAACATACAGGAAGGTATAATATTTGCACGTTGTTATATTAGCAGAACACTGCTTCTACAGTATTATGTGTAGTATGGTTTATTCTACATGGAACTGTTACAACTTGTTTAGAATATTTCCATCAATTCAACAATTGCACTCTTCTCATTTTACTTTGTAGGCTACTGGCCGACAACACTTCCTCCATTGAATTGGTCAGTAGCCTAAAGTGGTATGACAAGAGTGCCTTCCTTCTGCATCTCACATCTGCTGTAGTTATTGAACTATGCCTGCTGGACCAATGGGTTGAGGCAAACACTTTCATATCCAGGATGAAATGACATGCACTCAAACCCCCCTGCCACCTGACTGCACCTGTCCATAACCTGTAATCTTTTTCTATATGGCCTTACTGAAAAGCTCAGTGACTTTCAATGTGGCACCGTCATAGGATGCCAACTTTCTAACAAGTCAGTTGGTCAAATTTCTGCCCTACTAGAGCTGCCCCAGTCAACTGTAACTGCTGTTATTGTGAAGTGGAAACGTCTAGGAGTAATAACGGCTCAGCTGCGAAGTGGTAGGCCACACAAGCTCACAGAACGGTACCGCCGAGTGCTGAAGCACGTAGCGCGTAAAAATAGTCTGTTCTTGGTTTCAACAATCCCTACTGAGTTCCAAACTGACTCTGGAAGCAATATCAGCATAAGAACTGTTCTTCGGGAGATTCATGAAATTGGTTTCCATGGCCGAGCAGCCACTCACAGCCTAAGATCACCATGCTTAATGCCAAGCGACGGCTTGAGTGGTGTAAAGCTCGTCGCCATTGGACTCCGGAGCAGTTGAAACGTGTAATCTGGAGTGATAAATCACGCTTCACCATCTGACAGTCCGACGGATGAATCTGGGTTTGGCGGATGCCAGGAAAACACTTCCTGCCAGAATTGATAATGCCAACTTAAAGTTAGGTGGAGGACGAATAATGGTCTGGGACAGTTTTTCATGGTTCGGGCTAGGCCCCTTAGTTCCAGTTAAGGGAAATCTTAACACTGCAGCATACAATGACATTCTAGACAATTCTGTGCTTCTAACTTTGTGGCAACATTTTGGGGAAGGACCTTTCCTGTTTCAGCATAACAAAGCGAGGTCCATACAGACATGGTTTGTCAGTTTGGAAGAACATGACTGGCCTGCACAGAGCCCTGGCCTCAACCCCATCGAAAACCTTTGGTATGAATTGGAACGCCGACTGTGAGCCAGGCCTAATCGCCAAACATCAGTGCCTGACCTCCCTAATGCTCATGGCTGAATGGAAGCAAGTCCCCGCAGCAATGTTCCAACATCTAGTGGAAAGCCTTCCCAGAAGATTAGAGGCTGTTTTAGCAGCAAAGTGGGGACCAACTGAATATTAAAACGGCCATGATTTTGGAATGAGATGTTCGATGACCACGTGTCCACATACTTTTGGTCATGAAGTGTAGATGGAAGGGACATCATCACCCATTGGAGACTTAAAAGCAGAACTTCACCCAGAGAGCTGTACATTTCAGTGTGTGGTTAGACAGCCAAATCCTTAGATTTGGCCAACTAGAGAAATAGAATGCCATTCTTGTTCTGGTTGTACTCTACACACATTTGTATTTGCTAGTTAAGGGTAGGCATACTGTCTTCAGAAACACATCAATACGATATTTACAGCATACAATGTTTTATCTTTGTTATAAAGCTGGCTTAAAAACGACATTTTCAAACATATGGTCTATTCACGATATATATTTCTCGATTTGTTTAATGTTTTCTCTAAATAAGCTTTGTTTTACAATTAAAGGTCAAATATACAACATTTCAAGCAGTATGCAATAATACAACGAATTCAGTGCTTGTGAAATTATATTTTAGATTAAATTATAAGCCTACCACAACACCAACCAAAAATAGTATAACCTGCTTTTTTTTGCAATAATCACTGATCTGGATTTCAAGTCTATGAAAATGACCTTTTTGTTCACATTTAACCAGAACCATGCATAATGCAAATTCACTAATAATGACTAATTTCTTGTAGCAGACAATAGAAAATGAACACCGGTCTCATAAACAATGTCTGAAGCACAAGCCCACATGCCAGTGAGTAGCCAACTAATCTTCATAAACTCAGCAAAAAAAGAAACGTCCTCTCACTGTCAACTGCATTTATTTTCAGCAAACTTACCGTGTAAATATTTGTATGAACATAAGATTCAACAACTGAGACAAACTGAACAAGTTCCACAGACATGTGACTAACATAAATGGAATAATGTGTCCCTGAACAAAGGGGGGGGGTCAAAAGCAACAGTCAGTATCTGCTGTGGCCACCAGCTGCATTAAGTACTGCAGTGCATCTCCTCTTCATGGACTGCACCAGATTTGCCAGTTCTTGCTGTGAGATGTTACCCCACTCTTCCACCAAGGCACCTACAAGTTTCCAGACATTTCTGGGGGGGAATGGCCCTAGCCCTCACACGCCGATCCAACAGGTCCCAGACGTGCTCAATGGGATTGAGATCCGGGCTCTTCGCTGGCCATGGCAGAACACTGACATTCCTGTCTTGCAGGAAATCACGCACAGAAAGAGCAGTATGGCTGGTGGCGTTGTCATGCTGGAGGGTATTGTCAGGATGAGCCTGCAGGAAGGGTACCCCATGAGGGAGGAAGGTGTCTTCCCTGTAAGGCACAGTGTTGAGATTGCCTGCAGTGACAAGTTCAGTCCGATGATGCTGTGACACACCGCCCCAGACCATGATGGACCCTCTACCTCCAAATCGATCCCGCACCAGAGTGCAGGCCTCAGTGTAACACTCATTCTTTCAACGATAAACGCGAATCTGACCATCACCCCTGGTGAAACAAAACCACGACTCGTCAGTGAAGAGCAGGGTTTGTGCCCATAGGCGACGATGTTGCCGGTGATGTCTGGTGAGGACCTGCATTATAACAGGCCTACAAGCCCTCAGTCCAGCTTGTCTCAGCCTATTGCAGACAGTCTGAGCACTGATGGAGGGATTGTGCGTTCCTGTCTCCCTGTAGCGCTGTCTTAGGCATCTCACAGTACGCACATTGCAATTTATTGCCCTGGCCACATCTGCAGTCCTCATGTCTCCTTGCAGCATGCCTGATCATGCAGATGAGCAGGGACCCTGGGCAGCTTTCTTTTGGTGTTTATAAGAGTCAGTAGAAGGACCTATTTAGTGTCCTAAGTTTTCATAACTGTGACCTTAATTGCCTACCGTCTGTAAGCTGTTAGTGTCTTAACGACCGTTCCACAGGTGCATGTTCATTAATTGTTTATGGTTCATTGAACAAGCATGGGAAACAGTGTTTAAACCCTTTACAATGAAGATCTGTGAAGTTATTTGGATTTTACGAATTATCTTTCAAAGACAGGGTCCTGAAAAGGGGACGTTTATTTTTTTTGCTGCGTTTATTCCAAGTTTATCCAACTTGGATCTATTTGCTTGCTAACAAGGTATAACAGATGATATATTATGAACACACCCTTCTGTCCGTCTACAACTGTTTGGACAGCTTGCTAGCCTGTCCACTTTCTGCAGATGTTTAAACCACGTGGCTGTCACGTTCCTGACCTATTTATGTTAGTTGTTATGTGTGTTAGTTGGTCAGGACGTGAGGTTGGGTGGGCATTCTATGTTTTCTGTTTCTGTGTTGGTTTTGGGTTACCTGGTATGGCTCTTAATTAGAGGCGTGTGTTTGGTGTTTGGCGTTTCTCTAATTAAGAGTCATATTTAGGTAGGCGTTGTCACAGTGTTCGTTGTGGGTGATTGTCTTCCGTGTCAGTATGTATGTTCGTGCCACACGGGACTGTAGCGTTTGTTTGTTTCGTTTCGTTTCGATGTCGTCTGTTTCCTGTACGTGAGTTTATGTTTAGTTATGTAAGTTTATGTTCAGGTTTCGTTCTACGTCGTTTTCTTATTTTGTAAGTTTGTTAAAGTGTTTGTTTTCGTGTTGCCATCTTCATCGTTGTTATAAATAAAAAGATGGCTTATTTCCCGCAAGCTGCGTTTTGGTCTGAAGATCCTTCTCTCCTCACCTCATCCGAGGATGAGGAGAGCACCAGACGTTACAGAATCACCCACCACGCTAAGACCAAGCGGCAAGGGAAAAATAAACGGAGTAAGGGACAGGAGAAAAACAAGGATTTCTGGACATGGGAGCAGATAATGAATGGAGAAGGTCCCTGGGCTAAGGCAGGAGAATATCGCCGTTCTCAGGAAGAGAGGGAGGCAGCTAAAGCCCAGGAACGGTGGTTTGAGGAGGCAGCAAGGAGACGTGGCTGGAAGCCCGAAAAGCCATGGGAGCAGCTGGAGGCACTGGGGAGTGCAGAGGCTACCGGAGAGAGGAACCGGAGCTATGAGGGAACGCGTCTGGCACGGAAGCCAAAAAAGCCCGTAAGTAATTCCCCAAAATTTCTTGGGGGGGGGCTAGGAGGTAGTGGGCCAAGGGCAGGTAGGAGACCTGCGCCCACTTCCCAGGCTTACCGTGGAGAGCGGGAGTACGGGCAGGCGCCGTGTTACGCAGTAGAGCGCACGGTGTCTCCTGTACGAGTGCATAGCCCAGTGCGGGTTATTCCACCTCCCCGCACTGGGAGGGCTAGATTGGGTATTGAGCCAGGTGTCATGAGGCCGGCTCAACGCGTCTGGTCTCCAGTGCGTCTCCTCGGGCCGGCATACATGGCACCTGCCTTACGCATGGTTTCCCCGGTTCGCCTACATAGGCCGGTGCGGGTTATTCCACCTCCCCGCACTGGTCGGGCAACCGGGAGCATTCAACCAGGTAAGGTTGGGCAGGCTCAATGCTCAAGAGTGCCAGTACGTCTCCACGGTCCGGTATTTCCGGCACCACCTCCCCGCCCCAGCCTAGTACCTACAGTGTCTACACTACGCACTAGGCTACCAGTGCGTATCCTGAGCCCTGGTCCTCCTCCACGCACTCTCCCTGTAGTGCGTGTATCTAGCCCGGTGCCTCCAGTTCCGGCCCCACGCACTAAGCTACCAGTGCGTCTCCAGAGCCCTGTACAAACTGTATCTTCTCCCCCTACTAATCCTGATGTGCTTGTCCTCAGCCCGGCGTCACCAGTGCCGGTACCACGCATCAGTTATAGAGTGGGCTTTGAGAATACAGTGTGCCCTGTCCCTGCTCCCCGCACTAGTAGGAAGGTGCTTATCCTTAGCCCGGTGCCTCCAGTTCCGGCACCACGCACCAGGTCTACAGTGCACCGTATCCGGCCAGAGCCATCCATCTCCCCAGCGCCATCTGAGCCATCCGTCTCCCCAGCGCCATCTGAGCCATCCGTCTCCCCAGCGCCATCTGAGCCATCCGTCTCCCCAGCGCCGTCTGAGCCATCCGTCTCCCCAGCGCCGTCTGAGCCATCCGTCTGCCAGGAGCCTGCAACGCCGCCCGTCTGCCATGAGCCTGCAAAGCCGCCCGTCTGCCATGAGCCTACAGAGCCGTCAGCCAGACAGGAGCCGCTAGAGCCGTCAGCCAGACAGGAGCCGCTAGAGCCGTCAGCCAGACAGGATCTGCCAGAGCCGCCAACCAGACAGGATCTGCCAGAGCCGCCAACCAGACAGGATCTGCCAGAGCCGCCAACCAGACAGGATCTGCCAGAGCCGCCAACCAGACAGGATCTGCCAGAGCCGCCAACCAGACAGGATCTGCCAGAGCCGCCAACCAGACAGGATCTGCCAGAGCCGTCAGAGAGCCATGAGCAGCCAGAGCCGTCAGAGCGCCATGAGCAGCCAGAGCCGTCAGAGCGCCATGAGCAGCCAGAGCCGTCAGAGCGCCATGAGCAGCCAGAGCCGTCAGAGCGCCATGAGCAGCCAGAGCCGTCAGAGCGCCATGAGCGTCGAGAGCCGTCAGCCTGCCATGAGCGTCGAGAGCCGTCAGCCTGCCATGAGCGTCGAGAGCCGTCAGCCTGCCATGAGCGTCGAGAGCCGTCAGCCTGCCATGAGCGTCGAGAGCCGTCAGCCTGCCATGAGCGTCGAGAGCCGTCAGCCTGCCATGAGTGTCGAGAGCCGTCAGCCTGCCATGAGCGTCGAGAGCCGTCAGCCTGCCATGAGCGTCGAGAGCCGTCAGCCAGCCATGAGCGTCGAGATTCGTCAGTCAGCCATGAGCTGCCCTTCAGCCTGAAAAGGCTAGATACCCAGAACTGCCCATCAGTCCAGAGCTGTCTCTCTGTCCGGAGCTGCCTTTCAGTCCGGAGTTGCCCCTCTATCCTGATCTCCCTCTCTATCTTCATCTACCTCTATATTCTTATCTATCCCTCTGTCTTGATTTATCTCTCTGTCCCGGTGTTGTCCTTATTAGGTATGTTATTAAGAGGATTTTGTGGGGGAAAAAAGAGGGTGGACATTCTTGGAGGGAGGAAGCTAGGATGGATTATGGTGGGGTGGGAACCGCGCCCGGAGCCTGAGCCACCACCGTGGTTAGATGCCCACCCAGACCCTCCCCTAGACTTTGTGCTGGTGCGTCCGGAGTTCGCACCTTGTGGGGGGGGTAATGTCACGTTCCTGACCTATTTATGTTAGTTGTTATGTGTGTTAGTTGGTCAGGACGTGAGGTTGGGTGGGCATTCTATGTTTTCTGTTTCTGTGTTGGTTTTGGGTTACCTGGTATGGCTCTTAATTAGAGGCAGGTGTTTGGCGTTCCTCTAATTAAGAGTCATATTTAGGTAGGCGTTGTCACAGTGTTCGTTGTGGGTGATTGTCTTCCGTGTCAGTATGTATGTTCGTGCCACACGGGACTGTAGCGTTTGTTTGTTTCGTTTCGTTTCGATGTCGTCTGTTTCCTGTACGTGAGTTTATGTTTAGTTATGTAAGTTTATGTTCAGGTTTCGTTCTACGTCGTTTTCTTATTTTGTAAGTTTGTTAAAGTGTTTGTTTTCGTGTTGCCATCTTCATCGTTGTTATAAATAAAAAGATGGCTTATTTCCCGCAAGCTGCGTTTTGGTCTGAAGATCCTTCTCTCCTCACCTCATCCGAGGATGAGGAGAGCACCAGACGTTACAGTGGCGTACCGTATTTCTCAGAATGATTCCTTATGTCGTGTTTTATGCATATTGCACATTTATAAAATGCCGACTAAACTGTTAGGCTAAAATACTCCTAGCAGATCGTGGTACTGCAATGCCGCATGATAAACAATTATTTATCCAGAATCAAATGTTCATTGATACTCCCATTTTAGTAGTGTTTGCTCTGCGAGCAATTTGAAGAGTTGAGACATAAAAAGGGTATCATTAGAAAGGTTAACTTCTCCTCCATTACAGTAAGATTGTGTTTCGGTGTCAATATGACTGATTGTTGGACCAAACAGCAAATGCAAATAGCGTGTTGAAACAGTTTGTATAAGAGGAAGAAGTGATCTCTCATATTTGTTGTTGAGTGGCAGGGGGTGGGGCTTGATGTGTGTGTGTGTAAACAGGAAGGTGCGCACACAGCACAAAAATAGCACAAGAGACAAGACTAAAAAGACAATATGAGAAGAAGCGGACAAATACTCATCATTTTTTAATTGCGATACAGTCATTTGGAATGTCTTGCAAAAAATAAATATATATTCAAGCCCTACTTTGTAACATGAACACACACCAATTTTTGGGGGATAAATCTATTGACACTCAAGCTGGGCGATGTTTGTGCAGTGTTCACATTAGTAGTATTAGTAGTTATGGAATTTGTCCCCCAGTAAAGACCGTTTCCACGGTAACATGACGTGATGGAACGTTGAAACATTTGAGACACTGGCTCTTGCTTCTTGCCATAGAAATATCAGCAAGATAGGATAGCCAGCTGCAGGTATCACCAATCTATGCTAGTTAGCTGCTGTCAGCTTGGCTAAACACAAGCAGCGCAGGCTGTAAACTACATATATATATATAACTGAATTAGCTGACCATCTTGAGATGGCAAGTCAGTTAGGAGGGGAGTCCTCAACTTCATAGCTTAGTTCTCTTCCTAGCAAAGCTAGCTTCGCTTACCTCGCTGTACTCACTCCTGACCTTGTTTGTTGTGATTGAATAGCAAAAACACATCCAAGACAACTTGTTTGCCTTCAGTCATGGCCGCTAGCATTTCGTAATGAGCATTGATGAAAAACATGGCCAAATCAGGAAGTGCAGTCGCCCTTTAACAATGCATATCAGACTATTTATTGTACATCCTTTTTGGATGTGTTAACTTTAGTATAGGTTAATTGTCGGTATATTAATGGGTGCATGTGAGTGGGCCGACGCTGTGTAGAAAGCAGACAGAGAGTCTGACACCTAGTTCACAGGTTTCAGCAATGTTTCTGAAACGCCAACGTGTTTACTCGCTGGGCTAAAACATCAAAGCTTCTGTATTATCACGTTTCTTCAGACTGAGCTGGTGGAAATACTGAAGCAATCACTGTCAACCCCCCCTGTTTCTTCTCAGATCACAGAAGATGATACTACCACTGAAACTAGTCTGCTCATAATCAAGGACTAAAACATTTGTCTGTAATGAGAAAAACAATGTAATAATACTTTTATCCAAAGTGAATTAAGAGTTAACACAGTGTTGTTTTGGGTGTAGTTTCACACACAGACGACACCAACAGCAATCTCAGGACACTAGATAAAGAACCGCAGCACGGTAGGAAGATTCCCACACCGAGGCTTCAATAACCTGACAAATCACTAGCACAGGAAATGCATAGGTTGTTTTCTACTGGCATAAAATCTGTTTAGCTGCTGCTGATACATTAAACACTATGTAAATTTCTCTTCAATCTGTCCAAAAAATTACTTTTCCATAATGTTCAATTCTTTTAGAGAAAGGTTGATTTCAATCTCCAAATACATAGTCGGAGCTAAACAAAAATCGGCAACCCACTGAGGGTGCCATGTTTTAATGACTACTCAATCAGGCATGAGCATGGTTGGTATGATATGAAATTATGATACGCCAGACTACAAGAGTCACTTTCCTTTCTGGAGATGATCATAGTTTCTTGGTGCACTCCTCACCTCTGCAGTAAGCAGGCCTTTTTCAAAGCTTTCACTTTAAATCACCCCACCTTCTTCCTCACATCAAGGAAGAAAACACTCAAATAGATAAGGGCTTCAATCTGTACACCTTCCTGTAGGCCTATGTATGGTGCGTCTCTGTGTCGAGTGCTGGTAAACTCAGAGTTAGCCGAAATGCTCAGATGATGATGGAGTGGGTACGGAGGGTTGAATTGTGGCTTATGTTGAGGAGAAGTCGCTATGGGCAGGACAAAATTTAAAGCAAGGTTATTATAGTTTTGCTTTTTTATATTTGTTTTTACATCTATTCAGTTTTTGTTTTGTCATTTGAATTCAGCTTAGTTTCAGTTAGTTTTAAGACCTGATTTGCTAGTTTTTATTTCATTTAAGTTGTATGAAAATAATATTGTTTTAGTGTTAGGGACAGAAAGCATGCTAGGAGCCATTTGGGTTGTATAGTTTTGTGTGTGTGTTTTTGGGATGTCACTTCTTGCAACTGGGGGGGCAGTAATTTACATTGTCGTAATTTACCAGACGCTCTTATCCGGAGCAATTGGGGTTAAGTGTTTTGCTCAAGGGCACATCGACAGATTAGTCGGCTCGGTGATTGGAACCAGCGACCTTATGGTTACTGGCCAAACGCTTTTAACCGCTGCCACCCATAAGGTGATGGGTCAGGTCTTAGGTTAGTTTAGCCCTTCATGACTCCAATGCTACATTGGAGTCATTCCATGTCCCTTTTGATTAGCTGAGGTGATTTGGTCAAGTCTAGAAACAATTTACACTAGATACACTGTTTAACCACAGATTTCCACTGAGGATTTTTGTTTAAAACAGCTTTGAGCCGACAGTTTTTTGTTGTTGTTCCCTCCCAAATTTACATTAGCTCAGGAAATACAATGCAAAACACCTTTTGTGGGAATTTGTATTAAAACAGCGCACAATAAATATATATTTTGTATTTGTAAAATAATTTTGGGGTGCTCTGAAAGTGATATTTCTGAGGGTTTGCACACGGTCATATTGAATGGTTAGACAGAGCATCAGGACAGTTCTACACGTTTGCCCCGCTGTGGTAAACTGTTGAAATGAGAACTCTATGGCTATATGGTTCTCACAAGTTAAGGTAAGGTCAACCTCAATGCAACTTGGATTTAAAGAAAAACTGTATGTAATAAGCAACTTCTCCTTTTGAAAATGGTCTATGTGGTATCAATGAGTCAGAAACATTTATTCTAGTGTAAAGTAGACACAAATGTAAATAATATAATCTTGGACATAGTCTCGTCCAAAACAGAGATTTGCGAGATATTTAGGGGAAAAAATGATATGTCCTTGGGTTGGGTTCAATTCTGCCCACAGCTGGTAATAAGTAATAATCAATTTGGACCGCATTTGCATGCAACCCGATCGTAATGCCCATGGTCTCAATTTGGTTTGACATTCGATATCCCTATGGGGCTTGTTAGGGACCATCAGTAAATAACACAATGCATATGGGACAATATTTTAAAAACGTCAGTAGCTCCACCACATTTCAACAACTTAAAAAACGAACTTTAAATTGTTGAAATTCATATACAAATATTGAAAGCATTTAATGAGACAACTAAAAAATGTGTAACGAGACGGAAATGACTCCACATAATCCTCACAGTTTAGCATGTTCCTGTTTGCTGTAAAATGGCTGCTGGGTAAGGATGCTGCTGGTACATATGCAGCGTTTACTTTTTCGCTGTTTGATATGGCTTTGGAATTTAGCATTTTTACCAGCTTCTTGGTTTTGTCATCTGCCATTGTTTCCTCGTTCAGCTTTTTCATTTCGGACGTTTTATCTGCTCAACAACGCGCCTGTCTGGTAAGGTTGAACGCCTCTCCTCCTACTCAGCCTCCCGACAAAAGCTTCTCCCAAGCTTCTCCTAGCTTTGAATTCATGTTACCTGATGAAACTGCTGTACAATATGATCTTGTTGCCATATGATACACATTCAAATGCCAAAAAAAGCAACACTACAAAGCTCCCCCTGTCCTCCGCCGTGCCCTGATTGTATTACTGCTGACAATATCCGGCAATGTTCATGTACACCCTGTCACGTCTACTGTTGCTTGCCCCAATTATGACTTGTGCTCTGATGATTTCTGCTCTCGTAAAAGCCTGGGTTTTCTGCACATTAACACTAGAAGCTTATTACCTACAATTTATCAATTAAAAGTGTGGGTTCACAGGTCCAACCCAGATGTGTTGGTCATTACTGAGAAAGAGTGTTCTGAACACTGATGTTAACCTTTCTGGTTATAACCTTTTTCGGCAAGACGGATCTTCCAAAAGTGGTGGAGTGGCAATCTTTACCAAGGATCACCTTCAGTGCTCAAACAATTTGATTAGGTGGTTTTAAGCATTAAGCTTTCAAATATCTCTGTTGCCTGTAACCTACCTGGCCTAAGCTCTCTTCTGGCCCTTTACATTAAATCTGAATTTGTCATAATAGGTGACCTAATCTGGGACATGCTTAAACCACCACACCAAGTCTTAAAACAACGGGACTACCTAAATCTCAGATTATTACCAATCACACAAGGTATGACTCCAAACACCCAGAAAAGGCTACTCTCCTTGATGTTATCCTCACAAATACTCTTGATAGGTACCAGTCTGGTGTTTTCTGTAATGATCTTAGTGATGACTGTTTTACAGCTTGTGTTCGTAATGGTAGATCAGTTAAACAACCTGTACTGATTTGCCATAGATGATTGCTGAAAAACTTTGTTGATCAGGCCTCTGTAAATTGGTATAGAATCAGCTTGATTCTCTCTGTCGAAGATGCTTGGACCTTCTTTTTTGATATTTTCAGTGGTATTGTTAACAAGCGCACCCCCATAAAGAAAATTAGAATAAAAAAACAAGTTTAGCCCCAGGTTCGACTGTAATCTGGCAGAGTTACTACACCTCAAGAACCCCATTTGGCAAAAGGCTCGGCACACAAATTCTCAGGCTGTCGTTCAGGCAAATTAGAAATAAGTGCACTTAGGCTATCTGGAAGGCCAAAGTTAGTTACTTTTAGGAGCAGTTCTCTCTGTGGGTCTACCCCCAAGAAGTTCTGGAAAATGGTGAAAGACCTGCAGAATAAACCTTCCACCTAACAGATGCCCATGTCCCTTAGTGTTGATGATGTGGTTGTTACTGACAAGGAGCGTCTGACTGATCTCTTTAAATCACCACTTCATTAAGTCAGGATTCCTAATTGGACACAGCCACACCTCCTTGCCCATCCAACACATCCTATCCCAGCCCTTCTAATGCAATTAGCCCTGATGCTCCTCCCTCTTTCCCCCCTGCTCCGCTACAAATCTTCTCCCTGCAGGCAATCACTGAGTCTGAGGTGCTAAAGGAGCTCCTTAATAAACTTGACCCTAAAAGAAACAACTGGGTCGGATGGTTTAGATCCTTTCTTCTTTAAGGTTACAGACCCCATCATCGCAGAGCCCGTCCTCTCTGGAAAGACAGCCACGGTGCGTCCGTTATTTAAAGGGGAGCACAAGCTGGTCCAAACTGTTATAGGCCAATTTCTAACCTGTCCTGTTAATCCAAAGTGTTAGGAAAAACTTGTCAATCAATTGACTGGATTTCTTGATGCGTCAGCACATATCCAAGCTGCAGGCTAAGGTTAAATCTAGACTTGGTTTCCTCTTTCGTAATAGCTCCTCTTTTACCCCAGCTTCTAAACTAACACTGATTCAGAAGATCATCCTACCCATGCTAGATTACAGAGACGTAATTGATATATCTGCAGGTAAGGGTGTTCTCGAGCGGCTAGATGCTCTTTACAATTCGACCATCAGATTTGCCACCAATGCTCCTTATAGGTCACATGCCCGCACTCTATAGACTCTTCTGTGAACGGGCCATCTCCGTATTCCCGGTTTAAGACCCTCTTGTTGACTCTTATTTATAAAACCC
The DNA here is from genome assembly GCF_029448725.1 of Salvelinus fontinalis. Classification (NCBI taxonomy): domain Eukaryota; kingdom Metazoa; phylum Chordata; class Actinopteri; order Salmoniformes; family Salmonidae; genus Salvelinus; species Salvelinus fontinalis. Next base: position 29,218,397 of record NC_074669.1, read on the forward strand.
TCTTAGGCCTCACTCCCCCTATCTGAGATACCTACTGCAGCCCTCATCCTTCACATAAAACACCTGTTCTGCCAGTCACATTCAGTTAAAGGTCCCCAAAGCACACGCATTCCTAAGTCGCTCCTCTTTTCAGTACGCTGCAGCTAGTGACTGGAACGAGCTGCAAAAAACAACTGGACAGTTTTATCTCCATCTCTACGTTCAAAGATTCAATCATGGACTCACTGACACTTGCGGCTGCTTCACGTGATGCATTGTGGCCTCTGCCGTTTTGCCCCTCATGCTGTTGTCTGTGCCTAACAACGTTGTTTGTGCTCCTACCATGTTGTGTTGCTGTCATGTGTTGCTACCATGTGTTGTCTTAGATCTCTTTTTGTAGTGATGCGTGTTTTGTCCCACATATTAATTTTGTTATCCCAGCCCCTGTCCCCACAGGAGGCCTGTTGCCTCTTGGTAGGCAGTCACTGTAAATAAGAATTTGTTCTTGCCTAGTTAAATAAAAGTTAAATAAAAAAATGAGTCCCATTTACATTGTGTCATTTATTGACGGTCCCTAACTAGCCCCACAGATAGGCTATCCAAAGTCAAACCAATTTTGTCACCGCCGGCTGAAGCTAATATACGAAAGAAGTTGGCTAGCTAGCTTGCTGGCTAGTCTAGGCTACTTCCAGACACAAGACCTGGTTAGAATGTTTCAAGTTATCGAGAAGGGTGAGTGACTAACTGTGTACTGTTTTGGCAGAGTGAAAGTACAAAATGTTTCCCACGTTCAAACAAACACACACCAACATCAAAGCATGCCTCAAAAACCCAAATCTCGTTCTCAGTCGCATTTCCTAATGAGGAGAAATTAAAGCGAGGCCAAATCAGGAAGTTAAACCCCCCTTTAAAAGGAAGTGTCGAGACTGGTGCAAAAAATATTGTGGAATGGAATTCTTGCACGTTTACACCAACCCAATGTTTTTTAACTTCAGTAGTCCATGTAAGAAGAATCAAATTAGCTACTTAGCGCCCGCCTTCGGCTATTGATAGCTCGTGATTCACAAACAAAGCCTTTTTGAAACATCGCCATCTCTTGGCCGCATTTACCCGCCAGATTGAGAAGCTTGAAAACCCCCCAATAAAGCTTGATAACCACAGAAGTTGAATGAACATAATTCATGATGGTTTGTATTTTATTTTAGTTCGTTTTGGGGTCAAAGATAATATATTCAGGATAGTTTTCGCTTTTCAAACAGGTTTGTTAATAATTTTATTTCAGTTTACTATAATGTTTTTTTCCCATAATTAGTTTTCGTTTCAGTTTTTGTTTACTATAATAAACTTGCTATGAAGTACTTTCAATAGAGATTAAAAGTTCTCTTTAGTCCATGACTAGGCTAAAATGACTAGCCAGGCTTGTGTTGCTCGGAGAGGGGCCGGGGTAAAGTACTGTACCTGTATCTCCAGTTCAGAGATTTGTTGCTGCAGCTCGGCCATGGCAGCGATGTTGTCAGCCTCTCTCAGCCTCACCGCCATCACCTCCTTCTTGTTCTGAAACAAAGAAATAAACACAGAGTGTCACCGAACGTGAAATGTTAACTCGCATTGTAGACTTCATTGTAGAAAAGATAGCCTATTGCATTTACGTCAGTTAGCCTATTACCTCTGCTGAAGTAATCTTTCTAGTGTTACCAAAGACATGTTAACAGCCATTGCCCCTGGGAAGCATTTTATTTATTACAGTTTAGTATGGTTCCTGAGGAAATCCCAGAGAGAAAAGGGGTGTTGCTGAGCTGCAGAGGGCAGTTTAACACACACACACACACACACACACACACACACACACACACACACACACACACACACACACACACACACACACACACACACACACACACACACACACACACACACACACACACACACACACACACACACACACACACAAGCACAGAAATGTTATCTGAAGATGTCAAAAAGTCAAAAGCAAAACAAACTGCTTCCCTGCTCAGAACCTGAAGACCTGATCTTAACAGGAGGCAACAGATCAGATAAAATAATGATTTTTGACAACTTATCAAACCAGTGATTGAGAAATATTCACATTGTCCTTTCTGGCATGGTTTCAGATTCTACGGTGGATGCATTATGCAGCATAACCAGGCCAGCACAGTTCAGTTGGCTCAGCTCTATTCGGCCCAGTAGTGTGAATAGGGTATCAATGAAAAAAGCCACCTCACCAGCCCGTTCTAGTCATCCCAACAGCAAACTTTCTTACCTTGCACTCAATCTCCGCCTGTTTGCGTTTGATCTCCTGCAGCTGAACGTACAGGCTCTTGTTCTGGGAGGTCAGCACAGTCACACGCTCCTGAAAGCCCCGGCCCTCCTGCTCCGCCCGACGCAGCTGGTTGCCATGGATCTGGTTCTGCAGGCGGGGATGGATATGGAAGGTACATTTTGGGAGGGGGCAGTTCATGCACTACACAACCCCGCTGCTATATCACAAGAAGCCACCCATTTTAAACAATTTCTATATCTTGAATCATTATTCGCCTACTACAATTGAAAGTAGTAACTTAAAATTGTCTGCCCTTTTAAACTTGGAATACATTACCGCCTTACACCAGTACATCTGGAGCTACGGATACTTTGAAAGTTAAAAATATGTACTTCTGCTGCCCCCTAGCGATTTGATAATGCAATAAAAGGGGCCATTTGAATACCCTCAAATTCAAGTTTTGTTTGTCACATGAACAAGTACAGTGAAACGCTTAACTTGCAAGCACTACCCAATAGTGCAGTATTCAATATAAACAAGTATGACTAATAAAACAGAAATAAGAAAGGAAGTTATATACAGGGTCAGTGCCAATACCACATTTACAATGTGCAGGGACACTGGAGTATTGAGGTAGATATGTACATGCAGGCAGGGATTAGGAGAAATTGACTGGTAGCAGGATAAATAAAAGTAACAATAATAATAACAGTATGGCAGTAGCATTAGTGGTGGGTGAGTGTATGTACAGTGCATTCAGAAAGTATTCGGACCCCTTGACTTTTTCCACATTGTATTAGGTTACAGTCTTATTCTAAAATTGATTAAATAAAACATGTTCCTCAATCTACACACAACACCCCATAATGACAAAGCGAAAAAAGGTTTTGTTGCAACGGTATAAAAGAAACACAGAAATACCTTATTTACATAAGTATTCAGACCCTTTGCTATGAGACTCGAAATTGAGCTCAGGTGCATCCTGTTTCTATTGATCATCCTTGAGATGTTTCTACAACTTGATTGGAGTCCACCTAGGGTAAATTCAATTGATTAGACATGATTTGGAAAGGCAAATACCAGTCTATAGAAGTTCCCACAGTTGACAGTGCATGTCAGAGCAAAGACCAAGCCATGAGGTTGAAGGAATTGTCCGTAGAGCTCAGAGACAGAATTGTGTCGAGGCACAGATCTGGTGAAGGGTACCAAAACATTTATGCAGCATTGAAGGTCCCCAAGAACACAGTGGCCTCCATCATTCTTAAATGGAAGTAGTTTGGAACCACCAAGACCCTTCCTAGAGTTGGTCGCCGGGCCAAACTGAGCAAGGGCCTTGGTCAGGGAGGTGACCAAGAACCCGATTGTCACTCTAACAGAGCTCCTCTGTTGAGATGGGAAAACCTTCCAGAACAATAACCATATCTGCAGCACTCCACCAATCAGGCCTTTATGGTAGAGTGGCCAGACGGAAGCCACTCCTCAGTAAAAAGCACATGAGAGTTTTCAAAAAGGCACTTAAAGGACTCCCAGACCACGAAAAACAAGATTCTCTGGTCTGATGAAACCAAGAATGAACTCTTTGGCCTGAATGCCAAGCTTCACGTCTGGGGAAGCCTGGCACCATCCCTACTGTGAAGCACGGTGGTGGCAGCATCATGCTGTTTTAGCGGCAGGGAAAGATGAATGGAACAAAGTACAGAGAGATCCTTGATGAAAACCTGCTCCAGAGCACTCAGGACCTCAGACTGGGGCGAAGGTTCACCTTCCAACACAATAACCCTAAGCACACAGCCAAGACAATGCAGGAGTGGCTTCGGGACAAGTCTCAAAGTCCTTGAGTGTCTCAGCCAGAGCCCAGACTTGAACCCAATCGAACATCCCTGGAGAGACCGGAAAATAGCTGTGTAGAGAAGAATGGAATAAACTCCTCAAATACAGGTGTGCCAAGCTTGTTTCGTTACACCCAAGAAGACTTGAGGCTGCAATCACCGCCAAAGGTGCTTCAACAAAGTACTGAGTAAAGGGTTTGAATACTTATTTAAATATGATATCATTTATTTATTTATACATTTGCAAAAATGTCTAAAACCCTCTTTTGTCATTATGGGGTTTTGTGTGTAGATTGATAAGAAAAAAACAATTTAATCAATATTAGAATAAGGATGTAATCTAATATAATGTGTAAAAAGTCAAGGGGTTGGAATACTTTCCGAATGCACTGTGTGGATGTTTGTGTGTGTGCGCGCAAAGTGTGTCAGTGTAGGTGTGATAGACGGATATACATGTAAACAGGGCACATACACGCATGTCAAGATACAGGTAGACTACTAATATTTCTACAAAGGCTTAGCTGTGTGTGTGCCCTCTGACCTGTGTCTCCAGCTCCATCATCCTCTGTCGTGACTCTCTGAGCTCTGCCTGGGCCTCCGCCTCCCGTAGTCTGACACTCATTAGCTCGTCCTGCAGCTCAGACATAGCGTTCTTCTTAGGGCTGTCCTTCCAGCGGCCCGCCGTACGCGCCAGGTGACGCTGTAAGAGCAGGTGGAGACGCACGCAATCAACCAAAGATGATCGGACTCTACACACGACTCTTACCAACTGAGCTCCTTCAGTCCAGTCACAGCCTAAGCTTCCCTCATATAAAATTATACTATATTATACTATATTTAGCTGTTCCTTACCTGCCAGTGCTCCTCCAGGTCTCTGACCTGTTGTCTGAGCTCCTTCTGCCCAGTCACAGCCTCAGCCTCTCTCAGCTTCACTGCTATCAGCTCCTCCTGCAACCGCACTACGTTGGTGTCATCTGGCAGAGACGTGTTCCTCTGAGGAGAGAGCCAGAAACATACAAACAGTCACAACCAAAACAATGACTGCGAAGACCCAAATTCAGGGTGTGGAGTATGCTGGATAGGGACAGTAAAATACCAGGGATGTGTTCAGCAGGGCGCAATGTTGTGGAATTTACAGAAAGAAAAATATTATGTAGATTCTATTCAGATTTTCATCTCTGTCACATGAAATCACTTGCACCAGGTGCGCTTTTTAGAACAGTGTTTTAGAACAGTGTTTTAGAACAGTATTTCCGCTAATTGCATTTTGGCAGATGTCCCTTCACATTGGCTGCTTCATTACAGTAGTTGCATGTTCCATAATATTGCTTCGTGGCTATTGTTGCATGTTTGAAAGTCCCCAAAAAACAATGTTCCTTGTAGGGCTGTGGCGATACCAGTATCGCAATATCTTTTCCATGGCAAAAATAAAAACACGAAACAGAAACGTTAGATTCGCGATAAAAAAAATAGCAAAGTAATTTCCAATTATGTCGACATAAGCAGCGTTCACTGTGAATGCAGTCTCTACTAAAGCGGGAACAAAGACTTTAAATTTCAATCACGCTGGCAGGAGAGGCGTGTACCGATAGGACGCATAGGGGGTGAATATTAAGCCTCTAAAACCGATAAATCAACTTATTCCCAGGCAACTGGGAGTGTGAGTGATCGGTTTTGTACAACAGCGAACCAGTCAGATGTAAAGCGGTGCGGCGATATGAATTCAACAAGCCATGGCTTCCCCCAGAGGAAAAGACGACGAGCAACTTGGAGACGCAAACGACAGTAATAAACAGTTCAAGGCTATCCAGGGAAACGTAGCTTAAAAACGGGATCTCAGCCGTAAGAAGTTAACGGGATCGACTTGACAACAACCAGTGAAAGTGCAGGGCGCCAAATTCAAACAACAGAAATCTCATAATTAAAATTCCTCAAACATACAAATATTTTACACCATTTTAAAGATCAACTTCTTGTTAATCCCACCACAGTATCCGATTTCAAAAGGCCTTTACGACGAAAGCACACCATCTGATTATGTTAGGTCAGTACCTAGTCACAGAAAAACACAGCCATTTTTCCAGCCCAAGAGAGGAGTCACAAAAAGCTGATATAGAGATAAAATTAATCACTAACCTTTGATGATCTTCATCAGATGACACTCATAGGACTTCATGTTACACAATACATGTAAGGTTTGTTCGATAAAGTTCAGATTTATATCCAAATATCTTAGTTTACATTGGCGCGTTATGTTCAGTAATGTTTTGCCTGCAAAACATCCGGTGAATTTGCAGAGAGCCACATCAATTTACAGAAATACTCATAATAAACATTAATAAAGATAAGTGTTTCACATGGAACTTTAGATAAACTTCTCCTTAATGCAACCGCTGTGTCAGATTTTTTTTTTAATTAACGGAAAAAGCACACCATGCAATAATCTGAGTACGGCACTCAGACACAAAAACAAGCCATACAGGTACCCGCAATGTTGTGGAGTCAACAGAAGTCTGAAATAGCATTATAAATATTCACTTACCTTTGATGATCTTCATCAGAATGCACTCCCAGGAATCCCAGTTCCAAAATAAATGTTTGTTTTGTTCGATAAAGTCCATAATTTATGTCCAAACACCTCCCTTTTGTTCGCGCGTTTAGGTCAAAAATTCAAATTCATGACCCGCAGGCCAGACGAAAAGTAAAAAAAAATCCATTACAGTTCGTAGAAACATGTCAAACGATGTATAGAATCAATCTTTAGGATGTTTTTAACATAAATCTTCAATAATGTTTCAACCGGAGAATTCCTTTGTCTTTAGAAAGGAAAAGGAACGCAGCTACCTCTCACGGGGGCGCACCTGAGTGAGCTTGTGGCACTCTGCCAGACCCCTGACTCAATCAACTCTCATTCCCTCATCCTTCACAGTAGAAGCATCAAACAAGGTTCTAAAGACTGTTGACATCTAGTGGAAGCCTTAGGAAGTGCAATATGACCCCATAGACACTGTATATTGGATAGGCAAACCTACAAACCTCAGATTTCCCACTTCCTGGTTTGATTTTATCTAAGGTTTTGCCTGCCATATGAGTTCTGTTATACTCACAGACATCATTCACACAGTTTTAGAAACTTCAGATTGTTTTCTATCAAAATATACCAATAATATGCATATCTTAGCTTCTGGGCCTGAGTAGCAGGCAGTTTACTCTGGGCACCTTATTCATCCAAGCTACTCAATACTGCCCCCAGCCATAAGAAGTTAAATGCTCTCAATGCACAACAAAACAAATTAACTGCAACAATCTCATTACAAAAGTGGATTCGCTCGAAAAGAAAGTAGCGGCTATCGTGTCAGAAACGCACAAACAAGGCATGCGCATTAACGAAGATAACAAAATTAGCATTTTGGAAAAGTTGCAAACTTTAGAAAATTAATTGGACCAGCAAGAACACAGAACGAGTAACGTTAGAACAATTTGAATATTGCCCTTACCGGAAGACGAGGAAATAGGATACCTTTCTAGCTACGATTTAACTATACTACAATGTAATTGTATTTATTTTTGTGACCTGTAAACCTGTAAGAGTTCGGGACAGATTAAGAGAGGATGTCAAGTCATTATTCCTTGTTGTCATTATAGCTAAAGCACAATGGTGGTTATTGGTGGCTCTATCCAAGGGATTGGAACGAGGTGACTGGGAGGGCATCAAACATTTCTCTGAGGTGTGTGTGTGGGCAACTCACTCCAGTCTCTAGGTGGACCCACTCTCCCCATGTAGACCCCCACCAGCCACTATATTTTAATTTACTAGGTAATGCAAACTGACCACAATACTTAAGTTGCAATCTTTCTCCAATGTATGTGCAATAACAATCTACAGACTGTTGGTACATAAGAAGAGGAGAGGGAGCTTAAAAGCCCTAAAAAGGCATAGCGCCTGCTAAAATGTTTTATCTGATTCTTCAATAATAGACGGAACAGACAAGGTTAACTTTGATTTTAAATTTGATACAAGCCAAAGCCAAATTAATCCTACTTATTACATGGACTGTGCGCAGGCTCTATGATGGGAAAAAACATATGGTTCTTGAACACTTAAATGTCATTTTCCTGCAAGAGTTACATTTCAAAAAAGGAGAAATGTATTATTTAAAGAGGAGCTGGGTTGGAGAGGCCTATGCTGCAGCCTACTGTAATAACAGCAGAGGTCTAGGCATCATGATAAAGAAGAATACACAATTTTCCCTTATATCCCAGCACATGGACCAAGAAGGCCATTTTCTAATGTTTAATTATACCTTACATGGTGAAAATACACATTGATTTCATTGTATATCCCATCAGGGCAAATTTTGTGTTTTTAGATAGCTTGAATTCTATATTAGATCAATTTCAGACAATAAACCTCCAGAAAGTCTGAAAAATTTAGTCTCTACAAATAATTTACAAGTCACCTGGAGATGAATATTGCCAACTACAGTACAAAAGACTACTCATTTTTTACCTCAAAATAAGAAAAGCTATACAAGACTTCACCACATATTTATTTCCTAATTGCTCAACAATTTACTGGGTAAAAAAAAAACATGATATAGTAAGTGTTGGTCCCATGTTTCATGAGGTGAAAATAAAAGATCCCAGAAATGTCCCATACTCACAAAAAGCTTACTTCTCAAATGTTCTGCACACATTTGTTTACATCCCTGTTAGTGAGCATTTCTCCTTTGCCAAGATAATGAATCCACCTGACAGGTGTGGCATATCAAAAAGCTGATTAAACAGCATACGCATTACACAGGTGCACCTTGTGCAGGGGACAATGAAAGGCCACTCTAAAATGTGCAGTTTTGTCACACAACTATGCCACAGATGTCTCAAGTTTTGAGGGAGCATGCATTTGGGATGCTAACTGCAGGAATATCCACCAGAATATAATTTTAATTTGTCTACCATAAACTGACTCAAACATTGTTTTAGAGAATTTGGTAGTATGTCCAACCTGCCTCACAACCGCAGACCAAATTTAACCACGCCAGGGCAGGACCTCCGAGTGCTGAAGTGCGTAAAAATCGTTTGTCCTCAGTTGCAACACTCACTACCGAGTTCCAAACTGCCTCGAAGGAACGTCAGCACAAGAACTGTTTGTCAGGAGCTTCATGAATTGGGTTTCCATGGTCGAGCAGACACACACAAGCCTAAGATCACCATGTGCAATGCCAAGTGTTAGCTGGAGCGTTGTAAAGCTCGCCTCCACGACTCTGGAACAGTGAAACGCGTTCTCTGGAGTGATGAATCACAGTTCACCATCTGGCAATCCGATGGACAAATCTGGGTTTTGCGGATGCCAGGAGAACACTACCTGCCCCAATGCATAGTGCCAACTGCAAAGTTTGGTGGAGGAGAAACAATGGTTGATGGCTGTTTTTAATGGTTCGGGCTAGGTCCCTTAGTTCCAATGAAGGGAAATCTGTGCTTCAAACTTTGTGGCAACAATTTGGGGAAGGCCCTTTCCTGTTTCAGCATGACAATGACCCCGTGCACAAAGCAAGGTCCATAGAGAAATAATTTGTCGAGATCCGTGTGGAAGAACTTGACTGGCCTGCACAGAGCGCTAACCTCAACCCCACCGAACACCTTTGATATGAATCGGAACGCGGACAGCGAGCCAGGCCTAATCGCCCAACATCAGTGACAGACCTCACTAATTATGTTGTGGCTAAATGGAAGCAAGTCCCTGGCCGCAGCAATGTTCCAACATCTAGTGGATGCCTTCCCAGAAGAGTGGAGGCTGTTATAGAAGCAAAAGGGGGGACCAACTTCATATTAATGCCATGATTTTGGAATGATATGTTTGACGAGCAGGTGTCCGCATACCTTTGGTCATGTAGTGTATTTAAGGAGCGCATGGTGCCAGTATTGGAGGATTTGGATTAATGACAAATCTATGGATAGCATGATTGTTTCTGTCAAACAGGTAGGCCTAACTCTTATTTTATTGAATAGGAAGAAATAGGCTCCAACAAAGCCCTTGTTGTTAGTGAAGTCGAATTAATATGGAGGAATGTTGTTGAAATGAATTGGGAACCATTTGCTGTCCACCTGTTTCATTATGCCGCCCACTTGCCTTTTTAGTTTACTTTCTCCTGCACGCTCTCCTCATTAATAAGTTCATGATTGAAAAAGTGTCCTGTGACATTGTAATACATTTGGTCTCCAGTCTATGAGCTACAAAAAACAACACACGTAGGCTACATAATTTAGTCTATATTAAATACATTTTAGGGAGCGTTAGTCTCTCCAACATCACCCTGACAAGGCACGCTGGGCATGGATAAGCTAAATATTTTGAGCCCCTGCCTTTGGCCAAGTGGGCACTACTTATCATGGGGCAGCATCAGCGCTCACTTAAATAGCCCTCATGCCACTGGGTGAGAGAAGTTATTGTTTTGAGGCAGAATAATGTAATGTGTTGTTGGAGGTGCATCTTTAGCTCAGAAAATGGCGCCCTCGTCGAACTGCCGCTCTAGGCAGCTTTCTAATCCTGCCTAATGGGCAGGCCGGCCTTGGGGCCTAATCATAGAATTATATTTAGAATCCCTATTAACTCAATAGCATATCTGTGGGCCATAAAGATTTGTCATTTAACTTTTAAAATGTATGACCTTTTATCGTGGCATAAACACAACCAGTCATGATGTTTTAATCTAATTGTCAATCACTTCAAAAGGGCGACTTTACTAGGCTACCCGCGCACGTTCATCCACTCGCAACTTATTTCCTGCCTCCAAACAGTGGTGAATGGAAGGAGACATATTTTACACAAAAAAAACCCCAAAAGTGTCATGACATTTGCCGATTTTCATTAGACCAGAATTAATGCCTTCACAGCTGTCGTCGCGCGTCTCCTGTCGGCCACGTATCTCTGCCTCGGCCAAATGTCAATGTTCTTGTTGAACCACATCACATTTTAGAACGTAGGCTATACACCTACCGCATGTTTTCAAGTCCATTCGCTCATTTTTCATGCCTCATATGCGAGCGATAAATAATGGTGTAATAGCCAACAGTTTTAGACATTTTGTTTTCATTATTGTGATAGGCTCATGTTTTACTGGAACGGCGTGATAGGCTCATGTTTTAACGGAACGGAGTACCCACACGGCTTCTTATGGACGGAACGGCGTACCCACACGGCTTCTTATGGACGGAACGGCGTACCCACACGGCTTCTTACGCACGGAACGGCGTACCCACACGGCTTCTTATGGACGGAACGGCGTACCCACACGGCTTCTTACGCACGGAACGGCGTACCCACACGGCTTCTTACGGACGGAACGGCGTACCCACACGGCTTCTTACGCACGGAACGGCGTACCCACACGGCTTCTTACGGACGGAACGGCGTACCCACACGGCTTCTTACGGACGGAACGGCGTACCCACACGGCTTCTTATGGACGGAACGGCGTACCCACACGGCTTCTTATGGACGGAACGGCGTACCCACACGGCTTCTTACGGACGGAACGGCGTACCCACACGGCTTCTTACGGACGGAACGGCGTACCCACACGGCTTCTTACGGACGGAACGGCGTACCCACACGGCTTCTTATGGACGGAACGGCGTACCCACACGGCTTCTTATGGACGGAACGGCGTACCCACACGGCTTCTTATGGACGGAACGGCGTACCCACACGGCTTCTTATGGACGGAACGGCGTACTGGACCACACCGCCTTACTTTCACATGTATTACACAAGAGACACAATTCTCACTGAGGGTGCAGTCAGACACTCGATGGGTTGGACAGTACTTTTCTCGTCAATCTTGAAAAACGTATACTTAACTGGAAAATAAATAAATAAATCAACCTATCCTCCATCGTTAAAACAATGGAAAGGCCAAATGCTTTATTATCTAAATGTTGAAAGTGCGTGGGCAACGGTCAGAAACAAAATGGTGCAGTTTGAGGTCATGTGGCGGAGAGTGATGCGGGTGCTGGAGATATGGTTGTGGATGTTTGTGTGTGTTTGTATGTTTTGTATTGTAAAACAATTTTCAATTACAAAATTCAATCACTCACACCGTAATGATGAATTTCCACAATGTGGATTGAATAGACCCCTAAATAAATGTGACTCTGGATGAAGACGTCGTTTGTTTCCAACATTAGGGCTGTTTTCCTCAAAGTTAAATTCGCTGCGCATTTTATGTCTTTGCCATGATACTAACAAGTATTGCAATACTGGTATCGTCCCAGTTCCTTGTAGGCATGCATATTATTTTCTGTTGGTCACATCATTTTACAAAACAAATGTAACCTGTTGTTAACTGGTTAATGGGGGTCAGTTAGTCGGCAGCATCATTTTATGAAATTTGCATCCCTAATGTAGAACAAACATGCCTCTAGTCTCTACATGCAGAAACGGAATCACATCAGCTCTAGTCATGACATTTCTATCCGCAATATCCCACAATGTTTACCTATTCCAGGTGGAATGCCTGACAGAGGAGTTGGACTAGGCAGCACTGTGACAGTGAGTGAATTCATGAGACAGTCTGAGCCAGGTAACACACCTTCTCTATGTCCAGGATCTTGTCTTGCATCTCTTTGAGGGCACACTGGGACTCTGCCTCCTTTAGCCTGGCCTGAACCAGCTCTCTCTCCAGCTGCAGGATAGACTCCTCTGTGTAGCAGGGGATGCCCTTCTACAGTAGGGAGAAAGGACAGGGAGGACCAGGAGAGAGTGAGGAAGAAATATTATTTGATACACCTTTTGAAATTGTTTCCCCAGACTTAAAATTAGTCAATGGAGAATCTCCATTTATGGTGCATTATAGTCCAGGACTAGGCTTTATTGGTCTCCGGGAAACTGGCCAGTAGTGTCCTTTAGGTTAGTCTGAGTAGGAATGCGTTAGAATCTCGAAATAACACTGGATATTCAAATGACCTACTTAAAATCAAATTACAATACACACATTGTTTCTAAACAATATAAATGTTATATATTTTCATTTAATATATTTGTATATATGAACATAGTATTGTAAAAAAATATATATAACATTTGAGAAATCAACATGAGAAATGCATTGTTATTGTGCTGGAACTTAGAAGTAGCTATCTAACTTACTAAATTGCACACCACTAACAACCCCTCAAATACACCAAGCAGTATAGCGCCTCACTTTCAAAAACATATTCTCAATTTCATCCTTGATTTCCACAGAGGACAGCAAATTAGCCTCACTCTCCCAAATCATTATAAATGTTTAATGGCTATAGCAGCTCATTGTCAGAGCAAGAGAGCACATTATGTAAAACACCGCAGTGCAGACATCACAACACGTTTCACTAAATCAGCTCATCAATATTAAAGGGTCTGTTTAGCACCAAGATAGGGTCCCACTGGGGTACCACACACACAGCTCTGACTCCACATTACATACACCCACAGCAGCTCCTTATAAATTCATGAATCCTTTCCAGGAGTATGCTAATGACTGCAAAAGGTGGTTGCACTGCGCAAACAGCATGCCCCAATTTGAAGTAATGCATTGAAACAGGATCATTCTGTATAGAGTAAGAAGAGAGAGAGTTTGTGGTCTGCAGTGAAGAGGTGGCGAGAATCCATCTCCACTGTCACATTCACTGACTGCGAATTTGTTGCTAAGCAGCGTACATATTTTGATTAAGTGTGAAAAGTAAACATTGCCAACACAGGATATACATACAGTGCCTTCGGAAAGTATTCAGACACCTTGACTTATTCCACATTTCGTTACAGCCTTTTTCTAAAATGGATTAAAAAACAAAAATGATCTACATACAACAGCAATCTACAACAGAAATCTACATACAATACCCCATAATGACAAAGCGAAAACAGGTTTAGACATTTTTGCAAATAAAAAACTAAAATACATTTACATAAATATTCAGACCCTTTGCTAAGAGATTCGAAATTGAGCTCAGGTGCGTCTTTGAGATGTTTCTACAACTTGGAATCCACCTGTGGTAAATTAAATGAATTGATCTAGAGGCAAAAGAAACGCACACCAATTTAGGCGAGGTGCTGGCTAGCAGAGTAGAACACCTGAAAAATTATTTGGCTACATAGGCCTACAAATATTTACAATAGCAACATCACAAATTCAATTGATTGGACATGATTTGGAAAGGTACACACCTGTCTATATAATGTCCCACAGTTGACAGTGTACGTCAGAGAAAAAACAAGTCATGAGGTCGAAGGAATTGTCCGTAGAGCTCCGAGACAGAATTGTGTTGAGGCACAGATCTGGGGAAAGGTACCAAAACATTTCTGCAGCATTGAAGGTCCCCAAGAACCCAGAGGCCTCCATCATTCTTAAATGGAAGAAGTTTGGAACCACCAAGACTCTTCCTAGAGCTGGCCGCCCGGCCAAACTGAGCAATCGGGGAAGAAGGGCCTTGGTCAGGGAAGTGACCAAGAAGCTGATAGTAACTCTGACAGAGCTCCAGAGTTCCTCTGTGGAGATGGGAGAACCTTCCAGAAGGACAGCCATCTCTGCAGCACTCCACCAACCAGGCCTTTATGGTTGAGAAACAATATTCTCTGGTCTGATGAAACCAATATTGAACTCTGGCCTGAATGCCAAGCATCACGTCTGGTGGACACCTGGCACCATCCCTACGATGAAGCATGGTGGGGGCAGCATCATGCTGTGGGGATGTTTATCAGAGGCAGGGACTGGGAGACTAGTCAGGATCGAGGGAAAGATGAAAGGCACAAAGTACAGAGAGATCCTTGATGAAAACCTGCTCCAGAGCGCTCAAGGCCTCAGGACTGGGGTGAAGGTTCACCATCCAACAGGACAACGACACTAAGCACACAGCCAAGACAACGCAGGAGTAGCTTCGGGACAAGTCTCTGAATGTCCTTGAGTGGCCCAGCCAGAGCCCGGACTTGAACCCGATAGAACATCTCTGGAAAGACCTGAAAATAGCTGTGCAGCAACGCTCCTCATCCAATCTGACAGAGTTTGAGAGGATCTGCAGAGAAGAATGGGAGAAACTCCTGGTTTTGCTATGTCATTATCTGGTATTGTGTGCAGATTGCTGAAAAAAAAAGATTCCTTCATTTTTAGAATAAGGATGTAACCTCACAAAATATGGAAAAAGTCAAGGGGTCTGAATACTTTCCAAAGGCACTGTATACATGGCTAGTTCTCAAGACATGAAATGTGGACAGAAGAAACTCTGTATTCAGTCACTGCCCATGCATCCAGTGTTAAAACAAAAGCTGCATCTTATTCAATCGCATGACTATCTGACCTAGGGCTTTATACGAAATCATTAAATAGTGAACACCAACAAGCCAAAATAGTTGCGCCACATCAGGAGACATTTCAACAATCTCAATTTCCTGTGCCTGAGTCAGACATGGAGACCAGATCACTGATCCGAGCCTGATGGATGGAGGGTTGACCAGGCCTGGGCTGATGATCATCCCTACCAGAGGTGGCACTGTAATATGTGCCCCTTAGCAGGAGCTTTAATCCAAAGCGCCTTCCAGTACAGTAAGTGCATACATTTGTAGTATGTGAATGTGATCCCTGGAATTGTCATCGCCAGACTAAATCAACTGAGCCATACAGGAACATGAGCACTGTGTTACTCCTTACCAATAGTGGTCTCTGCTGGAGCTCCCTGATGGTGCTCTGTGCCAGCTCCAGTTGAGCTGTGGCCTCTTCGCTCTGCTGCCTGACCGTGGCCAGCTCCCGCACGACCAGGTAGGTCTCCTCTGCCTCCTGGGCGTGTGTCACTTGTCCCTTTAGGACATTACCAACCGACGTTGGGGTGAGCAGGGAGCACCACGAGGGTGGGATGAACGGAAGGGGTGGGCATATCAAAGATGATATAAATAAAGCAGGATTGGAGGTTTTTAATTTTAAAACGCATGCTGTTTTTTCTCTCTGCAAAAGTTTAAGATTGAGTCTCTTTGGTGGACTCGAATTGATAGCTCTAAGCATTTTCTTTTGGCATGGTTCAAGATACTTAGGCATGCTGTTATGGGTGATTACATGCACTTCTTGAATCCTAGATTTCACCAAAGCGATCTGATTTCCATGTCCTTATTTTACATTCATTTATTTAAAAAAATAATTTGGACATTTATTGTGCTATCATTTAAAGGTCAAATCATTAGCATGCAACACTACATCGAGATACAGACATTTGAGATGGGAAAGAGCAATGTAAGAGGGATGAGGGGGGATAGTGGAGGAGAAAATGAAGTTTATACCTGGATCAATCTATCTGCCAAGGAAGCACTTTCCTACAAAACAGAAATATCCACAAGAGAGAGAAGCACAGAACGAAAGACCAAAGAACACAGTTATAACAGAAAAAAAACAGACAAGCACTTGATTTGGTTTTTATAAAGGGAAACTCAATGTTCATTTTCCTTCCTCCGTCGTTTTGGCAACCAATTACAATGTGAATCCTAACTTCCAGATAAGTAAAAATTTCACTTAGCCATGCATTGATGTCAACGGGAGAAGTTAACAATTGCGCCATGGTGTCCAAGTTATTTTATAAGTATGGGAGGTAGAAAAGGAACATGGTCTTGAGGTGTAGTGAAAAGGTTGTGGGGGTAAAGTGGTGACAGTGAGAATTAGGTGGTGAGGGTGACAGACAACAAGGTGATGAGTTTCACACAGGCAAAGCAGAAGGCGAGGGCTAAACAGGGCCAAGAGAAAAATAAGACTAAGAAGTTCGCTATAAGCCGCATTTATTTTTAGGATGTAGCCATGCCTTTTTAGGTTCTTAAGTGCCGCATGGTTACACTTTAGAAGCTTTTGAGCAATTCCAGTTAATATTACGGGTATGAGAAGTTGCAGCCTTTGACTGGATTTGAAGCGATACTGTGATATGAGTAAGTGAGTGGTTATGCCTCTAGACAGAGCCTGGTTGTTTGGGACAGATACTCAGGCAGTCCTCTGCCCAGGCCTCATGCACGGTGTCCTGGTACTCTGACCAGGCCTGGCAGTGCCTGTATCTTTGTGCTCAGACAAACATACCGGAAGATCCCAACAACATGCACAACAATGGCAGCCGTGCACTCTGGCATGCAGTGCTCTGCATCATCCCAGGAGTCAACAGCCATCACTGAATGTAGCCTTTTAGAGCTCCACAGCCAGCTATAGTCTCAGAGGGTCTGATGTGAAGTGAGCTGGGAACCAGAGGGTTGCTGGTATCAAATCCTAGATGCCATTGCCTGCCATTGTGCCCTCGGGCAAGGCACTTAACACTCCACAACAACAGCTCCCCGGGTTTCCAGTGTGGCAGCCACCCCGCACCTCTCCAAAAACCTGCACGTGTACGCATGTGTCATTCGGCGGGGTTGAGTTAAAAGCGGAAGTCAAATTTCGGTTGGACCTAGTGTGCAATCGACCAATAAAGTGGTCTTAATCTTACCTGGTCCTGAGCGTGGATCTCAAGACTGAGACATGCATCTCAACGTAAGACTTGCATTCCAAAGCCAACTAGGATCCTTTTACCCAATAAGATATACACTGTCAGTGAGAGAGAATTCTAGTGTTGTCTTGTAAAATGGACAGACAGCCCAACAGCAGCACAGGCCAGTTAGTAACAACAAGACCCACAAGTCTTTAGTGAACAATGACAGACACATGATGCATGAACAAGCACTTGATGGGTTAATGTATGGTAGGGGGTTATGGTCTTGTTGTGTGAATGGCCCTGACAAAAAGGTTCACTGGTATATTATGGCGTATTATTATTATGACTGGTGTCATGACATAGGATGGCAAAGGAGAGCCATGGTTCCACCTGTTTACCACCCTCCTCCACCTCCTTCGTTTCACTCACTTTCTCCAGTGTGTCTATCCTCTGTTTCAGCAGTCTGTTCTCTGTGCGCAACCTCTGCAACACAAGGACACAGAACACAAATAAAAAAGATTATACATACCTGGGGTTTTAAGTACAGTGAACTCAGCTTATGGAGTGCGGCTATAGTGATCAACTGCTAATAATGATCAAATTGACCCGTACTGATGTATATAAGAGTGAAAAATACTACTGCCTTGACTGATATCCTGGTAAGTTTAAAACATGTTTCAAACTAAACACATACCAACTGCTCCACCACTCACCTTAATCTCCACCTGCTCCTCCATCTCCTTAGTTTTGATTGTAGTGTATTCCTTTTCTAACCTGAAAACAGGGGTCATACGGCATCAATACAGCGCACTTGCAACACGTGTACTTGCAGCAAGCACTCATCTCCATCACACTGTAACTACCGTTGCCATAACAGCTCAAGGAACACATCAATTACATCTGCAGTCACAGATGTGCTTTTACAGTAACCAGGCCTAGAGTCCAAGGAGCGAGCAGAAGCGTAGTACTCACTTCTTCATCTTCTTGGCGTTGTACTTGACGTTATAAGCAGCGAGGATGACCTTGTCTGGTCCACTTTCCAGCTGGTGGGGGATGACCCTCTGAAAGTGCTACAGCAGAGCAGGGCGAGACGTAACGACTGGGTGAGTACGAGACAGACATGCTCACACAAAGAAACTTCAAGTGTATGTTTATTGTCTTTCAATCTGTATCCTATAGCCTGGTTCCAGATCAGTTTGTGCCATCTTGCCAATGCCTACGGCCATTGTCACAAACAGAAGAAACAGATCTGGGACCAGACTATGTATCTTGTGCCTGCCGGCAATAATTGCCCCTCTGGGATGAAAAAAGTTTGAATTGAATGCATAATTGTGTGCATTAACTCCGACAGGGTTGTAATTATAATGGTTATGGCTGCTCAGTCATACCTGTAACATTCCCTCCATGTCCAGCTGTATGAGTTCTGCCTGGTTCAATTGTAGGATGGCCAGCCCCACACGGAACACTATCTCCAGACCCTGAGACAAGCATTCCATTATCATAACATTGCGTTATCTAGTACCGCACAGAACACTGCGTTACCAAGGTGAAATTAAAGTTTAGTCCATAAGATATTCCAATGTGTCCTTTATGCCAAGGCCACCAGTGGGCGCCAATTGCTTGCATTTCCTCACAGACCCTTGTGTTGGCTGTAATAAAAACTATTCTGGACTCACTTGACTAGAAGTAGATTGTCAAACATGAGTAAATCAGACGTTCTTTAAAAGCGGCAATCTGGGTTCAGTTTATCCGCAAAATGGCAGCCCTGCCACCAATTTTGGCATACAGTTGGGCGACGGGGATTGCACCTTTAACTGGACTCACCTCTAACATGAAGATGTCAAAAATCCTGGTAGCAACAGGGAGAGGGAAGGAGGTGAGGAAGATGGTGAGGAACCAGGAGGAGGCGTACATAGAGGTGTGGAAACTTTGGGCCTGGAAGTGGATATGGAGGTCTGGGAGAAGTTCCTAAAGGAGGGGGTGAGACGGTGGGTCGGAGATAGAGGGAGATATGAATAGAATAAAACATGATCTTGAATAAAGATGTCACATTATCATGACACATTGACTAATTGTAAGTCGCTCTGGATAAGAGCGTCTGCTAAATGATTACTATATAATTTGTTCTGACATGCTGACCGTGCTGCATGCGTTACCTGTGCGAGCGCTGCAAAATAAATGTACACATACATGTTGTTCAATCATTGCATCCGAACTGCTCGCGTCTCAATGAGTGTCTGCGTAGTCAGGCGCTAAAATAAAACTAGGTTCTATTTGTGACGCTTGACACGCTGCAAGTCCCGCCTCTCCCATCTCCTCATTGGTTTTTAGGAGCATATACGCACGTGGGTGATTGAAAGATGAACTGAGGTCCACACTCCAGTCCAGTTGGTGGTGGTGATACACCTTAAAGTTGGTTGCCAATCAAAATAATAAAGTCCAAAGAAGAAGACTGAAGGAGGAGAGATGACTAGAAACTAACTTGGTTTACCCTTTTATCTGTGGATTAATTGTCGGAGTAGAGGACCTTGTGCATTTCAGGTAAAATAACAACCCAATGTTTATATCCCAGGACAAATGATCTAGCAACAGCAAGCTAGCTAACTAAATTGCCATGAATGTTTAATGCTTTTCGACCTGTCCCCAAATTAATATAGTTGGTTCAGAGTTTGTTTTGATATTTCAACCTGCGTGTCCTGATCGCGTCTGGTGTGGATGGACAAAATCAACATGCGCTCGATGGCGCACGCGGAAGCACGCCCGCGCCCGGTCTAGTCAGAATGTAAGGAGTCTTGGAGAGTGCTGCTGTACGTCAATATTGCTCTGTAAAAAGGTTTGCCATTCATTCATGTATCGAACCCAAATCAGGTCTTACCTGGATCATAAACTCAAACTGGTACATGCAGAGTCCCAGCTCAGCCATACTGGGTTTGAACAGTTCTCTCAGTCTGTAGTCCTGCATCAGCTTCACGAACACACAGAACGCCTCCTCCTCAGGCATCTGGTGAGGGGGACACCACCAAACAAACACAAAGATCAACAAACAGTTTCCTTTAACCTTCAACAAAAGACCTCCTCATACACCATCTAGACCACACAAACACAGAGAGAGAGAGAGTTTAAGCCAAGTCCCAGACTAAAATATACCTTCAATGGAGATTTTTAATTGACAATCTTTTTCAGTACGGGACAAGGCTTAATCTCACAACTGAGAAAAAATGTCTTCCTCATATACATAAAACACAAACTTCACACAATACAAAATCAGACATATTATAATACAAGTTAATCACCACCACACAATTTACCAGTGGTCATGAAAAACACAACTCTTAGTACACAGTTCTCAAGAAAATGTACTCTGGTCAATATAATGAGTCTGTCGATGTGTGTAGTGGAAGGTTACATGTGACCATAACACATCGTGTGTGTGTGTCCTAGTCCCATTATTACCTGCATGAGCAGCAGTCCGACGATGAAAGCACTTCCCTGACAATAACCGACCTCCCGGTCCACCAGAGAGTAGGCCTGCAACAACAACAGGAAGTGACCTCGGATCAGTCTTCAGCCATGGTCATGAGGAGAGCTAAGCACTCTGGGGTTGCATCCCAAATGGCACCCTATTCCCTACATGGAGCACTCCTTTTGACCAAAAGTAGTGCACTTTATAGAGGAATATTGTGCCACTTGGCATGCAAGTGAGAATGAGAAACTGTCCCAGCTAAGGTTTTCCAGGGTCAAGGTGTAACTGTGGACTCAACACATTCTGCCCTGTGTTCAAGCAATTCAGCACGAAGCAGGGCTACAGGCTCCCATTAAAACCTAATGAATTACTACTCCATTGGGTTGAGAAACAGCTTTTCTAGAACAATTCTGGCTCTGGCTCATGAGAAGAATAAAAGCAGTGCTCTAACGCATTCTTATTTGTCTTCTATTGACAGGACAGTCGGCAGATTGCCAGTCTGTCGGTGCTATCCTGCCAAGAGCATAAATGTATATGGGACCAGGCTGATAGGACAGATAGTTGGAGACAGACAGGAAAGATTTGTCGAAAGATGGTCCAGGATTAATTCCAGTTAGAATTATACAAAACATTAAGAACACATGCTCTCTCCATGACCAGGTGAACGTTGTGATCCATTATTGATGTCATGTGTTAAATCCACTTCAAATCAGTGTAGATGAAGGGGAGGAGACAGGTTAAATACGGATTTTTAAGGCTTGAGACAATTGGGGTGGGGGTGGTTTGTGTCAAGAACTGCAACGCTGCAGTTTATTTATTTTTTAACGCTCAACAGTTTCCCATGTGTATCAACAATGGTCCACCACCTAAAGGAAATCCAGCCAACTTGACAACTGTGGGACGAATTGGAGTCAACATGGGCCAGCATCCCTGTGGAACACTTCCGACAACTTATAGAGTTCATGCCCCCAATGAATTGAGGCAGGTCTGAGGGCAACAAGGTAGGTGGGGGGAGTGCAACTCAATATTAGAAAGGTGTTCGTAATGTTTGGTATAGTCAGTGTCTAAGTGCTGAAGGCGCAGGAGCTAACCGCTAAAACAACTCCAGACCACACTGTAAAGCAATCTGTTGCGCATAAGGGTTGCAGAATTCCAATAACTTTCTCCAAATTATTTTTTTATCCCAGTTGAAGAGTTCCAGGTTAGAGGATTCCCTCGTAGCTTACTCCTTGATTCTAGATTTTCTATTTTCTATGCAAACCTATAAAGGATTCACCTTCATGACATTGAAGAGTACTTCCTGTCCCAAGCTGTCCTCCTTAAAGAACTCGTGCTCAGGGTAGGTCCGGGCGATGTCTCGGCGAATCAGCTTCTCGCAGGGTGATGTCATTTTCAGCAGCTCAGAGTACTGGTCTTTGATAGGCATGTTCTGGGCATTGCATAGCAACTGCCATACTATCGCCCGGAAGTGGTGGGGGATCCCTTTTCTGACCAGATCCTGTTGGGGGGAGATGAAAAATATAATCAGTATTGGCTTTGGTACGAAAGTGCTAATATTACCAATTGGTGGCAGTAACTAAACCAAAGTGTGGTTTGCAGTTTATCCGACCTTGTCAATAGATCGCTTTCAAGATATATAAATGTTTTTGCAGACTTTCTCTAATCATTAACGTAACATGAGAACAGCCTTTCAAAGGAAAACATGCAGGCCTGGTTTTCTTAATGTTTTTATATACAAAGTAATATACTGGTATCCACATAGAATGAGACTTCTTATGACAGTGTTCAGAACAAACTAAATCATTTGTCTCTCTGTGTGCTGCTATGCTCCAATGTGTTTTTCTCCCCAGCACAGCATGTACCCCAGTCAGTCTCAGTCATCATAATACAACTTCCCACCACTAAATATAATCTAGTCAGCAAGGCCTTGTGCAGAGTGAAATGTTGTTCTTGCAAATTACTGCTGATGTGACTCGATTAGGACCTTTCCTCTGCAGACAGGGAACACTGGCATGTGTTGCTTCTTAGAGTGTGTGTGTGTGTGTGTGTGTTGTCATGGGATCTCTCTCCCTTTCTCTGAGGTCATCCTGGACAGTCCCAGCCTTGTAATGGAAACAATAGACTCTTATAGTACGCCTACTGTACGTTCCTAAAAGGAAAAGATGTGGCCTACTTTGTGGCTCTCAGCTCATTCATTCCATCTCTGCGTTCCATCTCCCTATCCCACCACTGCATTACACATACACACACTCTCCAGGGTTTCCATTAGCTGGTAATTGCCTGCTTTTCGGCCAATTGTCTGGGAGAAGAAGAAAAAGTCCCATTGCGAAAATAATGCTTTTTACCCTATTCATTGAGTGGAATATCTGTCAAGCACCACAAGAGCTGTTGCTACAGCATATCAAACAGCTAATGCATAGGCAACGGAATGCAGGCTTTATCAGCGCATCACACACTACTTTGCAATGAGCTGGAGGCAGTACTCATTTTGAAAACATATACTTAATGGTTTGAAACCTGAACGTTTTACTTCATAATATGAGGCACGTCTTACCTTGCTTCAAAGCAGCCTAGCCAAATCTAGACCATATCTGTGGAGGGAATTATTTTATATAAACTCTTTCATTGTCTTGTAGCCAAAGGCACAATCTTAGTCATATTAGTAACCCATGCTAGTTGTTGCATATTAGATCTCCCCTTATGAATTTGGGATCAATCCTCCCACAACTGTCCCGGAGTCTGTTTGGAATAGACAATTTCTCAACAAGCTGACCAATAGATGATGTAAACTTTTCTACTGTGGGGGATAGTAGATTGACTGAGGAAAAGGAAATGTGGACAGTTATTCCAACAGCTTCAAAGTGCACATCAGAATTCGGTAAGAAAGACTGCACATCGTTGCATCCTCGACTTGAATGTTCTGTTAATATGAATTACCATATTCTAAATGTGATTTCTGTCATTCTGAGCACCGTGGCTGGACGCCCTAATCAGGTTCCGCACCCAATGCATATGGGGCCAGTACATTTCTCAAATGTCCGGTAAATTAAAAGGCGCCACATTTTCCTAACAGAACCCTGACACACACCCACCAACCCTCCACTGGATGACTCTCACACACAGATGCAAGAGGAAACTCATGAATAATGCATACAGCTGTTAATACGTCTGGAAAACTACTTCCACCCATTGCTCAACCTGTCACTACATTACGGTGCAAGCTCCTCTGACTCTGGTTGGTGTTCACTCAGCAGTGCGTCCCAAATGGCACCCTACTCCCTACCTAGTGCACTACTTTTGACCACAGCCCATAGAGGTCTGGTCAAAAGTAGTGCACTACGTAGGGCATAGGGTACCATTTGTGTCATTATCTGGAGCACTCTTGGAAAACAGGACCAGAGGTAATTAGATGCATTGAATACATCGCTACTAGGTTAAATGAGACTCATTTCAGGAAGCTAGGTGCATGTCGCAAGTGCTTCCCAGGAGAGGCATTTGATTTAAAAAATGTAATGCTTTCTGGAACATGTTAACTTGCATGTGTCTTAATAACAAACTTTTATGCCATCTGAAAATACAAATATAATTGTTAAATTACGAGCCTTGTTGGCTTAGCCACAGAAAAAGACAGGAACCTTCCCGCTAGCCATGATTGGCTGAGATAATGGATGGGCTGGACATGCAGAGAGATGAGTTCAGATTGATCTGCCACGTCGGTGAGTTCGGAATGAAGCCACGCTTCAGTCTATAACATGAGCTGCTCTGTATGTGTAGATAATCCTTGCTACCGAAGCTTTAAAAAAAAAATATATAGTAGCAATGGAGAACTGCAAAAGTGTTGCTACTGGTCTTAACAACACTGCTGCCCTGAATTTAGCAGAAAGTATTTTCATTGCAGCAGGTTAAAGCGTACTGTTTAGCTAGCTAGCTAACGTTACATGTGTTGTCTGTGGTAATATTATTTCTCTCTCAGAAAGCCATTTGCATTGCTAGTTATAACCTAGCTAGCTAACATTAAACCTGGTTGGATAGCTTTAGCTATCTGTAGATTCATACTACAGCATTTCATGCATGGTGGCTAGCTATGACAATCTGTTTGTATATCTAGTACTGTATGGGTTGGGATTATGGTTAATTGTTTAGCTAGCTAGCTACATGTCTAAACAAAACAACTAAACAAAAGACTCCACTTCACCAGATGATTACATGACCCATCAAGTTAATCAGGTGTGTCTGGGTGTGATTACGACCATCTATTGTATTTCGTGAACATGTGAACTACACTACCTTACTCGCTCCGTTTAGCACATGGCCTCACATGTGAATCCTTAAAGAGATGGGTGGGGCTAAGGATTAAGAGGGTGTGAACAATGCTGAATGGGTGTAGGCAAAGATGAGTTCTGCAGTAGGTGTATCAACACATTCACGTGAAATTCTCTCAAAAGTGGGGTTACAAGTTTATCAACTTTGAAACCAGAATTACTTTCCCATTGTTCCTCAACTGCAGTAAACAATGCCATTTTGTACTTTGATCCAATGTAAAACACAATTTCAAATTTTGCAAGATAAGACAATAAAGAGGTGGTCGGTCACAAATTGAGAATATCAGTTTTGTTAATACAACAGAAAAGTAGTATGGTCAGTTTTCCTCCTGCCTTGCAGTGAAAACACTCAACTTGGTCAACAGAGGAGATAGCAATGTCAGTTGAGCAATCTCTTTGTTTAATCACTTTTTTTAACCTTTATTTAACTAGGCAAGTCAGTTAAGAACAAATTCTTATTTTCAATGATGACCTAGGAAGAGTTGGTTAACTGCCTTGTTCAGGGGCAGAACAACAGATTTTTACCTTGTCAGCTTGGGGATTTGATCTTGCAACCTTTTGGTTACTAGTCCAACGCTCTAACCACGAGGCTACCTGCCGCCCCAATGTGATGATTAATATGAGTTAGACGCTGTCTTACAACACCTCTGGTCACATGGAGGTGTTGTAGCTTAGGCCTCTTCTCTGGGAATTGTAATATACCAAAGTCTTGTAGGTAAGGCCCAGTTATGACGGATGAGGATTCTCTACCACTTCTACACTAGCCCCATATGGCAGATACAGTGCATTCAGAAAGTATTCATACCCCTTCCCTCTTTCCAGATTTTGTTAAGTTTTTCCTCAATCTACACACAATAGCCCATAATGACAAGCGAAAACAGGTTTCGAAATGTTTTTTTTGTATTCAAATTTATAACAGAAATACCTTATTTACATAAGTATTCAGTCCCTTTGCTATGAGATTCGTATTTGAGCTCAGGTGCATCCTGTTTCCATTGATCATCTTTAAATGTTTCTACAACTTGATTGGAGTCCACCTGTGGTAAATTAATTCATTGGACATGATTTGGAAAGGCACACACCTGTCTATATAAGGTCCCACAGTTGACAGTGCATGTCAAAGCAAAAACCAAGCCATGAGGTAGAAGGAATTGTCCGTAGAGCTTCGGGACAGGATTGTGTCGAGGCACAACAATTCCTGCAGCATTGAAGGTCCAAGAACACAGTGGCCTCCATCATTCTTAAATGGAAGAAGTTTGGAACCACCAAGACTCTTCCTAGAGCTGGCCGCCCGGCCAAACTGAGCAATCGGGGGAGAAGGGCCTTGATCAGCGAGGTGGCCAAGAACCCAATGGTCACTCTGACAGAGCTCCAGAGTTCCTCTGTGGAGATGGGAGAACTTTCCAGAAGGACAACCATCTCTGCAGCACTCCACCAAATCAGGCCTTTACGGTAGAGTGGCCAAACAGTAATCGCTGCCAAAAGGTGCTTCAAAAAAGTACTGAGTAAAGGGTTTGAATACTAATGTAAATGTGATGTTTATTATTTTTAATTAATATGCAAACATTTCTAAAAACCTGTTTTTGCTTTGTCATTATGGGGTATTGTGTGTAGATTGATGAGGAAAAAAATGATTTAATCATTTTGAATAAGGTTGTAACATAACAAAAGGTGGAAAAAGTCTAGGGGTCTGAATACTTTCCAAATGCACTGTCCTATAGCCAGTGTTCTCCACAAGAACATGGAGTAGCCAGTCAAATAGAAAAAGTAGCCAGCCATGCTCCCCCAGGCTGGGGGTGGAATGTTAAGATTTATTTTGCCGAACAAGCTTTATTTTAGTGGCCTCTGGTACATTCTCATGCAAGATTGTATTTTCAACCAGCAACCAACAGGAAATGACACTGATCAAATTCACTTTTTTCCCCTTCACTGTCCCCGTCAGGCCAGTTGGCCAAAAATCTACTGGGCCGAAGATGGTGTAGTTCTTAAATGCATTGGGGTCATGCGAGACCTATAGGTTGGCATGCTTTCTCTCTATATTCAGCCGTTACTGGCTACATTTTGTTATTATGATATTATGATGTATTAAAAATCTGTGTAATATAATTTAGCCATGCAAGTCATTACTCTATTCTTTAGAATTGTACTGCTTTAGTTGCATTCATTTTTGTTTCTAAAGTATGTAATTTTGAGATTTCCCTTTAAGAAAAACGCTCCAAAAGAGATACAGTAGGCTAGCCAAGACTAATGCTAGGTATTTTTGTAGCTTTCTTATGCAGACTATCAATAGTAGGCAGCTTGTACAGTTGAAGTCGGAAGTTTACATACACTTAGGTTGGAGTCATTAAAGCTCGTTTTTCAACCACTCCACACATTTCCTGTTAACAAACAATAGTTTGGCAAGTCGGATAGGACTTTTGGCAAGTCAGTGCATGACACAAGTCATTTCTCCAGCAATTGTTTACAGACAGATTATTTCACTAATAATTCACTGTATCACAATTCCAGTGGGTCAGAAGTTTACATACACTAAGTTGACTGTGCCTTTAAACAACTTGGAAAATTCCAGAAAATGATGTCATGGCTTTAGAAGCTTCTGATAGGCTAATTGACATCATTTCAGTCAAATGGAGGTGTACCTGTGGATGTATTTCAAGGCCTACCTTCAAACTCAGTGCCTCTTTGATTGACATCATGGGAAAATCAAAGGAAATCAGCCAAGACCCCGGAAAAAAAAAATTGTAGACCTTCACAAGTCTGGTTCATCCTTGGGAGCAATTTCCAAACGCCTGAAGGTACCACGTTCATCTGTACAAACAATAGTACGCAAGTATAAACACCATGGGATCACGCAGCCGTCATACCGCTCAGGAAGGAAACGCGTTCTGTCTCCTAGAGATCAACGTACTTTGGTGCGAAAAGTGCAAATCAATACCAGAACAGCAGCAAAGGACCTTGTGAAGATGCTGGAGGAAACGGGTACACAAGTATCTATATCCACAATAAAACGAGTCCTATATCGACATAAAAAAGCCAGACTACGGTTTGCAACTGCACATGGGGACAAAAATCGTACTTTTTGAAGAAATGTCCTCTGGTCTGATGAAACAAAAATAGAACTGTTTGGCCATAATGACCATCGTTATGTTTGGGGGAAAAAGTGGGAGGCTTGCAAGCCAAAGAACACCATCCCAACCGTGAAGCACGGGGGTGGCAGCATCATGTTGTGGGGGTGCTTTGCTGCAGGAGGGACTGGTGCACTTCACAAAATAGATGGCATCATGAAGAAAGAAACTTATGTGGATATATTGAAGCAACATTTAAAGACATCAGTCAGGAAGTTAAAACTTGGTCGCATATGGGTCTTCGAAATGGACAACGACCCCAAGCATACTTCCAAAGTTGTGGCAAAATGGCTTAAGGACATCAAAGTCAAGGTATTGGAGTAGCCATCACAAAGCCCTGACCTCGATCCTATAGAAAATTTGTGGGCAGAACTGAAAAAGCGTGTGCGAGCAAGGAGGCCTACAAACCTGACTCAGTTACACCAGCTCTGCCAGGAGGGATGGGCCAAAATTCACCCAACTTATTGTGGGAAACTTGTGGAAGGCTACTCGAAACGTTTGACCCAAGTTAAACAATTTAAAGGCAATGCTACCAAATACTAATTGAGTGTATGTAAACGTCTGACCCACTGGGAATGTGATGAAATAAATAAAAGTTGAAATAAATCATTCTCGTTACTATTATTCTGACATTTCACATTCTTAAAATAAAGTAGTGATCCTAACTGACCTAAGACGGGGACTTTTTACTAGGATTAAATGTCAGGAATTGTGAAAAACTGAGTTTAAATGTATTTGGCTAAGGTATATGTAAACTTCCAACTTCAACTGTATGTGCTTGTATGTTCACTATTCAAGGTTTACTTTTGTAAATCTCTTTCCCCCATATAAATAAGCTCAGCGAGTAGATTGATGGCCACTTCTTTTTGCTCTGGACAGCTCCCGTGTGCTGTGTAAAGGCATCAAATCATGTACTGCTCGAGATGCATGGCCAATCATATTGCTCAAATACAAATAGAATGTAATTTACGTGTGGTCTTCAATTTCATGCTCTCTCCCTACATGTAAAAATCCGACTGCAATCACAACACACACACACCCAGGTACCGAAGACAGGATCAGCAGTGTTTCCCTGTCATCGCTCACTTTGTGACTGACAGGTGCCCGTCCTATCAATAGATTGCTAGAAGATGGAGGGCTCAGCAGACTTTTTTCTGACTAGTGAATTGAAAAGTAGCCTAGTTAATTTAAGTGGAAAAAGTGCCGACAGCCAGCGCTAGTGGAAACCACTGCTATAGCAACTATAGAAGAATAGATATGGTTTCAGTGCAAACAGTATCGATGCAAGGCTACTTATACACTCCAAACCTGATGCATAAAAAGGACTCCAAAGCTGATGTATCATTCATTCAGATTGACAATAAAAAGAGACATTTCATTTACATCTGAATGGAGTTCCCCCTGTGCGACCAGTGAGGGGCACTACACACGATCAGTTTGCAGGGAGCACTGAGAACAAAAAACTAGACCAGAACTGACACCGTAAATTCAATGACAACACAGCCACAGTAGGGGTCACTGAGGGATGTACCTGGCCTTTGGAATTAGACCTGAACAATAAAGTATCTACAACATGAAACATAGCCCGCACTGTACAACAGCTTCTAAGTCGACTAACTTCATTGATTACAAATATTTGTGTTAGTTACTTGTTGCTAGCTAGCCATCACAGTCTCATAACAGTAACAGGATCGCATTATGGTACGACTAATGCACAAGGTTAGCAGTTAGTCCGAAGCATACATTGGCTCATAGACAACCGTTGGTCACCTGTGTCATGGGGACCATCCACCATATTGCCTCCACCTTACAGAAGGCCAGGGTTAAGCCCAAGGGAAAGGCGGAGGGAGCCATTTGGGACCAGCTTCCCCAGGTCGAAAGAGTTTCCTGTAACTCTTCCAAAGGAACCTATAGCCTAGTAGTGTCTCACCTTGAGCTGCTTCTCCTTCTTCTTTCGGACCTCCTCCCACTCATTGACTATGCGTCCCCAGAGGATCCAGGAGTCCTCCTCCAGGTGAGACAGGTTGGAGGAAGCCGAGGAGCTGGACACGAGGCTGGAGACGCTGTTACGTCTGGATCCGTTCACAGAGCGGAGGGACTTACTGTCCGTCTCCAGCAACCTAAAGAGACAAGCACAACAGGCTTAAGCATTTCTTTCCTCATATGACCGTTCAACTTAGGCCTACAAGATCTGCAATGAGAGACATTAGGCTCAGACTGAATGAGGGAACATTTCATTCTATGTTCGGAAGTGAACGCAGCTCAAATACAAAATTATACACACGGGTAACAACGTAGCGTAACTGCCAATGTCCCTGTCAATCTGAAACCTTTCATTAGTGCCAATAATTTCATATGGGCAGTGAAAGCAGAGTGGGTTTACTGTACATTGAGATAAAACGCTTGATGTAAGTAACCCAATAATTGTTGCTGAACATTTATGCAAATCATGCTGGCACTTCTAGAGCAGCGCTAAAAACAGATAAGCTAATTTAAGAAGGTAGAAATTGCAGTGAGATGTAGCACAGCTTTATGACAGCAGAGCCACAGCCAAGGAGAAGCCAAACAGCAGCCCCAGCGATGATAGGAGCAAAGCCTGCTGCCGCCACAGCTCTGAGCCCTGGATGTAGGGTCGATGACAGTAAGGCTTATTATAATTACAGGCAGTAAGGCTTATAGTGCATCTCTTCAAAAGGTGGACAGGACAACACATCCTGTCACTGCACTTCTGTTTGTTTCCTCAACCAAAAATGCAATGAACAGCCTTGAACAACCACCATGATCACTTCATCGGGGTCAATACTAGGGTCGGGCGATATTACGACAGCATAGTCTATCGCCCATGGGTGACAACCTCGCGATTCACCAATAATGACTAACTTTTTGTAGCAGGCATTACAGAAAATGTACACAGGTTTCTCAAGCACAAGCCAACGCAGTAGTGAGTAGCCAGCAACCAGCTGATCTTTACATTTCAAGTCTGGCCAACTTGGATCTATTTGCTAGCTAAATAAAGCAATTATCCAGTTGGTAGAAGATGGTGGACTACTTCTATCCAGCCCATGATGTGGAACTATAAACTAGCTCACTGCAGTTAAACGGCGACATCCGACAGTCACTGCTCCATCATGTAAGCGTCGCAGACAGACAGACCTCCACCAGAAAGGAACATTAGAAAAGATTTGCCACTGGCTGCACTTAGCCTCTGCCCAGGCTATATCCCAACTGTGATTTAAGCTGATTTGGGGCCATAGCGTCGTATATCACTATGTTTTATGGGTACATAATCACTGTAGGACAAAGGTTGACATTGCATTTTTACAGGCCACTCCAAACACATTTTTCAGTCAGACTGATATTTAAAATGAACCTTTAACTTGCATTAAGGTCCCAAGTGGCAGAAAACAAAGTGGACTTGCACAGTTGTTTACCTATTACTTCAATGTGATCCTAAATTTGAACAAAACATGACCACTTAAAAAAAAAAGCCATGACATGTCAACAGAAAAGTCAGTCAATTCAAAGTCAATTCAAAGTAAAAGTGACATCCCTAAAAGTGCAGGAGTGTATAAGGTCACCGCAGACTGATATTGTATCAATAAATGTGCCAATTCGTTTTTCACGAGCTGTAAGACGTAAGTTAACTGACTCTGGATCAGGGTAATGTTCATTAGGTAATGCAGCACAACACATTTTAAAACAAATTCTAACAGAAAATGCAAATGAGCATTTCTCATTGGACAAGTCAGACAGTCCCCACTGTTTCAGTCCATTTTTTGGGGGGGTGACTTACAAAACAGGATCAGCGTTTCCTCTGACAGTGGGGGAAAAGGTGTGTGTGTGTGTGAGGGGGCCCCTTGCCTGTCACAATTTTTACCCCTAACGCTTTCCCTGGTTGCCCCCAAGTTACCCTACAATTGACCAGTGTTACATTTAGCCCTACTCTACCCTATGCACTCACATCAAATTTCAGAACGTGCTTAACCATGCCACTGCTAAAATGTACAGGTTTAAAACGGTGCATTTTGCATATATTTAGGAGTGGAGAAATAAATAGGGAATAGGGTGCCAGTCGGGAAGAGGCTATGGCTGGGCCTACGACACAAGCCCATAAATCTGATCTCGGAAAAAGGGCCTGGGCCTCTCGGGTGCATGGTGACGTCACTGGGAGAGCTCACAGACTGGGTAGGGTTACAACCATATTTGGGTCAGGAGAGAGGGGGCCAGGGTAGGCCTGTGTTACTGTCACAGCTAGAACAGCACCACCAAGGGTTTTACAGTTTGTGGTTTTACATGTTTGAGAAACATACCCAGAACAGCAATTCACTTCCGCAACCTCGTTGTGTAGTATGTATTGTGATGCAGGTCTTTAGATATTGTACACATGAACTGGTCTCATTCCAAACATTATCAGCAAAGTTATATTACATTTTGTAGCGACTCGAGCGATACCTGTAGAATGAACGGAGAAGTATCAAAATAAAGGAAACACTTGAGTAAATGAGGGACACAGTATATTGAAAGCATGGGGTGCATCCACACAGGAAGTTGCAGACACTTGTAGAATCTATGCCAAGTCACATTGAAGCTGTTCTGGCAGCCTGTGGTGGCCCAAAGCCTCAAAACACTTTGTTTGCGTTTCCATTATTTTGCCAGTTACCTGTAGCAGCAGGCTACAGGGAGAATGGAATAGCTGGATAGCTTTTAATTGCACTCGAGTCGCACAAAAAGTGAATATAAAATTGCGGGTAAAGTTCAGAATGATATAATTTCATGTGTACACCATCTAAAAGACCTGCATAACTATTGTGAGAGCTTTGCTGGTTCTAAAGGGATGTATTTGAGTGTTTTTGGAGCCTTTGTTTTTTTCAGCGCCCCCATACTGAGGATGAGGATGTGCTTTGCTGTTTGGGGTAAATTTCTCAAAAATGTGAAATTACAAAAAAAGAAAAAGTGTCTGCACCTTTCTACAACATTCCATTTACATAAAAAACAAAATGTTTACTTCAATTAAAACATAACCTCACTTTCAATGGCAACTAATCTAGAAAACAGTAAGCTAGATGCCAGACCGGGTACAGTATCTTACGAGAGGCCTATAAAGTGAGAAGGCTGTTGCTGAATGCAGAGCCCTATGTCATCACAGCTGTACGGGGGTGTGAGGGAATACACCTAACCAATAAGGGCCGAGGGGGTGTGGTATATGGCCAATATACCACGGCTAAAGGCTGTTCTTAGGCACAACGCATCTTGGCAACACCCGAAATCCCCGCTCGACACACGGAGCAAGACACGGTAATAAACCTGTCCAGCAGGTCTAGATCTAGTACATGTTCATCTGCCCTAGGTAAGGGACTATCATTTGTACCAACATCACAGGCCAATGAATTTGATACAGTTATAGACATTCAAAACTTTTTTGGTAATGGGGTTGCTCCTGTCATGATGTCGCCTGCTTGGGTAGTGCAAACCCCATCCCCCTCTCCCTGCCTCTCCCTTTCCTACCACAACCCATGCGGTGATCACAGAGAGATGTCGTAAATTCCTGAGAATCTCCTCATGGCCCAACAGTATTAGACAGAGGGTAAACTTTCAGTACAAAGGAATTTTCTCCCACCTCACAGACCTTCAGGTACAAACATATTTCAGGTTCCTGCAAAAGTATAAAAGATCGGTGGGGAGTCCAGCTATGAACCGGTCCATTTGTCACCACATGGGAAACTCATGAGAGACTGTGGGACTACATTACCATACCGCTGTTTATATAATAACCTCAGATATGAGGTTTACATCTGTTTGTTGTATAAAATGAATGAGTATGATACTGTTTGTATAATTGTGTAATATGATTTTGAACTGTTTAATGAAGGAAAATACAAATCCCTGTTGTATTTGAACTAAATCCAAGGACCGCCCTGAGCCAGTTGGGTCAGAGACCATGGGACAGCGCCTCTCTGCTATCCGAATAAAAGCCAACTCTAAGAAAATACCATTAGACCATGTTTATACTCAAATGGGGAGAACGAAGGTTAATGTAACATTGCTGAATCTTTAACCATACCACGTGGTTAAAACTCTTATACGAATAATAACAAGTTTTGATATTGACTACAAGTCTGCAGCTAGGAATTCGGTATCATTGAACGCGAAGAACGACAACTGCCGAAACAAGCATTCTACAACAAATGTCACTCTGAACAATCCACAATAACTACGACAGAGGGAACTCCAACAAAACGAACTTCTCTCCAACGATCAAGACGACACACAATGAGCGTAAATATATATATATTGATTGCAATTGTTCCCGAATGAGTGAGCGTTCATGTGTAAAGGATTAGCATGTCAATTGTTATAATTACCACTCTGTAGTGACTTCTTGGTTGAACGCCAATTTTTCCTTTGTCTAACAAGCTGCCATGCCGGTTTAGCCCCCTAGGGCATATTTCATGTAACTATTTTAAGTTTGTTTGTTTGTTTATGCATTTCTGTGAATTAATTAGTTAGTAATAAATAAATGATTTAAGACAATTGATGTATGGATGACTCATACTGAAGACTGGGTTCGTGCAAATAATCAACAATTTACGACGTTTGGAATGAGACTAACGTGAGGTAAAGTAAATAAATCATTAGAGGACTATTGATCAGATATGAAAATATCTGAAAGGTTATATTGGGAAATTATAACTTTGTAATCTAATAACTTTCCCTGGTGCCCTCGAATTCATTGTTAATTAGTTACGTTATTACTCAAGTGATCGCGTAATCCCTAATTACAGGAATCTTTGATAAAAAACTATAAGTCTTCAATTTAACGACAGCAGAGAATATCTCTACCTTCAACGAACGGCCCTCTAATGCTCTTCCCAGCACTAATTGTATTGTGGACTTGGCTGAACTGTTACTAACCTCCAACTATTTTCTCTTCAGAGGAGACTTGGTAACAATGTGATTTTCCTTTTAAAATATGTATTTTCCCTTGTCATGTCCTCAGGGCGGGAGTCAAGTTCATTGTCATTCAGGTGGTTATCTATGGGAAAAACATTAGCACTGTTTCCTGTCTGGTTACTAATATCGTTAAATAGATTAACATTGGCAGATGCATAGGGAGTGTCGTGTCTTTGCTATCGTTAAATTGAAGACTTAGGTGGTGCTGAATTCAGACCGTAACCCCTTTCTCTCCAATATTCTCCTAATTCTGAGATATTTGAATGACATTTTCTTGATCTATACAGGAATCCAGGAAGAACTTTTGGAATTCCATGCTTACCTAAACTCTATGAATGAACACCTTCACATCACCATTAATTATGACCTATCACAAATCAGTTTTCTTGATGTGATGGTTATTAACGACAAAACCTCCCTCTCTGCAGATCCTCATAGGAAACCTGTCGACAACATCCGGTGAAATTGGAGGGCGCGCAATTCAAATAAATAATCTTAATATTAAACGTTTATGAACATACAAGTATCTTATATTGTTTAAAAGCTTAAATTCTTGTTAATCTAACTGCATTGTCCGATTTACAATAGGCTTTACAGCGAAAGCATACCATGTGATTGTTTGAGGACGGCGCCCCACATCAACATATTTTTCAACCACCACAGACTTCATAAACTCACAAATAGCGATTAAATAAATCACTTAGAAAATCTTCCTCTGTTTGCAATCCCAAGGGTCCCAGCTACAACATGAATGGTTGTTTAGTTGGATAAAATCCTTCCTTATATCCCAAAAAGTCTGTTTAGTTGGCGCCATCGATTTCAGTAATCCACTCGTTCAATTTGCAGACAAAGGAGTCCAAAAAGCTACCGTTAAACTTTGTTCAAACAAGTCAAACTACGTTTCCATTTAATCCTCAGGTATCCTAAAATGTAAATAAACTATAATATTTCATACGGAAAGAAGTATTTTCAATAGAAAAGTAAAATTAGTAGGCGCGCGTCGACAGACTGATTTTCCACTGGGACTCTTTGTACCAAATCACCAAATTCTTACCTGATTTGGAATAAACAAGCCTGAAACCTTAAACAAAGACTGTTGACATCTAGTGGAAGCCATAGGAATTGCAATCTGGGAGCTAGAATTGCATCGGGCCCATAGCCTTCCATTATAAGAGCCTGGGACCTTCAAAATAAATTATTGGGTCGGTTTTTCGCTTACCATATAAATTGTGTTATAGTCTCATACATTATTTTAACATTTCTACAAACTTCAAAGTGTTTTATATCCAATGCTACTAATTACATGCACATGCTGGCTTCTGGGCCTGAGTAACGGAGTTTACTTTGGGCACGTCAGTCAGGCGGAAATTCAGGAAAATAGACCCTAGCTCTAAGAAGTTTTAAGATATGGATCAGTGAGCACCGCAGCAATATATGGACAGGTGAGACAAAACATCTGGTTGCTGCTGATTTTGTACAAGCTGGACATCCTATTAGTTCTCTGAGATACAGTGGAATAGAAATGGTCAAGATGTCACGTAGAGGAGAGAACATTGAGAGGAAACATCTTCAAAGGGACTCTTTCTGGATCCACAGGCTCAACACATGGTCTCCTCTTGGCCTTAATGAGGAGTTTGACTTGAAACGATTTTTATAGCTTCAATACGTCTACTTTAAAAAAATATATATTGATCACATTCTCTGTGTATGATCATATATTTTGATACATTGAATGTTAATATTAAAAATAAAAAAATATAGGTTGTCTTAACTGGCTTGGCTATCTGGGAACAGTGGGTTAACTGCCTTGCTCAAGGGCAGAACGACAAGAGTATAACTTTGTCCGCTCAGGGCTTCCATCCAGCAACCTTTCGGTTACTGACGCAAAACTCGAACCAGTAGGCTACCTGCCGCCCCATTGAATGTTAATATTGTGAAACTAAATATACATTTTTTTACCTCCTGTTTCAGGAAGTGATGAGATGAGTATTGCCCCTATATATAGGTATATAGGACCTTCCACCCCCACCTTGGATATGCATGCCAGTTGAAGACCTAAGGGTCGAAACGTTGTTGTAAATAAACATCACCTGGGAACATGAGCAGCAGTGTGCAGTGTTTTCTTTTCTGTTTTCCGTACATTGGCCATATACCAAACTCGAGGTACGTTATTGCTAATATAAACAGGTTACAAACATAATTAGAACAGATTTTTGTGCTAATTTATTACAAATAGAAAACTGAAATGTCACATTTACATAAGCATTCAGACTCTTTACTCAGTACTTTCTTGAAGCACCTTTGGCAGAAAGAACAGCAGTCTTGGATATGACACTACAAGCTTGGCACACCTGTATTTGGGGAGTTTCTTCCATTCTTCTCTGCACATCCTCTCAAGCTCTGTCAAGGTTGGATGAGGAGCGTCGCTGCACAGCTATTTTCAGGTCTTTCCAGAGATGTTCGATTGGTTAGAAGTCTAGGTTCTGGCTGGGCCACTCAAGGACATTCAGAGACGTGTCCCGAAGCCACTCCTGCATTGTCTTGGCTGTGTGCTTAGGGTCATTGTCCTGTTGGAAGGTGAACCTTCGCCCCAGTCGGAGGTCCTGAGTGCTCTGGAGCAGGTTTTCATCAAGGATCTCTCTGTACTTTGCTTCGTTCATCTTTCCCTCGATCCTGACTAGTCTCCCTGTCCCTGTCACTGAAAAACATCACAACAACATGATGCATAAGGAGTGGTTTCCGTCTGGTCACTCTACCATAAAGTTTGGGCGGCCAGCTCTAGGAAGAGTCTCGGTGGTTCCAAACTTCTTCCATTGAAGAATGATGGAGGCCACTGTGTTCTTGGGGACCTTCAATGCTGCAGAATGTCTCTCTCCTTGGAAGATTTCATGCTGTGTTATTTTCAGAAATACATCACAAATGTTGATACACTGTTCATTCTAAGTTGGCACACACACTGTGACAGACAGGAAAGCTGAATTCCAAATGTAGCCTAGTCGCAGCTCCAAAGCTAATAATTCACCAGTACACAAACAGGTCATACTGGGTTCTCAGACGGCTCAAAACAAAATACATTAAACCATTGAGATTTACTGAAAATTTTAAGTACAGGCTCCATTACATTTAGCATAACCAGAATAAGAGACGAAAATCACAAAGATTCCTAGGAGAGGAACTATTTAAAACGAGTTGCTCTGACGATGTGGTTTGTTGCCAAATAATCCATGTCATTACATTTACATTTTAGTCATTTAGCAGACGCTCTTATCCAGAGCGACTTACAGTAGAGTACATACATTTTATTACATTTTACATATTACATATTATACATTTTACATACTGAGACAAGGATATCCCTACCGGCCAAACCCTCCCTAACCCGGACGACGCTATGCCAATTGTGCGTCGCCCCACGGACCTCCCGGTTGCGGCCGGCTGCGACAGAGCCTGGGCGCGAACCCAGAGACTCTGGTGGCGCAGCAAGCACTGCGACGCAGTGCCCTAGACCACTGCGCCACCCGGGAGGCCAGTCAGTTACACCGTCTTCCGTTATGGCCTCTTGGTAACAAGAAAAGAGCCATGCGATCTAGAAAGAAGTAACAATCCTTGTGTTGCTTACCAAGACAGACTCATGGGGCTTTCTTTATGTCTTTGTTATGTAGAAAATCCAGAGAAGCTACCAGCCTGGTGAACTGGCTGAACTGAGTCTGGGACTCTTGTCCCTGTCACACACACACACACACACACCTCTTATCTACATGGTACAAAGGCCTTCTCCAAACATGGATTTCAAAATACAAAAGTAATCGGTCAGTTCCCACAGATAACAGCCTAGTTTTTACTGCACCTGCACATCAGTGTCTGCCCGCTCAGTCAGAACGAGAGAAAGGATAGCTAGGCATGTACAGAGCATTCAGAAAGTATTCAGACCCCTTTCCTTTTTCAACATTTTGTTACATTACAGCTTTATTCTAAAATGGATTAAATAAACCATTTCCTCAATCTACACACAACACCCCATAATGACGAAGCAAAAACAGGTTTGTTTACCAATTTTTTTTACATACATATATATACACATATATATATAAAAAAACTGAAATATCACATTTACATACTATTCAGACCCTTTACTCAGTACTGTGTTGAAGCACCTTTTGCAGCGATTACAACCTCGAGTCTGAATACTTATGTAAATAAGGTATTTCTATGTAGTTTTTTATTACATTTGCAACAATTTCTAAAAATCTGTTTTCGCTTTGTATTGTGTGTAGATTGATGATGGAAATTGTTTATTTAATCAATTTTATAATAAAGCAGTAACGTAACAAAATGTGGGAAAAGGGAAGGGGTCTGAATGCACTGTACATTTCCATTATGATCTCATCTGTTTTTCATCTTGGCATTCATTAGGGGAGGAACAAGGAATCTCAACATCAATATCACTGGGATATCATACGCCTGTACGAGTCTTCATGCAGTGAATTTTATGTGTTTTTTCCTTCTTCAAAGATGACTATTTTCAATGGAACGATGTCAATTAATTTTTTGTTGTTGTTGAAAACGTTAATGAGCAACGACATTTTCGGCCCACAGTCACGACGATCCTTAAAACCATGCTTCCTGCGCGACACAGCCTTTTCTAAGGGGGCAACAAGAGCTCTACATTTTATCAGGGTGGCATGAGGGTCTTTGTGAGCTGTGGCAGATGATAGGGTATTGTTGTCAGTCACAGGGAAGGAGGGAGGGATGGAAGAGGGAAGAAAAGGGAGGGGCAGCAGGGACATGTGCCTAGTGAAAGAGGCCAGCTGTGGCCCTGCTTGCAGGGGTTGAGATCTGGGTCAAAGATCAAATAACCCAGAAGTCCCCTCTACATCACCACACCTTCTGTCCACCCTTTGTTCAAGAAGGTGCTCAGAGATCTGCCCAGGACAATGAAAAGGAAAAGTTGAATAATAAAATCTAGTGAGAGATCCTTGTGGTACAGTCCATGGAGTGAGAGACTGATGCCAAAAGGAGCTAGAAGAGGATAAGAATCATCCATCACTAGTGAAAGCAAAAGTCTCTCTCTCAGTCTATAATGCATTTTATAATGGATGCTAGCCAAGCTTTACAGAGCATGGGGAAACAAACCTATTCAAATATCACTCTCACTTCCTGCTCATCTCACACAGCAGACTGTGCCGATAGTTTCACCTTCAGATGTGTCCTACTACAGCGTGTCTCAGCCCCACTATGAGCATTGCTCTCACACTTGAAACAGATCAGTTCACCCACTCCTTAATTCGGTCTGTAAAAGCCAAGGCTACATCTCACAGGGCTCTGACTACAGTATTCTTCACTTGAGAAGGCTTTACACAGCAGTGAGTATAAACCCAAGCAACCTGGCTGCACTTCCCAGTCCTCATCGTTTCCATGTCAACACTGAGACTGCTTATAAAAGCAGGGTGAGAGCCATAGGAGAGACAGAAGGAGAGAGTGATGGGAGAAAAGGGAGGAAGAGGGAGAGAGTGGAGCGACAGCAGTGGGGACTAAATGCACTCTAATATTGTTTCAGCTAATGAAGACTTCAGGGACAGAGTTTGGCTGGCTGTTCTTACTAAGATGACTGTGCTATGCCTTCACAACCACAGTTAATGTTATACTCACTGTTGTTGGTGTCATGCAATTCTATTGCTAGATGGACAATTAACATTACATACAACAGGGATGGGCAACTTTGAAAGGGGTGGGGGCCACAAAAAATCTGAAATCATCATGAGGGGTCGCAGTGGCCCACCTTAAGAGCAAAACATCCCCCCCCCCCCCCAGACAGTGGTGAGATTTTAAAAAATTAAGAGTTGTACACATTTTTCCATGGAGCATAGATACATGTTGTAGTTTTAAAGTACGTTTGCTGCATTTCTACACATTTTGCCATGTGGATAAGAGAAAATTTAGCAGTTTTTAATATGATATCTGAGTGAGCGTAACTAACAAAATCATTGGGACCCCCGGTCGGTAACTCGACCATGATTATTACACGTTTAGATAACTGGCTAGACTAACCTCCCAATCTAAACAATGTTACCTGAGATGTGCTAATTAAGTTACTGTCAATGACTGACATAACAGAAACATGAATGATGTTGACACCTGGCAGATACTGAGTGATTGTTTGATAGTGATCCCCTCACCTGTTCTGCTCCTCCAGCTTGGCCAGCAGCTCCAGTTCATCTGGGCTGAGCTTTGCGGGCGATGCCGAAGTGGGGGACGAGGAGGAGAGGGAGGTGGAGGAGGAGGTGGCTGTGGTGGTCTGCAGGGACGAGGGCACCGTTGCCACCTGGCTAGACGGCGTGGCCACCTGGCTAGCCATCTGACTGACCGTGTGTGACACTGAGTTCTTCACCCATGAGAGTGTAGAACTCAGCTTGCCTGCAACCTTTTCAGTCGCCACCTGTGGAGGAGATAAGGACTCATGTGAGCTGAAAGAGGACTGGAGGCCTTTACAATTTAACTTCCTTCCTTGTCTGTTTCATGTATTTTGGGCTTTTTGGCAATGCTTTAGTTATGGACACTGGATAACCAGAGAACAAAAAGGACTATTGAAAACCACACTGATGTGTGACTGTGTTAGTGTGTAGTTTCATCACGCTCTCCGTAGCCGATGTGAGTAAGACCCAAAGTTAACATTCACAACGCCACAGGACCAGACAGATTACTAGGATGCTTACTCAGAGCATGCGCTGTACAGCTGGCAAGTGTCTTCACTGACATTTTCAACCTCTCCCTGACCCAGTCTGTAATAGCTACGTTTCAAGCAAACCACCATTGTCCCTGTGCCCAAGAACACCAAGGTAACCAGTCTAAATGACTACCGCCCCATTGCACTCACATCTGTTGCCATGGAATGCTTTCAAAGGCTGGTCATGGCTCATCAACACAATCATCCCAGAAACCCTGGACCCACTCCATTTCACCCCAACAGATCCACAGATGACGCAATCTATTTTGCACTCCACACTGCCCTTTCCCACCTGGACAAAAGGAATGCCTACATGAGAATGCTGCTCATTGACTACAGCTCAGAGTTCAAACCCATAGTGCCCTCCAAGCTTATCACTAAGCTAAGGACCCTGGGACTGAACACCTCCATCTGCATCTGGATCCTGGACTCCATGCCGGGCAGCCCCCAAGTGGTGAGGCAGGGTTTCCGTTAGGAAAATGTGGCGACGGACATTTGACCAGCAACATTTTAATTTACATAATTTACCGGACCCACATGCATTGGGTGTGTAACCTCATTAAGGCATCCACCCAAGGTTCTCAGAATGACAGAAATCCCATTTAGAATATAGGAATTCATATTAAACAGAACATTCAAGTCGAGGATGCAACGAGGCGCGGTCCTTCTTACCGAATTTTGAAGTGCACTTTGAAGCTGTTAGAATAACTGTCCACATGTACTTTTCCTCGGCCAACAAGACGAGTAACGAACAGCAAAATCACTAGCCTATGTAAATCGACTGTTATAGAAACGTTTAGGCTACCTATTCTATTGGTCAGCTTGTCGAGAAAGAAAGAGGCTATTCCAAAACAGACTCTGGGACAGTTGTGGGACGATAGATCCCAAATTCATACAACCAGTAGGCCTAGGCTACATTAAAAAAAAACTGTTAAAAAGCAATGAGTGATGATCAGAACGTTTAGCTTAAAATGTTAAAACTATTATTTATTCACATTACTGGCACAGAAATGCACACAAGGCAGTAAGCTTCGTGTGAATGTTCATTCCATAATTCAATTAAGCGGGAAAACAGTTGTCAAAAGGGCAATACACATGCAAGTAGTTTCATGTGATGAAAATATCCTTTAGAAATTTAGAAAGAGATGAGATCTAATAGGCTACTTTGAAGCAATTTAAGGTTTGAAGGTTTGATGCCGCCTATTCAAAACAACTGG
This sequence comes from Salvelinus fontinalis, assembly GCF_029448725.1. Taxonomy (NCBI): domain Eukaryota; kingdom Metazoa; phylum Chordata; class Actinopteri; order Salmoniformes; family Salmonidae; genus Salvelinus; species Salvelinus fontinalis. The sequence goes on from NC_074669.1 coordinate 29,261,749, forward strand.
GAACTCGGAAATCTCCGACTTCAGTGTGTTCAAGACAACTGGGGTGGGGGAAACAATCATCCAACTCAGAATTTCAAAAACTTGCGAACACGGGCCTCTTTCTAGAGCGGTGATTCCCAACCAGGGGTACTAGAACTATACACAGGGGGTACTTGAGAAGACTTATGAGACCATAGGCCTACTAGTAAAATGGACGAGGGGGCACTCCGGGCAGAGCAAAATTCAGTTGGTGGTACAGTAAACAAAAGAGGTTGGGAACCGCTGTTCTTGAGCTACGCCTTTCCGACCTGAAGATCACTGTCCTGATTTGAGCTCGTATTTGTTCTAAGTTCCCAGTTGTCTTGAAAGCACCACAAGATGCTGCAGCAGTAGCAGCTCTTGCGCTATCCGACCGATTTTCCACTCAAAGGCTCTGAATCTATATGCTGTACGTGTGACAAACGAATATACTGTACAGGCGCTATTTTAATTCCACTAAATTGGTGGAAGAGTGGGGTAACATCTCACAGCAAGAACTGGCAAATCTGGTGCAGTCCATGAGGAACAGATGCACGGTTACTTTTGATTTTGACTCCCCTTTGTTCAGGGACACATTATTCAATTTCTGTTAGTCACATCTCTGTGGAACTTGTTCAGTTTATGTCTCAAATTGTTGAATCTTATGTTCATACACGTTAAGTTTGCTGAAAATAAACACAGTTGACATTGAGAGGACGTTTCATTTTTTGCTGATATATATAATTTATTATTGCTCTGGATTTTGGAAATTCTCCCGGGACCACATTTTCATATCAGTCGTCCTCACATGGGTTTGCAACCCCTAGTATGGTAACCACCTAGGAGACCATACAGGTGCATCAAAGCCCTTTCTAATTCTCTACTTTCGCATATATTTTTTTAATACTAAATGTTAAGATCTTCAAAACAAAAACTAATATTAGATAAGTGAACAAATAACAATTACATTCTTATCTCATTAATTTAATAAACTAATTTATGCAAAACCCAATGCCCATGTGTGAAAAAGTAATTGCTGGTTGTGCCACCTTCAGCAGCAATGAGTCCAACCAATTCCTCTGTGGAGGAATTTTGGCCAACTCTTCCATGCAGAACAGCTGTAACTCACTGAAATTTTAGGGCTTTCAAGCATTTACTGCTCGTTTTATGTCCTGCCGCAACATCTCAATTGGGATTAGGTCTGGACTTTGACGAGGCCATTCCAAAATTTCAAATGGGTTGCTTTTTAGCCATTTTCAGGTAGACTTGATTGTGTTTTTGATCATCGTCTTGCTGCATGACCCAGCTGCGCTTCAGCTCACAGACAGATGGGCTGACATTCTCCTGTAGAATTATCTTATACAAAGCATAATTCATGGTTCCTTCTATTAAGGCAAGTCATCCAGGTTCTGAGGCAGCAAAGCATTCCTAAAACATCACAGAACGACCACCATACTTGACCGTTGGTATGAGGTTCTTACTGTAGAATGCAGTGTTTGGTTTTTGCCAGGAATAAATGGGACCCATGTAATTTTTGTGTGTGTTATTTGTAAATCCAGGTTCCCTTTATCTAATACTAGGTTTTGGTTAAAGATCTGATAACATTCAGTATCACAAATATGCAAAAATAGAGGAAATTAGAAAGGGGGAAAAAACTTTCCAGGCCATCAGACTGTTGTACAGTCACCACTAGCAAGCATACGCCCAGTACCCTGCCCTGAACTTTAGTCACTGTTACTAGCCAGCTACCACCCGGTACTCTAGCATGCTGCCCTGGGGATGCAACTCAATATTAGGAAGGTGTTCCGAATGAATGAATGAATGAAACCAGTCAAAAGTTTGGACACACCTACAATTTTTTTTTTTTTTTACATTGTACAATAATAGTGAAAACATCAAAACTATGAAATAACACATATGGAATCATGTAGTAACCAGAAACTTGTTCCAACAAAAATATATTTATATTTGAGATTCCTGAAAGTAGCCACCCTTTGCCTTGATGACAGCTTTGCACACTCTTGGCATTCTCTCAACCAGCTTCACCTGTAATGCTTTTCCAACAGTCTTGGAGGAGTTCCCACATTAGCTGGGCACTTAAAACTGCTTTTCCTTCACTCTGCGGTCCAACTCATCACAAACCATCTCAGATGGGTTGAGGTCAGGGGATTATGGAGGCCAGGTCATCTGATGCAGCACCATCATTCTCCTTCGTGGTCAAATAGCCCTTTGGGGCGGCAGGTAGCCTGGTGGTTAGAGCGTTGGGCCAGTAACCGAAAGGTTGCTGGATCGAATCCCCGAGCTGACAAGGTAAAAATCTGTTGTTCTTCCCCTGAACAATCACTGTAAGCCGTGAATTTGTTCTTAACTGACTTGCCTAGTTTAATACATTTTACATTTAAAACATTTAAAAGTACACAGACTGGAGGTGTTTTGGGTCACTGACCTGTTGAAAAACAAATATATTAAGCGCAAACCATCTACAAGTCTTTGCTAGGTAAAGCCCCACCTTATCTCAGCTCACTGGTCACCGTAGCAGCACCCACCCGTAGCACGCGCTCCAGCAGGTATATCTCAATGGTCAAACCCAAAGCCAATTCCTCCTTTGGCCGCCTTTCCTTCCAGTTCTCTGCTGCCAATGACTGGAACGAACTGCAAAAATCACTGAAGCTGGAGACTCATATCTCCCTCACTAGCTTTAAGCACCAGCTGTCAGAGCAGCTCACAGATCACTGCATATAGCCCATCTGTAAATAGCCCATCCAACTACCTCATCCCCATACAGTATTTATTTATTTATCTTGCTACTTTGCACCCCATTATCTCTACTTGCACATTAATCTTCTGGACATCTACCATTCCAGTGTTTAATTGCTATATTGTAATTACTTCACCACCATGGCCTATTTATTGCTTTTACCTCATTTGCACACACTGTATATATAATAATAAAAATTATACTGTATTATTGACTGTATGTTTATTACATGTGTAACTGTGTTGTTGTATGTGTCGAACTGCTTTGCTTTATCGCAGTTGTAAATGAGAACTTGTTCTCAACTAGCCTAACTGGTTAAATAAAGGTGAAATAAAAAAATACATTTAAAAAAGATGGGATAGCGTATCGCTGTGGTAGCTGGTTAAGTGTGCCTTGAATTCTAAATAAATCCCAGACTACGTCACCAGCAAAGCACCACCACACCTCCGTGCTTCACGGTGGGAACCACACATGCAGACATCATTTCACCTACTCTGCGACTCACAAAGACACGGTGGTGTCTCAAATCTCAAATTTGGACTCAGACTAAAGGAAGATTTCCACCAATTTAATGCCCATTGCGTGTGTTTCTTGGCCCAAGTAGGTCTCTTTTTCGTATTTATTTTATTTAACTAGGCAAGTCAGTTAAGAACAAATTCATATTTACAATGATGGCCTACCCCGGCCAACGCTAGGCCAATGGCACTCCCAATCACGGCCGGTTGTGATACAGCCAGGAATCGAACTAGGGTCTGTAATGATGCCTCTATCACTGAGAAGCAGTGCCTTAGACCACTGCGACACTCGGGAGCCCTTATTGGTGTCCTTTAGTAGTGGGTGGTTAATTTGCAGCAATTCGACAATGAAGGCCTGATTCACAATCTCCTCTGAACAGTTGATGTTGAGACGTGTCTGTTACTTGAACTATAAGTCTAAGCATTTATTTGGGCTTCAATTTCTGAGGCTGGTAACTCTAAGGAATGTGTCCTCTGCAGCAGAGGTAACTCTGGGTCTTCCTTTCCAGTGGCGGTCCTCATGAGAGCCAGTTTCATCATAGCGCTTGATGGTTTTTGTGACTGCACTTGAAGAAACTTTCAAAGTTCTTGACATGCTCCATATTGACTGACCTTTATGTCTTAAAGTAATGGACTGTTGTTTCTCTTTGCTTATTTGAGCTATTCTTGCCATAATATGGACTAAGTATTTTCCCAAATAGGGCTATCTTCTGTATACCACCCCTACCTTGTCACAACACAATTGATTGGCTCAAATGCATTAAAGGTAAGTAATTTCACAAATTAACTTTTAACAAGGCACACCTGTTAATTGATATGCATTCCAGGAGACTACCTCATGAAGCTGGATGAGAGAATGCCAAGAGTGTGCAAAGGTGTCATCAAGGAAAATGGTGACAACTTTGAAGAATCTCAAATATATTTTGATTCGTTTTTTTGGTTACTACATGATTCCATGTGTTATTTCAGTTTTGCCATCTTCACTATTATTATACAATGTAGAAAATAGTAAAAATAAAAACCCTTGACTGGTACTGTATGTATGTATGTGTGTATATACACACACACACACACACACATATAATGTGTATGCATATATGTACAGTTGAAGTCCGAAGTTTACACCTTAGCCAAATACATTTGAACTCAGTTTATCACAATATCTGACATTTATCCCTAGTAAAAATGACCTGTCTTTTTTTTTTAAACCTTTATTTAACTAGGCAAGTCAGTTTAAGAACAAATTCTTATTTTCAATGACGGCCTAGGAACAGTAGGTTAACTGCCTTGTTCAGGGGCAGAATGACAGATTTGTACCTTGTCAACTCGAGGATTTAAACTTGTAACCTTTCGGTTACTAATCCAACGCTCTAACGACTAGGCTACACTGCTGCCCCGCTCTTAGGATCACCACTTTATTTTAAGAATGTTAAATGTCAGAATAATAGTAGAGAGAATGATTTATTTCAGCTTTTATTTATTTCATCACATTCCCAGTGGGTCAGAAGTTTACATACACAATTAGCATTTGATAGCATTGCCTTTAAATTGTTTAACTTCGGTCAAATACCCTCCCAGGTGGCACTCTGGTCTACCAGAGTCTCTGGGTTCACGCCCAGGCTGGGCTGGGTTCGCGCCCAGGCTCTGTCGCAGCCGGCCGCAACCGGGAGGTCCGTGGGGCGACGCACAATTGGCATAGCGTCGTCCGGGTTAGGGAGGGTTTGGCCGGTAGGGATATCCTTGTCTCAGTATGTAAAAAATGTTATAAAAATGTATGCACTCTACTGTAAGTCGCTCTAGATAAGAGTGTCTGCTAAATGACTAAAATGTAAACATTTTGGGTAGCCTTCCACAAGTTTCCCACAATAAGTTGGAATGGGCCAAAATCCACCCTCCTGACAGAGCTGGAGTATCTGAGTCAGGTTTGTAGGCCTCCTTGCTCGCACACACTTTTTCAGTTCTGCCCACAAATGTTCCGATCCTGTGCAGGCGTTGTTACACGTGGTCTGCCACTGCGAGGACGATCAGCTGTCCGTCCTGTCTCCCTGTAGCGCTGTCTTAGGCGTCTTACAGTACGGACATTGCAATGTATTGACCTGTCCACATCTCCAGTCCTCATGCCTCCTTGCAGCATGCCTAAGGCACGTTCACGCAGATGAGCATGGACCCTGGGGATCTTTCTTTTTGTGTTTTTCCAAAGTCAGTAGAAAGGCCTCTTTAGTGCCCTAAGTTCTCATAACTGTGACCTTAATTGCCTACCGTCTGTAAGATGTTAGTGTCTTAACGATGAAGAACTGTGAAGTTATTTGGATTTTTACAAATTATCTTTGAATGACAGGGTCCTGAAAAAGGGACGTTTCTTTTTTTGCTGAGCTTATGTGAATCGTAATCTAGCTAGTTAGTTAAATAGCCCAAAGTGATCGAAAACTAATGTTATGCAAGGTAGATGTCAATTCTTCATGGGTAGCTAGCTAACAATTCTTTGTGGCTAGCTAGCTAGCCCTATTGACTTACCCTTTCACTGAACCTTGCTTCTTCTAGCCAGGACAATGGCAAGAGAGATGAAACAAGATATACACAAAGCAAACATTTTACTTCATAACTATCAGCTAGCTATATGTGAATTGTAATAATGTAGCTAACCAGATACTATAACAGGCAAAAATGATCTAAAACCAATATTTTCTAAGGTAGATGTCAATTTTTTGTGGGTAGCTCGCTAAAAATTATTCTTGGCTATCTGGCTGGTTAGCTAACAGTAGTAGCTAACCCTATTGACTTACGACATACAAAACAACTACAGTGGGTATTGTAGGCAGGTAACAATGCCAAAAGAACCGCAGCATGTATTAATTAATGTATCAAGATAAAATACTGTAGTCAGGCAACATATGAGATGTGAATAGGCAACATGTCATCTCGCAGTCGGAGAGTATTTTCTGTCGCTTCAACTCAAATAATGGATATTTCTTTGCATACTTTAAGTTGAAGCTTGCGTCGATGCACGCTTCAAAATATGTACAAACGGAGTACGCATTCAAGAAGTGCTCTCGATTTCGCAAACCTTGATTTGGACTCATTCGCCGACCCTGCCATGCTCCAATTTGCGTGCTCGGAAACGACAGAAGTTGGCTACCACACACTACACAGTATGGGACCAAGCTAGCTGAGTCGTTCCTTGACATTTCAGTAAGCCATGACACCCACCATCTCAGATTGTTCTGAAATAGTTTATGTAGTTAGAAACAGGTGAGATTGGCATTCCTGAAACATTTCAACATTTGTTGAAATGTTATTTGATCTTGGAGAACTTAAGCTAATTGATTACTCAAAATGGACAATTTAAGTCTATAGGATTCAGATAATATTAAATAAATGTAGGACCCAAAATCTGATTTGCACTCTTCCTAACAATGAGTAAGACATGAAGGAATACCAAAACAAATCAAAAGCCACCCACGGATCCCTCCACAAGCCATACCAACTGTAAAGTATCAGCTGTAGATTTGCTTCTCCATACTATGTAATGTATTCCCTGTGAATATGAAGATGTCTGTTTCAGGACTGCTAATCGTATCTGTTACTAACTACAGAAACGACTTCGGAACAATCTGAGATGGTGGGTGTCAAAATCCTCTTTCTTGGGCTTTTTGGAGGTGGAATGACCCAGTTATAAAAATAATGACACTATTCAAATCTTCACAGATGTTCCTACCTGTCCAGAGTGTTACTATTCCAAAGGTTTTTTACAATCCAGGCAGAAATCCAGTCAGTATCAACAAAAAGGAAAACAGGTTAGAGAAAACTCCCAACAGTAGATAAGAACTTCAGGCAGAAAAGACAAGATCAGTAACACTCCAGGGAATTGAGACAAGCTTCTCCTAAGTTTGTCGCTTAACTACAGTTCTGAACAATAGTCTCAAAGCAGATTTGCTGTGTGTCTTAAGGTACTTTGCAGAGTCATATGCTGATCACACTCAAGGCAGGCAGGGTCAAAGTGCTGTTCCTCCTCCTGAGATATTAAAAATGTATGCACGCATGAACACACAGACAGAGAGAGACGCAGAGAGACAGAAAGAGACAGAGAGAGAGTGAGAAGCAGACACAGAGAGAAAGAGCGACGCAGACAGAGAGACGCAGACAGAGAGAAACAGAGAGTGAGACGCAGAAAGAGACAGACACAGAGAGTGAGAGGCAAAAAGAGAAAGACACACACAGAAAGAGAGACAGGCAGATACAGACAGAGAAAGACACAGAGAAAACAGAAAGACACAGAGAAAGACAGACGCGCAGACACAGAGACAGAGAGAGACGAGCAGACACAGTGAGACGCGCAGACACAGTGAGACGCGCAGACACAGTGAGACGCGCAGACACAGTGAGACGCGCAGACACAGTGAGACGCGCAGACACAGTGAGACGCGCAGACACAGAGCAACGCGCAGGCAGAAAGAGACACACACAGAAAGAGACACACACAGAAAGAGACACACACAGAAAGAGATAGACAGACAGACAGAGAGAGTGAGACGCAGACAGACATACACACACAGAAAGAGACAGAGACAAGCAGACAGTGACACAGACACAGAGACAGACACATAGACAGACACATAGACAGAAAGAGACAGAGAGACATAGACAGAAAGAGACAGAGAGACATAGACAGAGAGACCCAGACACACAGAGAGCGAGACACAGACAGAGAGACAGACAGACACACACAGACAGAAAGAGACACACACAGACAGAGAGACACACAGAAACACAGACAGACACACACAGACAGAGAGAGACAAAGAAAAAGAGACAGACACACAGACAGAGAGACAGACACACAGACAGAGAGACAGACACACAGACAGAGAGAGACACACAGACAGAGAGAGACACACAGACAGAGAGAGACACAGACAGAGAGAGACACAGACAGAGAGAGACACACAGACAGAGAGAGACACACAGACAGAGAGAGACACAGACAGAGAGAGACACAGACAGAGAGAGACACAGACAGAGAGAGACACACAGAAACACAAACAGACAAACACAGACAGAGACAAAGACAGAGAGAGACAAAGACAGAAAGAGAGACAGACAGACACAGAGATAGACAGACACAGAGATACAGACACACAGACACAGAGAGCCACAGAAAGAGCTACTGTACTCAGTTTCCACTAGCTATAAGTCTAATATTGTTGTGTTTAGAACAACTAATTAGTCGGCATTCCTAAATAAATACATATAAAATAAATCAAGCCCATGGCTCTACCCTATCCCATGACACAAAAGGTTTCAAAAGCAGCAGCTGTTACCATTCTGCTGGAATGAAAATAAAGACAGCCGTTCCTCTGGAGAGAAGATGCCTACAATCCCCACCTGCACTGCAACAAGTTTCTATCTAGTGCTGTGGAGGGCCCCATTCTAGGGAGTAACGCAAATTTGACTGTCAAGTGACTCAAATAGAGGTTTATTGTATACGTCTCTTCCTCTCTGATGCATACAAGGAGCGGACATTTTTTCATTTACAGCTTAAAATGGAAACATGCAACAATAGCGAGCCTATCGTTGTACAGTCGAAGGGCTATCGCCTATTATTGAACATGCAACTCCTGTAATGAAGCAGCTAATAAAACGTAATTTCCAAAACATTCGCCCAAAATGCAATTCTCTGAAACTCTGCGCACCTAATGTGAGCATTTCCATTTGAGACAGAGAGAAAAAAAATCTCTAAGGGGAATCGAATAGCAACAACTACGATGGGTTGCTAATATGACTAAGATTGTGCCTTTGGCTTCTGGACAACGAAATAAAAGTTGATATGAAAACCAATAGAACAGGTGATTAAAAGATGGTTAATGGCATGAGGAAGTCTTTATTAAATAATTGCCTCCACGTTTCTATGGATTGATTTTCGCAAGGCTACTCTGAAGCAAGGTAAGACATGTCTCATTATTTGAAGTGAAGTAAAACTTTCAGGTTTCAAAGAACTATACTACCTCAAGCTCACATTGCAACGTGGTGGGTGACGCGCTGATAGCCACGGGTAGACAGGCTAAAGCTGATGCTTTCGAATTGGAGACGTGCTTTAATTACAAATTGAGATTGAGAAAGGAAAACGGCTCCAATTAATCGTCGCCACCAAAGTTAACACGCAATTGCATTTAGAATTATTGCGCAATGACTGGGGTTACGAAAGCAGGTTCCACTACGGTAGCCCACAGGCTTTTTGCGGAGCTACTCTCGCGCCGTCAACCTTTCCGCTCCTCAAACTAGGCTCTGTATGCTGTGCGCGTGGAATATAAAATGCATGATGACTAACGAAAATACACGTGCGCCAATTTAATTAAACAAAATTATGAAAATTAACCTCTAGACCGACATACATGACTGGTCAAATGTATTTTCGGTGGCTAACTGATTAACGGTTAACATCCCTACCTACTCCTATTCCTCCCTGACCTCCTCCATCATTTATATAGAGGCAATTTGCTGCGTTCTGAGAAGGCCAGAGCCGAGCTGAAGCCGAGCAGACATTCACCTACACCTCATGCATTTTGATGTAGTTTAATGAGGAAGGATATAGAGCTGGAGCTCCGTCACATACAGTGCCTTGCAAAAGTATTCACGCCTCTTGGCGTTTTTCCTATTTTGTTGCATTACAACCTGTACTTTAAATATATTTTTATTTCAATTTCATGAAATGGACATAAAAATAGTCCAAATTGGTGAAGTGAAAAAAAATAAAAAACTTGTTAAGGAAAAATGGTGCGTGCATATGTATTCACCCTCTTTGCTATGAAGCCCCTAAATAAGATCTGGTGCAACCAATTACCTTCATAAGTCACATAATTAGTTAAATAAAGTCCACCTGTGTGCAATCTAAGTGTCACATGATCTCAGTATAAATACACCTGTTCTGAAAAGACCCAGAGTCTGCAACACCACTAAGCAAGGGGCACCACCAAGCAAGCAGCACGCACTGTGAAGACCAAGGAGCTCTCCAAACAGGTCAGGGACAAAGTTGTGAGAAGTATAGATCAGGATTGGGTTATAAAAAATATCCGAAACTTTGAACATCTCACAGAGCACCATTAAATCCATTATAAAACAATTGAAAGAATATGGCACCACAACAAACCTGCCAAGAGAGGGCCACCCACCAAAACTCACGGACCAGGCAAAGAGGCGATTAATCAGAAAGGCAACAAAGAAACCAAAGACAACCCCGAAGGAGCTGCAAAACTCCACAGCGGAGATTGGAGTATCTGTCCATGGGACCACTAACTTCTCTAGGATAGGAGGCAGCATTTTCACGTTTGGATGAAAAGCGTGCCCAGAGTAAACTGCCTCCTACTGGGTTGGGCTGTCTTATAGAATGGTGGGAGGACATTTGTCAATGGTCTATATGATCCAAGGAATTAGGTCCAGGGATGCATGTTAGTTAACTACCTGAGCCTATTAATTAATGCTATGTAAAGTGCTAGCCTATAACTGGCAGTGCTATTTCCAAGGTCAAAAACAGACTGATATTTATCAGTGTATTCTAGATCCTGTTTGTGTCTGCAAAAGTTTTGGGCAAGTGTTGATTCCCTCTCCAATCTAAAAACAGGAAGCCAGGGCTAGCTGTGACCCACACCTGACACCAAGGTCTGTCACCAGACTTTGCTCTGACATGTAGCTTATCTCTGTGGGATGAAATTAGTCAATGTGGCTGGCATTCTCCTTGGCCATCTGATACTTTAGACTTGGCTAAAAGGCCTGTGAACTCCACTGTACAATTAGTCTAAAACAGCCCTCAGGCTCTAGTAGACAGAAATAGTTATTTTAGCTGACCAGTCAGTACAGTATTGCCAGCTCGGTACTAGGCCCGATATCCTGCCTTGCACTGAAAAACAGGAAACAAGACCACCACTGTTTTTAGTGCTACACCCTATCCCCGACCTGCCTTTAAAAATCTCCCTTCTGACCTAGCAGGAAAATAGATTCATTACTCTTATGTTCAAAAATACAAGCATGTGTGAAATTAATGGGTCAAGATAGTTTGAGGGCCACCAAAAACCTGAACTCACGAGGGGCTGCAGTTGTTTACAGGTTTCTGTACCTACATCCATGCCGCCGCACCTCTCCCCCTCATTTTTTTGTACAATTCTACACATTTTGCTATGGGGTGTAGACATTTTAAAGAAAGTTTGCTGCAATTCTGCACATTGACACGAGGCAGAGAGAAATGTTTTTAATATGATATCTTTGTGAGACTGACTAACAAAATCAAATGGGGGGGGCTCCCCGGCAGGTAATTCAACCATGATAACAAGCTAACTGGATGCTAATCTAACTTAGTAATGTAAAAAATGTTAGCTGACATGGGCTAATTGACTAACTATCAGTGACTGACATAAGAGAAACTGCTGATGCACAACTAGGGCTGTGGCGGCCACGAAACTGTCAGCCTGTGATTGTCAAGCAAATAACTGCCATTCTCGCGGTAGTTGACCGTTAATTAACAAACACATTTAGCATCTCCTGGCTTGCACACAGCCTACAAGCCACTGATGCAGACCTTTGGAACATCTACATAAAAAAAAAAAGTATAATAAATCCATGTAATAACACCTACACTGTCATAATAAATCCATTATTTTAGACAGGTCTAAAGAAACATGATTATGAAGAAAATGTAGTCTATTTCAGAAGAACAGAATAGCATACTCGGAGTTGTCCTTATGCCAGGTCCTCATCTGGCTATGCCATATGGCTGTGGGCTACACTCGTTCATTTAGCAGACAAGATTTAGGTTATTTTATATTATTTTATAGTGAAGAATACAATGGAACAAAGCTGAATAAAATAGGATATTTTCCTTAAACAATTTGACGGTGTAGAGCAGTTAACATAGAAATAGGTACTCCTATATGCTTAATTTACAGTTATTAATGTAACTTTAGTTCTACAAACGTTGGGCCAAATGTTTCATTTTTTTTTATACATTGTAATAGGCTGAGCACACCGGTCACGTTGCGTGCACGGGTGTTGCAAAAATAAATGTAGAAATCTGTTATTCAATTATTGCACTCACACTGCTCACGCGTTGCTAAAATAGAACTCCTTTCTATTTCTGACGCAGATTGCGCTGCAAGTCCTGCCTCTCCCATCTCCTCATTGGTTTATAGAAGCAGGTACCCACGTGCCATCTCCTCATTGGTTATACCCACGTGGGTGATTGAAAGACGGACTTTGTTGCCGGTTGTCGTGGTAATACAATGTAAGTTTAGATGCGATCACCATATAAGTTCAAAGATGAAAAAGCCTGGAAAGAGGAGAGATGACTAGAAACGATTCGGTTGGCCGTTTTGTGTGGATTAATTGTCGGAGTAGAGGTCATTGTGCATTTCAGGTAAAAAAAAACAACTCAATGTTTATATCCCAGGACAAATTAGCTAGCAACAGCAAGCTAGCTAAATAGGACAAATTAACATTAGCTAGCAAGTGCAAGCTAGCTAGCTAAATTGCCATACATGTTTAATGCTTTTCGACCTGTCCCCAAATTAATGTCATTGGTTCAGAGTTTGTTTTGATATTTAACCTGCATGTCGTGATCGCGTTTGGTGTGGGGGGGGCAAAATAAATGTATGCACGAAGGCGCAGCCGGTTTGGGTTCCGTGTAAGGCTCGTATTTCTGTGTGTTATTATATTATAATTAAGTCTATGATTTGATAGAGCAGTCTGACTGAGCGGTGGTAGGCAGCAGCAGGCTCGTAAGCATTCATTCAAACAGCACTTTCCTGCATTTTCCAGCAGCTCTTCGCAATGCTTCAAGCACTGCGCTGTTTATACCTTCAAGCCTATCAACTCCCGAGATTAGGCTGGCAATACTAAAGTACCCATTAGAACATCCAATAGTCCATAGAGAGAAATAGTCCTATAATAACTACAACTTAAAACTTCTTCTGGGAATATTGAAGACTCATGTTAAAAGGAACCACCAGCTTTCATATGTTCTGAGCAAGGAACTTAAACATTAGCTTTTTTACATTGCACTTTCACTTTCTTCACCAACACTTTGTTTTTGCATTATTTAAACCAAATTGAACATGTTTCATTATTTATTTGAGACTAAATAGATTTTATTGATATATTATATGAAGTTAAGTGTTCATTGTTCATGCAGTATTGTTGTAATTGTCCTTATTACAAATCTATAAAATTAAAACTTTAAATATTTTTTTTCATTCGGCCGATTAATCGGTATCAGCGGTTTTTGGTCATACAATAAATCGGTATCGGCGTTGAAAAAAATCATAAATCGGTCGACCTCTACTCTGTGTATTTATTCCTTGTTATTCTTTATTTCTATTTGTTTCCTCTTTGCATTGTTGGGAAGGACCCATAAGTAAGCATTTTACTGTTTGTAAAGAACAGGTGTAGACTAAGCATGTGACAAAACTTTTTATTTGAACCAAGCCAGGCTCTTCTAACACTCTGTCCAAAACGGCACCCTATTCCCTACACAATTAGTGCACTGCTTTTGACCAGAGGCCAATGGGGCCATGGTCAAAAGAGTGCACTATGTATGTAGGGAATAGAGTGCCATTTGGGAGGCAGTAAGAGAAGCACCCTCAGCACATCCCCAATGTGTTATGCCAGGCAGAACTAACCGGTAGGAGAAAAGATTACTCTGGGATTGACATAAAGGGAAGGAAGATGAGAGAGAGAGAGAGCAGCCTGTTCCAGGGTTTAATGCTTCAGATTGTTTGTGCCGAGTGAACAAACACATATTGTAGTGCGGTACAGTGAGAGCCTCACCCTTATGTCTCTCTCTGCTGAGCACCTAAATCAAAAACATTCTGACTGTCGTGGAGGTGTGTCTGTGCACTGGGACATAACAGCGGAGGGGAACACAATTAGAACATGATCTCGCATACAGTGCTTTAATACTAGGAATAAATGGTCCACTGAGATTATGTAAGATTTATTGTCTAAAATCTATAGACCTGTCACAAAAAGAGTAGGCATATTCTTCTATCAGGCTCGGACAGGCAAGTCACTCAGGCACAGGACCTACTCCAGGAGTAAAGGCGTCTGCATGCTTCCCAGCCGAAATAGTTTGGCACAGTTAGTCCATATATTGTGACGTTTTTGTTGGTTTCGGACTTCGGTGAGGGAGCCGAAGTCCACACCCTTTCATTGGTGATTAGTCAACAGTAGGGATTCTTCAATAAAGTCTTTGTTATCATTCAATGAGAGACGACTTGTCATGCACATTTCTTATTTTCATTGAAAAATACTGCACCAAACTTAGTTAGATGTAAAATTGCACGACCAAGATCTCTCCGGCAAAAACCTCAAAATTAACGATTGATTTCATGAGTTATCTTAGATTAATGACTATTTTGAGAAAGTGTATACAGCCTTTGGCGTCTCAAAAAGGACTACTCAAAGTACTATTGAGGCTTTTTAATTGTTTTTCAAGCGAAGGTCTTTTAAGGGAGTATGCGAGCACACTCGTTCCGTTTGGTGCCAGCCGAATTGAAGCATGCTGACGCCTTAAGCCTATGTGGTTAAAAACCTGATGAAAGGGTTTCTACTAGTGCACAGGTGGTAGGCTACCCGTACTGACATTCTTCTCAGCAGCTAGGCCTATGCCCAGTCTGGGTCCCCCCTACATAAATCCTGGTTGGGTGCTGTCTATAATCATTCCCTCTTTTGTTAAGCTAAGGAACAGAGTGGTGAATGAATGGGTTTGCATCCCAAATGGCACCCTATTCCCTTTATAATGCACTACTTTTGACCAGGGCCCATGGGGCTCAGGTCAAAAGTATTGCACTATATAGGGAATAGGGTGCCATTTTGGATGCAGTCAGAGAAGCATTCTGCATGGCTAATGAAAGGCACAGCAAGGCAAGATTGTGGAGTCTGAATAAAAGAGCTTCTTAGCAAAACAACAATGCCGGTGAGATCAGCAAATTGAAACTCACCAAGGCCAGTAGCAGTCAAGAGCAATGCATCTCAGTGTAGTGCAGCTGAAAAGACAAACCTCGGGAAATGTAGCACTACTAACTCAACTAGGATAAGCCAAATCCAGCTATCAATTAGACCATTTTCCTAATTTGTTACATCCTGTGAATTATGGTAACTTTTTTCAGTATGTAGGCATGAGGAAAATCAAAGCTTTTAATCCATTGCTGTCACTTTGGGTGAGAAAAGAAAATGAGAGAAATACAATTGCATCAGCAACAGAACTGGAATATTATTTATCTTGCACCTGCACATAAACATAAACATTCTCTCCACAAGATAAGAACTCAAATCGCAGCATGGCACAGCAGGGAGATTAGAAAACAGAATGTTAATGTGGGCCACCTTCAGAGAACAAGAACATACATTCCATTTGCTGTTGTCTGAGAGACTATGAGAAAGGAGTGCTGCCAGAAAGGGCACACAGTCTGTCAGGCGTGAGAATAAAGGCTTTTCAGTTCACACACAGAAGACATCTCAGATTGGTGCAGTGTACATTCAGCATTATCAATGGCCTCCTTGAGCGTCTTTCCTCAATGGACAATGCAATAAGCGTTATACGGTTAGCTGGGACTCAAATGGAAAACCTAGGCTAGATCATTTACATGTGGCCTACAACAGTATTCCCATGTTGACACCGTGGAAGGGGGCACCTCCTTACAACTTTCAAGAAACACATACAAATACACACAACACTAAATACATTATCAATGGTGGAGACTCAACTGGTTTTATGACAACAAATATCCACACACTATGATGTTCTTAAGCAAATAAAAACGCCACGGAATCTGAATGGGCAGTTGGTGGAACGTTGCCCTGCTAAATCACTCCATAGGATTCACGTGGAGCCTGCCATACCTGTAGTCTACTCTATATGGTTAGACAATTATGAAGGGGAAGCGCTCTGTCATAACGACAACCAAAGTGTCTGACAGAGGGCAAGTACAGACAAGCCAGTCCTCCACAAGCCCAGTCTCTCTCAGTGGTGTGATTCGAATCTGAAGTCACACTCTCACACTACTCCTCCTAGCCAACAAACGATCCAAGAAAACACCAAGAGGTTACATGGCAGGAATGTCTAGCCAGGACTGAGATGGCAGAGCAGACCGGCATGTGACTCTATTACAAAGCGCAAATGTCTAAAACAGATGTGCCTATGAGGAGTCCAGTGCTAAGGCAGTAGTTTCCTAGTGCTATCAACTAGGCTAGGTCTAAGATAATAGGGAGCCATTTTTAGTCTGAAGTTGTTCATGGTGCAGGAAGAGAAAGATAAATGTGAGTGTCAGCTAGCTACAGCATTACTAGCCAACACCCAGCATAGCAACAGATGACTGCACACCTGGATCAGCAGTTAAGTGGATCAAGTTGAAAGGCGTTCCAAATGGCACCCTATTCCCTTATAGTACACAACTTTTGACATAAGGCTCTGGTCAAAAAACGTGCACCATAATATAGGGAATAGGGTGCTATTTGAGACGTAGCCATAGCGCTGGGTTTGGGTTGAGGAGGATTCCTGTACAGTGAGAGTGCAGCTAGATGATGATTACTTCCAAGGATCAGATGGAAATGGTGGGGTTTATGGAAACATTCCAGCAGGGATTTCATCCTATGATGAAAAGTCCTTGGTGTGCTTACTTTCAATGAAAAGTAAACAAGCTAAGAGAATGGAAAATCTATGCCCTCGTCTGGCCCTACCTACATTGACTGTTATTTCTCACTGTACACAAAGAACTGGATGGTTGTACAGTAGAGGCGGCAAACGTTAGCTACTGTTTTCTCTCTCAGCCAATGACAGGAGTTTGTCAGCCAGTAGCCAGCAGATCTAACCCGCTTGCTTACAGCTGCACTAGGGTCGGACAGCATTACTGTGTATATTAAGACACAGCAGAGCCGGCGTGGGGGCGAAAAATATATATTAGCATTACTTTAAATGACAGGTATGTACAATCCTGTACTCTGGTTGTGTAAATTGCTGTTTTCACCCAACTCTGTACTTAATCCACCACGGGTCTTGTGTTCTTGCCCCCACCCTCTGTACTCTGAAACATGGATGTTCGGAACGAGGTATCTCCATTTTAAACAAAAGTCTCTCCTTAACTCTATTCTAAGAACAAACCGTTCTTAGTACTCACAAGAGAACAGGATATTTGGCCACCTCATCCAGTAGATATCGGTTAGGTTCGACACGTCGAGACAGTTGTGGTGGATTAAAGAAATGTAACAACGTTGGGCTAGATAAGGCAAGCCCCAACTCAGAATCATTGAGCTCACTATATCAACTCTATACTTCAGTATAGAGATAAAGTGGAGTCGCAATTCAATGGCTCAGACACGAGACGTATGTGGCGGGGACTACAGACAATCACGGACTACAAAAGGAAAACCAGCCACGTCGCCGAGACCGACGTCTTGCTTCTGGACAGGCTAAACACATTCTTTGCACGCTTTGAGGATAACACTGTGCCACCGACACGGCCCGCTACCAAGGGCTGTGAGCTCTCCTCCGTGGCGACGTGAGTAAAACATTGAAACATGTTAACCCTTGCAAGGCTGCCGGTCCAGACTAGAGGTCGACGGATTATTATTTTTCAACGCCGTAACCAATTATTGGAGGACCAAAAAAAGCAGATACCGATTAAATCGGCCGATTTTTACGTATATATATTTGTAATAATGACAATTACAACAATACTGAATGAACACTTATTTTTAACTTAATATATAATTAATAAAAATCTATTTAGTCTAGAATAAATAATGAAACATGTTCAATTTGGTTTAAATAATGCAAAAACACAGTGTTGGAGAAGTAAAAGTGCAATATGAGCCATGTAAAAAAAGCTAACGTTTAAGTTACTTGCTCAGGACATGAGAACATATGAAAGCTGGTGGTTAAGAAGTTTTAGGTTGTAGTTATTATAGGACTCTCTCTCTCTCTATACCATTTGAATTTCATATACCTTTGACTTCTGGATGTTCTTATAGGCACTATAGTATTGCCAGCCTAATCTCGGGAGGTGATAGGCTTGAAGTCAAACAGCGCTGTGCTTCAAGCATTGCGAAGAGCTGCTGGCAAATGCAGAAAAGTGCTGTTTGAATGAATGCTTACGAGCCTGCTGCTGCCTACCACTGCTCTATCAAATCATAGACTTAATTATAATATAATAAACACAGAAATACGAGCCATAGGTCATTAATATGGTCAAATTCGGAAACTATAATTTCGAAACAAAACATTTATTCTTTCAGTGAAATACAGAACCGTTACGTATTTTATCGACCGGGTGGCATCCATAAGTCTAAATATTGCTGTTACATTACACAACCTTCAATGTTGTCATAATTATATAAAGTTCTGGCAAATTAATTAGTCTTTGCAAGGAAAAAATGGTCTTCACACGGTTCGCAACGAGTCAAACTGCTGCATTTACCCTGACTCTGCTTGCACAGAACGCAAGAGAAGTGACAATTTCCCTAGTTAATATTGCCTGCTAACATGCCTTCTAAATATGCAGGTTTAAAAAAAATGTCCTTGTGTATTGATTTTAAGAAAGGTATTGATGTTTATGGTTAGGTACATTGGTGCAACGACAGTGCTTTTTTCAAGAAAGCGCTTGTTAAATCATCCCCGTTTGGCGAAGTAGACTGTGATTCGATAAATTAACAGGCTCCACACTGATTGCAACGCAGGATAAGCTAGTTAAACTAGTAATATCATCAACCATGATTAGTTAACTAGTGATTGTGAATATTGATTGTTTTTTATTAAATAAGTTTAATGCTAGCTAGCAACTTACCTTGGCTCCTTGCTGCACTCACGTAACAGGTGGTCAGCCTGCCACGCAGTCTCCTCGTGGAGTGCAATGTAATCAGCGTCCAAAAATGCCGATTACCGATTGTTATGAAAACTTGAAATCGGCCATGCCGATTAAATCGGTCGACCTCTAGCCCAGACTGCATCCCTGAGTCGTCTCCTCAGAGCATCCGCAGACCAGCTGGCTGGTGTGTTTACAGGCATATTCAATCTCCCTATCCCAGTCTGCTGTCCCCACATGCGTCAAGATGGCCACCATTGTCCCTGTACCCAAGAAGGCAAAGGTAACTGAACTGAATGACTATCGCCCTGCAGCACTCACTGCTGTAATCATTATTATTATATCACCTCCACCTTACCTGTCACCCTAGACCCACTTCAATTTTCTTACCGCTCCAATAGGGCCACAGACGATGCAATTGCCATCACACTGCCCTATCCCATCTGGACAAGGGGAATACTTATGTAAGAATGCTGTTTAGTGACTATAGCTCAGTATTCAATACCATAGTACCCTCCAAGCTCATCATTAAGCTCGAGGCCCTGGGTCTGAACCCCACCCAGTGCAACTGGGCCCCCAGGCAGGAAACATCACCTCCACTCCGCTGATCCTCAACACTGGGGCCCCACAATGGGCCACCCACACAGACAGCGCGGTGAAGGCGCGACAGAGCCTCTTCAACCTCAGGAGACCAAATAAAATGTGTGTCAAAATGCTTGTCATCTAAAACCCTCACAAATTTTTACAGATGCACAATTTAAGGCCAAAAAGATCAAAGGACATCAACCACCTGAGCCACTGCCTGTTCACCCTGCTATCCTCCAGAAGGCGAAGTCAGTACAGGTGCATCAAAGCTGGGACCGAGAGACTGAAAAACATCTTCTATCTCAAGGCCATCAGACTGTTAAACAGCCATCACTAAGACATTAGAGGCTGCTGCCTATAGGCATAGACTATGAATCACTGGTCACTTTAAGGAATGGAACACACTTAATAATGTTTACATATCTGGCATTACTCTTCTCATATGTATATACTGTTTTTCAAAACTATTCTACTGTATCTTAGTCCGTTCCGCTATGCCATCGCTCGTCCATATGTATATCGTCTTCATTCAGTCATACTTAGATGTGTGTATTGGGCATACGTTGTTTAATTTGTTAGATATTACTGCACTGTCGGAGATAGAAGCACAAGCATTTCTCTACAACCGCAATAACATCTGTTAATCACGTATATGTGACTGATAAAATTTGATGTTGACATCTCCTCTCAGTACAATAAAGTTTTAGATCAAGTATAACCAGATTTGGTGATTTGTTCTGGCTCTCATTTGTTAAATCAAAATATCTACCCACAGGTGGGAGATATGGCTTAGAAAACTTACCTCAACCCAATGGAGTGGTGGTGCCTGGAGAAGTGGGTTTACACTAATTTTGCAAAAAATATATAAAAATGTCCCACCCGGCAAAGGGGCCTTTAGGTTATGTACAGCAACCCCAGATGTAAACTAGTAAATAATGGATACTTCTCAAAGTATTGAGCTTTTAAGAGGAGTAAAACAAGGCTGTCTATTGTCTCCTTATTTATTTATTATGGCCATTGAGCTATTAAAATGAGATCCAACAAGAACATCAAGGGGTTAGAAATCCAGAAGATAAAAACAAGTGTCAATGTATGCTGATGACTATTTTTTTCTTAAGTCCGCAATCTGGACACCTGTACAGTCTCATTGAAGATCTTGATCACTTTTCTAGCCTACCTGGACTAAAACCTAATTATGACAAGTGTACCTTATTACGTATTGGATCCTTAAAAATACTAAATTAACACTACCTTGTAGCTTACCAATAAAATGGGCGGATGGTGAAGTAGACATACTTGGTATTCACATCTCAAAAAAATATAAATTAACTTTCCACAATCAATTTCAATAGAAAGTTAGCAAATATATTTAAGATTTTGCAACCATGGAGAGGTAAATAGTTGTCTATTTATGGAAACATCACATTGATTTAACTCTTTGGTCCTATCAGTTTACTTACTAATGGGCCGCCTACTCCACAGATGACTCGTTTTTTAAATCATATGAGCAAAAGACTTCACTTTATTTGTAATGCTAAGCCAGACAAAATTAAACATTCCTGTTTATATAATGAATATGAGTTTGGGGGGCTAAAACTATTAAATATTAAAGCTTTAAACCTCTCACTAAAAGGTTCACTCATACATAAGTTATACTTAAACCCAAAATGGTTCTCCAGTAGACTAAGGCTCATCCTTTGTTAAAAAATTGCCTTTTTGCCTTCATACAGATTACAACTTCTAATTTCCGACTAATTGAAAATTTTGTTTAAAGTATCGCCCTTTCTTAAACAAGCCAAACTTAAAACCAAATGCAGCATTACCACAAAAATGGAGGTAAGTGGAAAAAGGAGAAGGTAGGGAACTTGTTTGCCTGCCATATTTTAAAGATAGAAATTGGATGAAAATAATTGGCATGAATTGAGATATATACACCAGTTTAATTTGAGGACAAAAATGTTGACAGCTGCATCATACAGGTTGCAAAATAGATGGGAAGAGATTTTCAAAGTACCGATTCTATGGCACATGGTTTATGAACTGGTACAAAACTACACTTGATTCAACACTTCGAGTTTCTCTATTAGTTATTATATACAATTCTTGCCACCAACAGAATGATATATATACAGGGCATATATGGTTAAATGGTTATGGAAAGGTTAAAAAATAATAATAATCACAACATGCACTTAAAATTAACCTTACAAATAGCAGTGTTGGACGATTTGGAAAGCCATAGTCAGTCAATAAATAATATAATAATACTTGTAGGAAAGGTTTATCTTTAGCTTACAATCTGTGGATACTACACGATTAGAAATGTTAAAAATGTATGTAAAACATCACAGTACAATTGAAAAATTTGGCACATGGAGACCAAACAAAGATGGTCTATAGCGATAGGTGGGATGGGCCAAGAGTGGTTTAGGGTTAGGATTAAATTGCTTATGTTTGGTAATGTATTATTCTTATGTGATTGCTTTATATAAAAGTTATACACTTAGGTTGGAGTCATTAAAACTCGTTTTTCAACCACTCCACAAATGTCTTGTTAACAAACTACAGTTTTGGAAAGTCGGTTAAGACATCTACTTTGTGCATGACACAAGTAATTTTTACAACAATTGTTTACAGACAGATTATTTCACTGATAATTCATTTTTCACAATTCCAGTGGGTCAGAAGTTTACATACACTAAGCTCACTGTGCCTTTAAACAGCTTGGAAAGTTACAGAAAATTATGTCATGGCTTTAGAAGCTTCTGATAGGATAATTGACATAATTTGAGTCAATTGGAGGTGTACCTGTGGATGTATTTCAAGGCCTACCTTCAAACTCAGTGCCTCTTTGCTTGGCATCATGGGAAAATCAAAAGAAATCAGCCAAGGCCTCAGAGAAAAATTGTAGACATGTCTGGTTCATCCTTGGGAGCAATTTCCGAAAGCCTGAAGGTACCATGTTCATCTGTACAAACAATAGTAAGCAAGTATAAACACCATGGGCCGACGCAGCCGTCATACCGCTCAGGAAGGAGACGCATTCTTTCTCCTAGAGATGAACGTACTTTGGTGTGAAAAGTGCAAATCAATCCCAGAACAACAGCAAAGGACCTTGTGGAGATGCTGGAGGAAAAAGGTACAAAATTATCTATATCCACAGTAAAGCGAGTCCTATATCGACATAACCTGAAAGGCCGCTCAGCAAGGAAGCAACTGCTCCAAAACCATCATAAAATAGCCAGACTACGGTTTTCAACCGGGACAAAGATCATACTTTTTTGGAGAAATGTCCTCTGGTCTGATGAAACAAAAATAGAACGGTTTGGCCACAATGACCATCGTTATGTTAGGAGGAGAAAGGGGGAGGCTTGGAAGCTGAAGAACACCATTCCAACCA
Organism: Salvelinus fontinalis; assembly: GCF_029448725.1. Lineage (NCBI taxonomy): Eukaryota > Metazoa > Chordata > Actinopteri > Salmoniformes > Salmonidae > Salvelinus > Salvelinus fontinalis. The sequence continues at coordinate 29,284,843 of NC_074669.1, forward strand.
TGAAGCAAGGGGGTGGAAGCATCATGCTGTGGGGTTGCTTTGCTGCAGGAGGGACTGGTGCACTTCACAAAATAGATGGAAAAGTATGTGGATATATTGAAGCAACATCAAGACATCAGTCAGGAAGTTAAAGCTTGGTCGCAAATGGGTCTTGGAAATGGACAAAGACCCCAAGCATACTTCCAAAGTTGTGGAAAAATGGCTTAAGGACAACAAAGTCAAGGTATTGGAGTGGCTATCACAAAGCCCCGACCTCAATCATACAGAAAACTTGTGGGCAGAACTGAAAAAGCATGTGCGAGCAAGGAGGCCTACAAACCTGACTCCGTTACACCAGCTCTGTCAGGAGGAATGGACCAAAATTCACCCAACTTATTGTGGGAAGCTTGTGGAAGGCTAAAAAACAAAAAACATTTAACCCAAGTTAAACAATTTAAAGACAATGCTACCAAATACTAATTGAGTGTATGTAAACTTCTGACACACTGGGAATGTGATGAAAGAAATCAAATCTGAAATAAATCACTATTATTATTCTGACATTTCACATTCTTAAAATAAAGTGGTGATCCTAACTGAACTAAGACAGGAAATTTTTACTAGGATTAAATGTCAGGAATTGTGAAAAACTGAGTTTAAATGTATTTGGCTAAGGTGTATGTAAACTTTTGACTTACAACTGTATATGTAGAAGAAATGCTGTAAAAAAACAAGATATGTGTCCTCCTCCGAAGAAATAAGTAAGGCGCCTTGTGTGAAAGATGACAAACAGTGACATAAACTCTGAATTACCTAAAATGATAAATCCCATATTGATCTTTCACACAATCAGGCCAACCGGTGTGAAATGGCTAACTAGTTAGCAGTGCGCGCTAGTAGTGTTTCAATCGGTGACGTCACTCGCGCTGAGACATTGAAGTAGTTGTTTCACTAGCTCGACAAAGACCGCATCAGTTGTGGATGTGTTCAGAGGGTCCCTGGTTCGATCCCAGGTTGGGATGGAAGCAATACTGTTACACAAGCTGTACTGTGCAAGTAGGCTAATAGTAGGTCTACTATTGAAACAGTTAAATGAAGCTGCCAACTCAGTAATTCACAGGTTTCACCCCCTTTTTAATGTTTTTGCTCTCAAAGTCAAACTAATAGAACAATAAAATGTGATGTTCTAAGTCCATAAGAACACTTAAAACCCACCAGGAGACCACTTTTGAGGTCTGGGAAAATTCTAAGAAATTTTGTTTTTTGTGTAGTTACCCTTTAATTCATGTACAGAGGGCACCTAGCACTGTTGTTTGGTTAGCGGTGTTTCTGTAGCACATGAGATGGACTTTCCAAAACAAATGGCTTTCCTGTTCCTTGATTGATTGAAACCTGGACAATTTACTACATATTATGAGACATGTCTTACCTTGCTTCAAAGTAACCTATAGCCAAAATCCCAATAATTTTATTGACTTCCTCATACGCGTTCTTCTATTGGTTCTTTCAACTTTCTTTCATTGTCTAGCAGCCAAAGGTATTATCCTACTCATATTAACAACACATGATAGTTGTTGCATCTTTAGATCTCCCCTCTTTCTACATTTCAAACAGATATTTTAATCTGTCCATGAAACCAACATGCATTTGCTGTGCACATTTTAGAACATTGTTCTCCACAAGTGTGTATTTTGCATTTGTGAAATTATTTAGGATGTAATATGAAAGTAGAGGAGTTTATGTTTATAGAAAAGTACCACAATTCAGAATCAATTCAAGTTTAGATGGAGTATTTGGCTGTTGTAGCTTCCAGAGCCAATTCGCCCTTTAAACAGAACATGCAAGGTCCTTGGACTAAGGAGTAATGTTAGGCTCCTTTCGGCCAATATTGGGCTCGTCCGACCCTAGTGCAGCTGTAAGTAAGCTGATCAGATCAGCTGGATAGTCAGCCAGGTACTGTTCATTTGAAGAACTCATCTGGAAACTGACTGGTGGTGGACTTGAAACAAATTAACTTAAAACTATATCAGCTATCTTGAAAGTTCTCCTTCAACCATTGTGTGACTAAAAATGTAACTAGCTACAGTAACTTAAGTGTTTAATTAACGGGGGTTGTTTGAAGTATCTGGTGAGGTGTGAGTTTTGTTTGTTGTCCACATATGTAACCGTTACTTTCTGAAGTTCCTTGGCTGGCTACAGGAAAAAGTTTGCATGCAGTTTAGCTAACTAGCGATGAATTATGAATTCATAGCAAACACTTGTGCATATCATCGATGAACAAACAGCTTATTAGCTATGGAAGTTGCTAGTTAGTTAGCTAAGCTAAGTAGCTAACCAGTTAGCTAATGCAGTTTACGTGATTAGCCAGCAAGTTAGCTAACTGACGTTATTTAGTGACATAAAAAGCTAAACTGAAATACAGTGCCGTCTCAACGCAACCTACAGTACCAGACGCATGATTAACTCCAGACTATTTCCAAACACTGTAGTTAGCTAGTTAACATGAAACCTATCCGGCTGGATAGGAAAAGTAGCTTGACAACTACTAACGTTAGCTAGCAACAGCTCCTTGCTCTCAAAAAAACAACCTGAACCGTGTTTACCTTGCCTGGAAGCCTTTTCAATCCTCAGAGATCAATATGAACTTTCCATGGACCAAAGTACAACTGCACAGTCTTGCGCAATTGAACTGTAATGAGTTCAACAGCCCGGTTTCAGAATGTATTTAATGCCGAGTTTTAGTTTGCTTGTTAGCTGCCGCTAGCTGATTCCACCACCAGGCAACAGCTCCACCGTCCAGCCCATCGAGTCGAATACGTGTAGCCTACACAAATCTACAGTCTGCTCGTGCCAACAAAAGGGCAGCTCCAATGTTTACATCCACTGTACAGAGCATGCGTCTCAAAAACCTAACAACTGAAAAATAGTACGCTACTGCCATCTACTGTTTATTTTATTGCCTTACACTTAGCTACATGAACTTCTTTAACTCTTTGGCCTCTTCATAAACTCCATTAGCTAGCCCTATAGGTTTTTGAAAAATGATGCAAGTTCATGTCAACCATTTCTTATCAGCACACGAGCTAAAACACTATCAGATAATATAGTAGACCCATTGGATAATTCTGTATCAGTTTTAATCTCATAAAAAAATATCTAAACAGTTTTCTTAACATATTATATTTGCTCTGTAAAACAGTATGTTCCTATTAGCTGTAGTCTACTAAAGTCAAGAGTAACTACAAAGAACTGGAAGCCAATCACTGCAGCACAAACTCACCTGAGGCTCACTGTCTCTGACAATAGTATCAATTCCACGGGAAGTTTTGGAATTTTGCTGCCCGGAGTAGATCACAGCAACACTTAGAGTGGGTGACAGAGAGACAATGTCAATCAGAAAATGTCAAAATAAAGGTTTACTATCAGCTGTCCAGCTCAGACTAAGAAGCACTTAAGCCTTTTCTAAGACAGGTGAGAATGAGGTGAATGGCAGAGCTGACTTTTTTTGATCCACATATGAACAAAAGGTCATCAAACAAACTTTTCTGGTTTTACGTGGAAGTACTTACATAAATATCATATTTCTTATGTAGCCACACCCTTGTCTGTCCTAAAAAAAATGTCTGACGTATGACTCTTGCCTACGCCATATGTACAGTATATCTGTTATGGATAGATACAGATAGATACAGTACAAACCACATACTATAACAGAAAAAAACACCCATATGACGACTCTTGTATGTTATGTACAAAACCCTTTGGGTGTGTCTGTTGTTTTTATTATTAACATTTTCCTATCGCAAAACGTAGGTACCTTACAGTAAGGAAAACTAAATATACATTTTTATTCAGTAAATTGTGCCATTAGAAAGTTTTCACACCCCTTTACTTTTCCACATTTTGTTACGTTACAGCCTGAACTTAAAATTGGTTAAAAATAAAAAGGTGAAATGTCTTGAGTCAATAAGTATTCAACCCCTTTGTTATGGTAAGCCTAAATAAGTTCAGGAGTAAATATTTGCTTAACAATTCACATAATAATTTGCATGGACTCACTCTATGTGCAATAAGAGTGTTTAACATGATTTTTGAATGACTCCCTCATCTCTGTACCCCACACATACAATTATCTATAACGCCCCTCAGACGAGCAGTGAATTTCAAACACAGATTCAACCACAAAGACCAGGGAGGTTTTCGGATGCCTCACAAAGAAGGGCACTTATTGGTAGATGGGTAAACATTTTTTTATTGAATATCCCTTTGAGCACGATGAAGTTATTAATTACACTTTGGGTGGTGTATTAATACACCCAGGCACTTTAAAGATACAGGCATCCTTCCTAACTCAGGTGCTGGAGAGGAAGGAACCCACTCAGGGATTTCACCATGAGGCCAATGGTGACTTTAAAATAGGTACGGAGTTTAATGGCTGTGATAGGAAAAAACTGAGGATGGTTCAACAGCATTGTAGTTACTCCACAATACTAACCAAATTGACAGAATGAAAAGAAGGAAGCTTGTTCAGAATATTTGCATCCTGTTTGCAACAACACACTAAAGTAATACTGCAAAAAATGTGGCAAAGCAATTAACCTTTTGTCCTGAATACAAAGTGTTGTGTTTGGGGCAAAACCAATACAACACATTACTGAGTACCACTCTTCATATTTCCAAGCATAGTGGTGGCTGCATCATGTTATGGTTATGCTTGTAATCGTTAAGGACTGGGGAGTTTTTCAGGATAAAAAATAAATGGAATGGACCCGAGCACAGGCAAAATCCTAGGAAAACCAGGAAAACCTGGTTCAGTCTGCTTTCCACCACACTGGGAGATGATTTTATCTTTCAGCAGGACAATGACCTAAAACAAATGGCAAAATCTACACTGGAGTTAAGAAGTTCCTGAGTGGCAGAGTTACAGTTTTGACTTAAATCTGCTTGAAAATCTATGGCAAGACCTGAAAGTGGTTGTCTAGCAATGATCAACAACCAATTTGATAGAGCTTGAATATTTTTTTTTAACAATAATGGGCCAATTTTGCACAATCCAGGTGTGGAAAGCTCTTAGAGACTTACCCAGAAAGACTCATAGCTATAATCGCTGCCAAATGTGATTCTCACATGTATTGACTCAGGGGGTTGAATACTTATCTAATCAAGATATATATATTTTACAAATGTTAAAATGTTTCTTCAACTAAGAGTAGTATTTTGTGTAGATCGTTGGCAAAAAAATACAATTAAATCCATTTTAATCCCACGTTTTAACACAACAAAATGCCCAAAAAGTCAAGGGGTGTGAATACTTTCTGAAGGCATGCACACACAGCATGGTACAGTCACAGAGTAATGTCATTTGTGTTGTAGGATGGTTTATTACAACCCCACAAAGAAAAATCACATAGTGATACAAATTTTTGATCACGTACTCTTTCTTGTTTGAGCCATTTTATCAGCTGGCGTTGTCGTTGTTCGTTTTGTACAGTAGAGGGCAATGCAGAATTTTCCCTTCTCTTCAGCTACATCCGGCGATGCGCTTTTTACGGAACATGCGCAATGCAAACTTTCTTTTTCTAGTGCAGCGGAGTGAAATCCCCGGTCTTTGACTCCAGGCTCCTGGCTAAGGAGACAGAAAAGGCTGCAAAATGGTTAGTAAATTGCCGAAATACATTCCTAGATATATGTGTTAGACATCAACGCGTGTTGTCTGCAATCACACGTTTTTATGTTTTTGAAACTCCTTGGATGAAGATAGATTCCGTCCGGCTGCCCGGCTACTGTTCACCGGGGTCTATCAAACGTGGCCTAATGGCCGCCTTCACGAATTAATGTTTCCTGTAGCGCTGTAGAGATATTCCTAACTGTGTTGCGTTGCCTGATGAGTGGATGTTGTCTATCATGTCCCGTGACGTAAATCGCTATTAAACATGTTTGCAGTGTTGCCTAACACTAAAAGTAACAAAGCTACGGCTGGCTAACACTGTTAGGCTAGGTAGCTGTTACTATCAGCGATGACAGGCCCAATAGTCAGTGCAAAATAATGTCTGATAGCTTTGGCCACATAAAATATACTTCTAAGTGCAGCATGTGTAATGTTAGGGATACGTTTTGTGTGTTGACAAGTAGCTGGCTAGTTGTACTGACACACGCAAACTACCTGGGTCGGCAGGTAGGCTAGAACCTTGGGCCAGTAACCGGAAGGTTGCTGGCTTGAATCCTCGAGCTGACAAGGTAAAAACTTGTCGTTCTTCCCCTGAACAAGGCAGTTAACCCACTCTTCCCCGGTAGGCCGTCATTGTAAATAAGTTTGTGTTCTGAACTTACTTAACTTACATACCACCCTGCATACCACTGCTGGCTTGCTTCTGAAGCTAAGCAGGGTTGGTCCTGGTCAGTCCCTGGATGGGAGACCAGATGCTGCTGGAAGTGGTGTTGGAGGGCCAGTAGGAGGCACTCTTTCCTCTGGTCTAAAAAATATCCCAATGCCCCAGGGCAGTGATTGGGGACACTGTCCTGTATAGGGTGCCGTCTTTCGGATGGGACGTTAAACGGGTGTCCTGACTCTCTGAGGTCATTAAAGATCCCATGGCACTTATCGTAAGAGTAGGGGTGTTAACCCCGGTGTCCTGGCTAAATTCCCAATCTGGCCCTCAAACCATCATGGTCACCTAATAATCCCCAGTTTACAATTGGCTCATTCATCCCCCTCCTCTCCCCTGTAACTATTCCCCAGGTCGTTGCTGCAAATGAGAACGTGTTCTCAGTCAACTTACCTGGTAAAATAACGGTAAAATAAAAGAAAATAAACTAGTTAAATAAAATGTTTACTTTCTTCTCTCATAGGGTTTTGTTAAAGTGGTGAAGAATAAGTCCTACTTCAAGAGGTACCAGGTCAAATTCAGGAGGAGGAGAGGTAAGACAGGTTTTAGGACTTAAGGTTCAAGTAGAAAGAGTCTAAACTTGTAAATGCCATGGGTGTCTTGATCTTTAATTTCACACTAAAGACTCTATTCATTCCACTGATGCACCTCCACCTGACTGACTTGGGTATCATTGTTGTGCTTAGAGGGAAAGACCGACTACTTTGCCCGTAAGCGCCTGGTCATCCAAGATAAGAACAAGTACAACACACCCAAGTACAGGATGATCGTCCGCTTCTCCAACCGGGATATCGTCTGCCAGGTAAGATAGGATTCACATGAGAAAATATAGCTGGAATTACCACAATGGACAACTTTTGGCCACATACTCATTCTCCAATCCCAGATACGTAGCTAATCATTTAGCAGAAGCTTTTAGCCAAAACATTTTTATTGACAGTTAATCATGTGGGCCATGTTAGTCAAACCCACAACTCTGTTGCCACCTGAGCACCATGCTTTAGTCCAGTTGGAACGGCATTCTCACCTTCAGCTATATTGTCCCTATCATTCCCACATGACCCATGTGGTAACAATGATCAAGGAGGTAATGGGGAATGTCCCATGCCATGAGGGATTGACTGATGGGCAATGTGATTATGCCTATATTGTCATGTTTCTTGCTTGTGTATTTGCTCTAGATTGCCTATGCCAAGATTGAGGGGGACATGATTGTGTGCGCCGCCTACTCTCACGAGCTGCCCAAGTACGGGATCCCCGTGGGACTAACTAACTACGCAGCAGCCTACTGCACTGGTCTGCTGGTGGCCCGCAGGGTAAGATTACCTCTCGTACACCCCCACTTTGACCTGATGGCGGCTGTTTTAGTTTTCAGTACTGGGTCTTATTAGCTAATGGGTATTCTATGTTTCTACCCTATTAGAGTTTGAGAAAATCCATAATTTCTCTGAGTACCGTTTCCTCAAACCTCATTTAGTCTTCAATGCCTTGAAGTATGATGGATGCTGTATGGACAGTTGGTGCTCAAATTGCTAAGCTATTGACAGAACTGAGTCGTGTTCTCGATTGCACAAAATTGTGTATTAGAGATTACATGATTTTGTGTTCTACATGAGAGAAAGAAGCATGTCTGTTCTATATCTGAATTATCAAACAATCCTTTTGAAAGGTGACACTGCCCTTCTATTTTCTCACTGTAAAGAATTGGCAGTTGGTCAGCCAAAAAGCTGCCTGGCAGTTTGTTCCGCTTGTTTAATGTGTTTCAGAATCAGCTTTTGTATTTACTTCGTGGTTTGTCAGTGCAGCAGATTTGAAATTGACTTTTGGCTGCAGCATGAGTGGGTGCCTTGCCGCTTTAGCCACCTGTGGCAGAGTTTTCGCTCAGCAAGAAAGAAACAATGTAGTCCGCTTATTTTGATAATACAACAGATTTCTCTAGTCCCTTTCGTCTTTCCACTCCAGCTGCTGAACAAGTTTGGCCTGGACAAGGTGTACGAGGGCCAGGTGGAGGTGACTGGAGATGAGTTCAACGTAGAGAGTGTTGATGGTCAGCCAGGTGCATTCACCTGCTACCTAGACGCAGGACTCGCCAGAACCAGCACTGGCAATAAGGTGTTCGGGGCCCTGAAAGGGGCTGTGGATGGAGGCCTGTCCATCCCTCACAGGTAATTGCACTTTTCTGTGCGTTAGGAACACATTGCTGTAGCCAGGAGTAAAAGTGCCGTCCATAATTTTATTCATTGTGATTTTAAAAGGCAAAACTGATCATAGATAAGTATTCTTACTCTTGATGCATACTGCCACAGGTCCCAGTCTGGTTTGTGCCATTTTTCTGTACATCACAAACAGATCTGTGACCAGGCTAGTATTTCGGGAAGTTATCAGGATCGATATTTTGTTTGATACACTCAAGACTGAGCAAATTGTAGTTCCTTCATTTGCCCAGGTTGATGTAAAATGTCCTGTTTCAAGACGTTGCTCAGAGCAATATGATTCATTGGTTTACCATCCAAATATGTTATATGCATAGAGATCAAGGGCTCTAGTGTTTGTATTAGCATGGGTAGTGCCATTGAGGGCTTTTGAAGTAGTCAACTGGGTGGGACTTCCAATGGGTTAAGGAAGGATCACATAATTCCATCACCAGGAGGGATCAGTGAGGGAGTTCTATAACTGCAGGTGACAGTAAATTGACAACCTTAGCTTTTTACCTGTTCAAACAACACATTCTAGGTGGCAGTGTGCACCCTTTCGGTTAATTTGCCAACTCAGTAAATGGAAAATTGACTACCTCAAAATGGAGATGCCCATGCATTTACGCCGTAATGGGAAAGATGCAATCGTGCCGTTGTCTAAGTGTGTGGTTATTTCCTTGGAATTCTGCAAGAAGTCGTTTTTATATGGCTTTAGTGGAACTATTTGGCCTTGGTGCCTATAATCTTCAGGAAAAGCGCTATTGATAGTATTAAATGAGCCTGGTTGTTCAGTAGCCTCTTTCAGTCTGATATTGTCGTTTGTCCCCCCCAGCACTAAGCGCTTCCCTGGGTATGACGCTGAGAGCAAAGAGTTCAATGCAGAGGTCCACCGCAAGCACATCATGGGCGTCAATGTGTCGGAGTATATGAGCTACCTGATGGAAGAGGATGAGGATGCATACAAGAAGCAGTTCTCCCGCTTCATCAAGAATGGCGTTTTCCCCGACAAGGTAAGTTCACCCTGAACCCAGTGTGATGTTGTATGGGAAGATTCCTGCCAATACCTGGCTCTATTAGTTCCCTTACACCGGTGTTTCTTAACTCCAGTACCCCCGACAGCACACATTTTGTTTTAGCAATCGGACAAACTCCTGATTCAACTGAAGGCTTTATGATTAAACAACAAGCACAGCTGATTCAACTTGTCTGGGGCTACAACAGGAATGTGTGCTGTTAGCGGTACTCAAGGACTGGAGTTGGGAAACTGCTTCACATCACTGCTGGTTTTCACTGAACCTGAGTGGGTAGCAACTACTGTTCTGTTATTGTTAGGCCTCATGCTTGTAAGCATATTGGGGGGGTCATATCAGCTTCTCCACAAATAAATTCTGAAGGGAATGTTATGCTGAATCCCAAACCAGTCCCTTCCCCTCGGCTCTCCATTTACGGGGGGGGGGGGGGGGGGGGGGGGCTCTGTCATATACAAAAGTGTCCCAAAGCAGGGGGAGTGATAATTGTAGGGGCCAACATGAGCCTCCAATCGTGGCTTCAACCAAGCCAGCAAGGCTGCCGGGTCGAGCGCAAAGTGCTATGCCAACACTCACTGAGATGTTTGGAGTTTGTGAAAGAATGAGGTGTGCCTAATTATAGGCTACGTGCATGTTTGGCCTTTTTTGAGGCTATCAAATGAAGTGCCTCCCAAATAAAATGTTTATCTGTTAAGAGTATTATATCTTGTAAATAACAGGAGAAATGTGTTAATTTGAATTGAATGCTTGTTTTATTATTTAAATGTGGAACATAAATTGCATCATTTAAGTCAGGTGTGTCCTGAAGTAATTTAATCCTCATCGCGTTGGAAGTTGGCGTTGTCAGCCACATGTGACAACTGAGTGCACCAACAGCGAGTTGGTAGCGGTGAGGCCCTGGTTTGGGATTCAGCTTTTACTTAAACTGTCACCATTTTGCTCCCAACAATCCACTGCTCTTTGATCTACAGAAGTGGCTAGGGGTCGATTTGGATTTCAGCGTAGGAACTGTGTGCTGCTTGATGATGAAACATTTGATGCTGAGCAAATTGTAGTTGGTCCTTCATTTGCCCAGGTTGATGTAATCAACGTTTCAAGACGGGGCTGAGAGCAGCACAGTAGTTTGTCATACATGAATGAAAATACAAAATGTCATCAACTCGTTCCTATCAATTGGGTGTGTAAATAATTAAACAATAAGGGTAGAGTAGAAACTATACTGAATCAAGCTTGCATGTTTCAGTATTAAAAAGGGTGAAGTACATTTTTGGCTATCCAGTAGAGGAGCCTTTACGGTTGTGTGTATTTGATTGCTGGAATTGGCCTTTACCCACATTTTACTAATTTGTTTGCCACCCTTGTCCTGCAGGTTGAGGAAATGTACAGAAAGGCCCACTCTGGCATTCGTGAGAACCCAGTCCATGAAAAGAAACCTAAGAAAGAAGTCAAGAAGAAGAGGTGAGTTGATGAGCAGTTTTGGCTATTTTCTATTGGAAATGCAGTGCTACTGCATTGTTGCTATTCATATTATAAATCTATAACCTGATAGTAAACTTCCCTAGATGATCATGACCCGAATTGGTGTCAATTCTATTTAATTCTGGAAGTAAACAGAAATTCCGTTTCCAATCTACCTTTGACATTCTGTTTACTTACTGAATGGAAATCAAATTATACCCCCCCCCCCCCCCAGTCATTTTTCCTTTGGTATTTTAAAGCAGTTTACTGATGTGACAGCCATCCCCATCATATTTCCTGACCCTGTAAAAATTGAATTGTGAACATGTAATTCTGAAATCCATCCTCCCTGTTTGGTCACCAGGTGGAACCGTGCCAAGCTCTCTCTGGCCCAGAGGAAAGACCGCGTTGCCCAGAAGAAGGCCAGCTTCCTCCGGGCTCAGGAACAGGAGGCTGCCGACAGCTAAACTCTCTGGTCCTAATGATGGAGCAACAATGCTTTGTTATAATAAATATATTGGAAAAGAATACAGCCTAGCCTCTATGTTATTTGTCCATGCATGTTATTTGTGCATGTTTATAGACGCTTCGATGAAAGTATAAAAATGACTGTTTCAAGTTACCCATACTGTTTAAGTGGTTGATTGTATAGAAAATATATCACGGTTCTCTAGCTTTTTTTTTTTTAGGCCGTCGACCCCCTTTGTGATAGAAAATTCATTAGGGATCCCTTCAATCAGAATGTGGATGGCCGAACGAACCAAGTCTAGGGCCCTGCGAAGGAACATTTTAAAGGCACATCTCTTGGCACCAGAGAAAATGTTGCTGCTTTAAAGCAAATAAACTGCAATTCTATACTTTTTGTCATTGGGCAGAGTTTTTTTTGCTGCTGCTTTTAAGCTAATATCCTGCAATAATGCCATGAACTTTGCAGTTTAAATTGTCCCCTCGATTTGGGGACAGTTTTTGACTTGGGACTGCAGGTGGGTCAATTTTTTTTTTGGTACAAAACTGCTGTTTTCCCAAATTATCTACATTGTTTGTGTTCACTCGAATAGCTTGTCAATGGAAGACCTCAACAGTCCAAGGCAGGGGAGTTCATTCTAGCCAATGAGAGGGCAGATGTGTGTGACAGGTGAAACATATGGAATGCTGTTTGTGTCATAAAGCGTGTATTAATTTTGTGCCTGCACCTGCTTTACACGTAGCATTAAAAATATTGCGTCTTGACCACGTGCTTTATGGCCCAAAGGGGGTTCCATACACCTCTTCCTCTGGTTCTCCAGACCTCCCGTCTCAGATTTCAATACCCCTGCCATAGACTATGAACATGTGCCTGGGCCTACTGCTTTAGGAATTAAATCATATATTGGTTGATATTAACCTCATCGGTAGATCTAAAGGGTCTCGCAATGGAAGAGATTTGATTTATATTAAAGGCCAATGTAGCCATTTTTATCTCACTATCAAATCATTCTGTGTAACAATTAACCTTACTGTGATTGGTTTCAGTCAAATATCTTAGCAGCAAATTCTCAAGCTAAAAATGTTGCTAGGATGGTCTGGGAGTCTGAGTGGGTAGGGGAAATCTAGCTGTTATTGGCCGATTAACTGTCAACTAATTCATTGTCAGTGTTTACTTGGATTGAAATAGGTTCCAGTACTCATTTTAAGTGGCATTCTCCCAACCAGCTTCATGGGGTAGTCACCTGGAATGCATTTAAATGAACAGGTGTGCCTTGTTAATTTGTGGAATTTCTTTCCTTAATGTGTTTGAGCCAATCAATTGTGTTGTGACAAAGTAGGGGTGGTATACAGAAGATAGCCATATTTGGTAAAAGACCAAGTCCATATTATGGCAAGAACAGCTCAAATAAGCAAAGACAAATGACAGTCCATTACTTTAAGACATGAAGGTCAGTCAATCAGGAAAATTGTTTAAGTGCAGTCGCAAAAACCAAGAGCTATGATGAAACTGGCTCTCATGAGGACCGCCACAGGAAAGGAAGACTCAGAGTTACCTCTGCTGCACAGGATAAGTTCATTCGAGTTAACTGCACCTCAGATTGCAGCCCAAATAAATGCTTCACAGAGTTCAAGTAACAGACATATCTCAACAACTGTTCAGAGGAGGCTGCGTTAATCAGGCCTTCATAGTCGAATAGCTGCAAAGAAACCACTACTAAAGGACACCAATAATGAGAGACTTGCTTGAGCCATTATGAGATGCGTAGTAGGTGAACGGATGATCTCTGCCTGTGTGGTTCCCACTGTGAAGTATGGAGGAGGAGGTGTGGGGATTTGCTGGTGACACTGATTTATTTAGAATTTTAGCATTCTGCAGCGATATGTCATCCCATCTGGTTTGCACTTTGTTTTTCAACAGGACAATGACCCAACACAGACCTTCAGGCTGTGTAATGGCTATTTGACCAAGAAGGAGTGTTATGGAGTGCTCCCTCAGATGACCTGGCTTCCACAATCACCCAACCTCAACCCAAATGAAATGGTTTGGGATGAGTTGGACCACAGAGTGAAGGAAAAGCAGCCAACAAGTGCTCAGCATATGTGAGAACTCCTTCAAGGCTGTTGGAAAAGCATTCCTCATGAAGCTGGTTGAGAGAATGCCAAGAGTGCAAAGCTGTCATCAAGGCAAAGGGTGGTTGACACATTTTTGGTTACTAAAGGATTCCATGTGTGTTATTTAATAGTACAGTGTAGAAAATAGTAAAATAAAGAAAAACCCTTGAATGAATAGGTGTGTCAACTTTTGACCGGTAGTGTATAAAACACAGGATAATCACATTTGACTGCACTGGGCCTTTAATGTGCACATTTATCATGCTTTGGATTCTAGAAAATATGATTGTCAAAATTTGACCAACTTCCATAAACGTCAATAAAGATGCTGAGGGAGAAGTTCACAATGACATTGTTTTCTAGAAATGTACAGTAAATCTAATAAAATCTCATCTAAACATTACACACATGAAGAGAAAATGCTCAAATTACCCCCTCAATTGTAAAAGCATTGTTTTTACCTGACAGTCACAGTTTGATTAATTTCAACCACAGTTTGATTAACCAACTGTATTGAGATCAAATGTTCCATTGATGAGAAAATTAGCAGAATGTCGGTCAAAATTTCTCTCGCTCCATCTTCTCGCTCTGCTGGCCACTGGGCTTCCTCTCTTCACCATATTTGGTGGAGAGTGGAAAGGTCAACCGGATGCTTAAGATTTTTAAAGCCGATGAAACATCTGGCTCATCGTTTTATCTGTTCTGGTAACATTGTTCAACAAATTGGTACTTGAAAAGGGGTGTGGTTAAAATCGAGGCGGGACAGGGAGCGAGCCTGCTACAACTGCATAGACTACCACAGCGCTAATACCCGTAAAACCCAGCAGTCAAACAGGGAAATGGTTCCAATTACTTTTCCACCTTTCATTTTTCCCCATAGGGGGGTTTTAGAGACAATTAAAATAAGAGCTGAGTTCTGAGTAGGCTTATCCTGGTGTGACATTTAGATAACCATGTAAGTCTCTCTAGGACAAGGTGACTTATCAATATTTTCGTCTGTATTTCCCCCTCCCAAAATTAAATGCTAATTAGCTGCTAATGTGGCTATCATAAAGAACCAGAAATGCCATGATGATCTGGACGATACTGATGAATCGAGACAAAGGTAAGAATCTCTGGATTAACCATTTAATGTTACCTAAATGTAGTAATTCATAAATTAGCTAAATTTCTTTAAATTGACAACACTGTGAACTGTCTTGTGCAAGTTTTTATTGAGACTACCTGTTTGCAAAGGTGTCAGCTAGAGAGGTTCAGGAGCTTGCAGGGATTTGTAGTTTTGCATGAATAACTAGTAATGGCGCCAACAGAGAGGGCTGCCTCGCTTCTAGTCCTTAGGAAACTTTGCAGTATTTGTTTTTTTAATGTATTATTTCTTATCTTGTTAGCCCAAAAAATCTCAAGTGTTTTTACATACAGCCGGGAAGATTGGATATCAATTGAGATTGGATCTATTGGATATCAGCGAGACGCCAATTTACCAGCACTACGATCAGCAATACCCCTTTCCCGATGCGGATCGTTTCTCCGAACGACCCAGGGTATTTGAACTGATTCCAGAGGCTGACCCAAAACAACGCCACTGGAGAAGAGGCATACGGAGTGGTCTTTTGGTCAGACTTCGGAGGCGCGCACACCACCCACCGCTTCCGAGTATATTACTCGCTAATGTCCAGTCTCTAGATAAGAAGGTAGACGAAATTAGGGCAAGGGTTGCTTTCCAGAGAGACATCAGGGATTGTAACATACTCTGTTTAACTGAAAATGTGTCTCTCTTGGGATATGCTGTTGGAGTCGGTACAGCCACCTGGAAGACAAAGGGTGGGGGTGTATGTGTCTTGATTAACATCTCATGGTGTAATCATAACAACATACAGGAACTCAAGTCCTTTTATTCACCTGACCTAGAATTCCTCACAATCAAATGCCAACCGTATTATCTTCCAAGAGAATTCTCCTCGGTCACAGCCGTGTATATCTTCACTGGACTTTATGCAAACTGGAAACATTTACATTACATTTACATTTAAGTCATTTAGCAGACGCTCTTATCCAGAGCGACTTACAAATTGGTGCATTCACCTTATGGCATCCGGTGGAACAGCCACTTTACAATAGTGCATCAGATCTTTTAAGGGGGGGGGGGGGGGGGCAGAAGGATTGCTTTATCCTAGGTATTCCTTGAAGAGGTGGGGTTTCAGGTGTCTCCGGAAGGTGGTGATTGACTCCGCTGTCCTGGCGTCGTGAGGGAGTTTGTTCCACCATTGGGGGGCCAGAGCAGCGAACAGTTTTGACTGGGCTGAGCGGGAACTGTACTTCCTCAGTGGTAGGGAGGCGAGCAGGCCAGAGGTGGATGAACGCAGTGCCCTTGTTTGGGTGTAGGGCCTGATCAGAGCCTGAAGGTACTGAGGTGCCGTTCCCCTCACAGCTCCGTAGGCAAGCACCATGGTCTTGTAGCGGATGCGAGCTTCAACTGGAAGCCAGTGGAGAGAGCGGAGGAGCGGGGTGACGTGAGAGAACTTGGGAAGGTTGAACACCAGACGGGCTGCGGCGTTCTGGATGAGTTGTAGGGGTTTAATGGCACAGGCAGGGAGCCCAGCCAGCAGCGAGTTGCAGTAATCCAGACGGGAGATGACGAGTGCCTGGATTAGGACCTGCGCCGCTTCCTGTGTGAGGCAGGGTCGTACTCTGCGGATGTTGTAGAGCATGAACCTACAGGAACGGGCCACCGCCTTGATGTTGGTGGAGAACGACAGGGTGTTGTCCAGGATCACGCCAAGGTTCTTAGCGCTCTGGGAGGAGGACACAATGGAGTTGTCAACCGTGATGGCGAGATCATGGAACGGACAGTCCTTCCCCGGGAGGAAGAGCAGCTCCGTCTTGCCGAGGTTCAGCTTGAGGTGGTGATCCGTCATCCACACTGATATGTCTGCCAGACATGCAGAGATGCGATTCGCCACCTGGTCATCAGAAGGGGGAAAGGAGAAGATTAATTGTGTGTCGTCTGCATAGCAATGATAGGAGAGACCATGTGAGGTTATGACAGAGCCAAGTGACTTGGTGTATAGCGAGAATAGGAGAGGGCCTAGAACAGAGCCCTGGGGGACACCAGTGGTGAGAGCGCGTGGTGAGGAGACAGATTCTCGCCACGCCACCTGGTAGGAGCGACCTGTCAGGTAGGACGCAATCCAAGCGTGGGCCGCGCCGGAGATGCCCAACTCGGAGAGGGTGGAGAGGAGGATCTGATGGTTCACAGTATCGAAGGCAGCCGATAGGTCTAGTAGGATGAGAGCAGAGGAGAGAGAGTTAGCTTTAGCAGTGGAAACCATATATCTTAAGGCTGCATTTATTGTAGCTGGGGATTTTAGCAAAGCAAATGTGAGAACAAGGCTACCTAAATCCTATCAGGATATTGACTGTAGCACTCGCGCTGGAAAAACACTGGATCCCTACTACTCTAACTTCTGTGATGCATACATGGCCCTCCCCACCCTCCATTCGGCAAATCTGACCACGACTCCATTTTGCTCCTCCCTTTCTATAGGCAGATACTCAAACAGGATTTCCCCTTGCTAAGGGCTATTCAACGCTGGTCTGACCAATCAGAATCCACGCTTTAGGATTGTTTTGATCACGCAGACTGGGACATGTTCCAGGTAGCCTCAGAGAATAATATCGACGTATATGCTGATTCAGTGAGTGAGTTTATAAGGAAGTGTATTGGAGATGTTGTAACTACTGTGACTATTAAAACCTACCCCAACCAGAAACCGTGGAAAGATGGTGGCATTCGCGCGAAACTGAAAGCGCAAACCATCCCATTTAACCATGGAAAGGTGACAGGGAATATGGCTGAATACAAACAGTGTAGTTATTTCCTCCGCAAGGCAATCAAACAAGTGAAATGTCAGTACAGAGACAAAGTGGAGTCGCAATTCAACGGCTCAGACACGAGACGTATGTGGCTGGGTCTACAGACAATCACGGACTACAAAAGGAAAACCAGCCACGTCACAGACACCGACATCTTGCTTCCAGACAAACTAAACACCTTCTTTGCCCGCTTTGAGGATAATACAGTGCCACCGACGCGGCCCACTATCAAGGACTGTGGGCTCTCCTTCTCTGTGGCCAACGTGACTAAGACATTTAAACGCATTAACCCTCGCAAGGCTGCCGGCCCAGACGGCATCACTAGCCGCGTCCTTAGAGCACGCACAGACCAGCTAGCTGTCACTCTAGACCAAGGGGGGGGGGGGGGGGGGGGGGGGGGGGGAGTACAGCCTGAGAGCCATATCTGGCACGCCGGGCACTTCAATCCGGTTCGCAAGACATATTATATATATATATTTTTTTATGAAATGATAGATCTTTTTTTTTTAGATGTCTCGATTTTTTTCTCCCCAATTTCATGGTGTACAATTGGTAGTTACAGTCTTGTCTCATGGCTGCAACTCCCATACGGACTCGGTAGAGGCGAAGGTCGAGAGCCGTGCATCCTCCGAAACACAACCCAGCCAAGCCACACTGCTTCTTGACACAATGCCAGCCTAAGCCGGAAGCCAACCACACCAATGTGTCAGAGGAAATACAGTACACCTGTCGACCGTGTCAGCATGCATGCACCCGGCCCGCCACAGGAGTCACTAGAGCACGATGGGACAAGGAAATCTTGGCCTGCCAAACCCTCCCCTAACCTGGACGACGCTGGGCCAATTGTGCGCCGCCTCATGGGTCACCCAGTCACAGCCATCTGTGACACAGCCCGGGATCAAACCCAGGTCTGTAGTGACACCTCAAGCACTGTGATGCAGTGCCTTAGACCGCTTCACCACTTGGGAAGCCCCCGCCAGTTGATTTTTAAAAACAATTGGTCCCCCCCAAAAATGCAGCCCTCCATTGAATTTCAAAATCCCGAAGTGGCCCTCGAGCAAAAAAGTTTGCCTACTCCTGCCCTAGACCCACTTCAATTTGTTTACCGCCCCAATAGGTCCACAGACGATGCAATCGCCATCACACTGCCCACTGCCCTATCCTATCTGGACAAGAGGAATACCTATATAAGAATGCTGTTCATTGACTAGAGCTCAGCATTCAACACCATAGTACCCTCCAAGCTCATCATTAAGCTTGAGGCCCTGAGTATCAACCCTGCCCTGTGCAATTGGGTCCTGGACTTCCTGATGGGCAGCCCAGGTGGTGAAGGTAGGAAATAACACCACTTCGCTGATCCCCCAGAAGGTTGCGCGCTCAACACATCACCGGGGGCAAACTACCTGCCCTCCAGGACACCTACAGCACCCGATGTCACAGGAAGGTCAAAAATATCAAAGGACAACAACCACCCGAGCCACTGCCTGTTCACCCCGCTACCATCCAGGAGGCGAGGCAAGTACAGGTGCATCAAAGCTGGGACCGAGAGACTGGAAAACAGCTTCTATCTCAAGGCCACCAGACTGTTAAACAGCCATCACTAACACTGAGAAGCTGCTGCCTACATACAGGCTTGAAATCATTGGCCACTTTAATAAATGGATCAGTAGTCACTTTAATAATGACATTTTAATAACGTTTACATATCTTGCATAACTCATCTCATATGTACAGTATATACTGTATTCTATACCATCTATTGCATCTTGACTATGCCACTCCGTGATTGCCCAACCATATATTTATATTTATATATTTTTATTCAATTCCTTTACTTAGATTTGTGTGTATTAGGTAGTTGTTGAATTGTTAGATTACATGTTAGATATTGCTGCACTGTCGGAACTAGATTTTTACCTTGCCAGTTCGGGGATTTGATCCAGCAACCTTCCAGTTACTGGACCAAAGCTCTAACCACTAGGCTACCTGCTGCCCTAGGTAGCCTAGTGTAAATAGAGCCGAATATATTGATAAAAGTCACCTTGTTCGAGAGAGATTTATATGGTTATCACGAAACACAGCCCTTATTTTGAAGTGTTTCTAAAATCCCCTATGGGAAAAATGAGTGGTGTCAAAACAATTGGAACCATTTCTCTGTTTGACCGCAAGGATTTATGGGTATTATGACACCTCCACTGTGGAGCTCTATTAGATGGGACTTGGTGAAAATCGCCAAATTAAAATAAATGTTCTATCACATTGATCATATTATTTTTTGGGATGCTCAACTGATTCTGAGTTCAGGAATATAAAGTTAATGTGAAAACTATTTCTAGATGAGTACTTTCACATTTTCCAAATTAAATCATTTGCGCTACTTGCGCTTTGAACTCCACAAAGTAGGGGGAGGTTCTAAGGGTTATACTAGATGGTGAGAGACAGATCATCCACTCCTGCCATAGACTTCCAGTCAAGTCCAGTTCTGAGGCATTGTGAAACCAGACGGTTTGACAGAGAGGCAGCGGTAGTGCTCATATGTGTACTGATTCTCCACCCTTTTCCAAATTGTGTATTTAACCACTCTCCGTACTGGATTTACAATGACAAAAACTTTTTTACAACCAATGCTTTCAAATACATGACCGGGCTCATTAGGAGTCCTTGGTGTGCGATATTTTCTTCCACAACAAGGTCTTCAGGTTGTTCAGTATAAGCGAGTGTTCCATCTCCATTTGCTCCGCCGAGCCCTTCAATGCTATACAAGCATACAGCTGTTTCTCCAGCTCATCCTGAATGTCAGACGGCGCCCCGCGCAGGAGATATTCCTTCAGCGAGCTGCACGCCTTGGCCAGGTTGGGCCGTGTCACCTCTGGTGTACACCGGTGCTTGGTGAGGTCACAGGAAGTGCGACAGTCGGTCCCGTACAGACAGTCCTCGTCCACGTTGCACCGCTGCTCCCTCATGGCTTCCTGGAAAGTGGCCTCGGGGACGATGTGATGAGCGTCCATCACTTTCAGGTCGTGGCGGTCGTTGTAGCCAAAGTCGGCTGCACTCACGTCACACATGAGGAAGGAGCCAAAGGTGCCGTGGAAGACGTCCTCTACAAGCTCCAGCAGGCCAATGGAGATCTTGGCCTTGTGGGGCCAGGAGGGCGTGAACCACTGGTCCATGCTGCGTCGTAATCCCGCAGGTATCCACAGCTCCACTACCCAGGGCAGGCTGATGCCGTACAGGGGAGCGTAGGGCACCTTCTCCATCACATACAGGTACAGAGAAAGAGGGGTAGAGAGGGAGCGAGAGAGACGGGGGTTAAGAAGGAGGGTGAGGAGAAAAAGGAGGGAGAGAGCTGTGATGACTTTAATCACATAAATAAGCTCATGATTGGAATCTATTTGTTAGTGTTAATTTTTTTGTGTTGAGTGAGAACATTTTTATCACAAAAAAAGTTATTCGAATCCATAAATGGGTGTTCCTATTGGATTACCTTCTCCATCACGTACAGGTCCCCACAGAAGCCCAGGAGCCTGGGGGCATGCTCCCTGTCCTGCAGGACCACCGCTAGCAGAAACTCATTGAGCTGGAGCAGGGCCCACATGGAACGGGCCTCGGGTAGGGAGATGAGGCCGTCTTTGTTGTAGTCGGCCACGAAAAGAACCAGGCTCACCAGGTCTTGAAGGTTGGCCTGTTCACCCACCTTGGTCTGGAGAGGAAGAGGAATAAGGGTAAGAGATACCTTCGTAACAGAACTGCATTAATGAACACACTAGCCACTTAAGTCACAACAGACTTACAAAGGTTACAATAAGTTACATGAATGTGAATACTGTGACATAACGAAAGTATCAACTTGCGGCTATGAAGCCCTGATTATGAAGGCAGTATGTATGAATTATGAATGTGTTATGAAGCCCCTATGTTACTAGCCTTCAAATAAGTGTTGCAGACATGAAACCATTTATAAAGTGGAAAAGCAGGTAGGCTAATGAATCACACTGGGATGAGATGACAGTACTCTGACCTTGAGGTGGCTGAGGACTATCGCTTTGAACTTCTCCACAGAGGTTCCCTTGGTGGGCCTGTTGAAGGGCGAAGCCTCCTTCCTGTGCTCCATCTCATCTCCCGGGTCATAACGAGGAACCTCCTCCATCTGGCACTTAACCACCCCCTCCAGGTCCCCCCAGCCACCAGAGTACACCTGAGAGAGACGCACACAGAGCCACAACACGCTGGTGTTTGTTATCAGACACAGAGTCTGATAGAAGGAAGACACAGACCTTCTCATGGAGCACAGTGTTAGCGCTGGTTTTCTTAAAATTATAGTAATGGGAGATTACACGCACCTGCGTGTTAAAATAAGCTTGATTGCAATGAAAATCCCATAAGCATAAATCAGTGATTTAGCTGATCTTACTTTGATGGCAGACAGCTGCAACTCTCATTGTCTAGATTCTTTATTCCCGCCCCCAATTAAATAACAACCTATCAGGAGCATCTGAAACGTAAAGCTGATGAATGTAAAATACTTATTATAAGAATATAGGAGTTGTAGGCCTATACTTCATTCAAACCTATCATCTTAAATTGCAAAATAGTATATATGTGCCATTTTAAATAACTTTATCAGACTACATTTTAATTTGATAAAAGATATAGATTTTATAACCCATCACGACTGACTTGATTTAGTTACACAAATATGGACAGTGCAGGGATATTTCCGACCCCTGGTCTTGATAAGAAATTACTATATTTTTTAAAGACAAATTGTAATTAATGGGTTCCATATATTCGGAAAAATAAAATGTGTAGGATTGTCACAGTAAGGGCCTCCCGAGTGGTGCAGCGGTCTAAGGCACTGCTGTGGCAAGATAAACAAGGAAATACTTTACTTCAATTGTAATTAATGATTGTCAAATTGTTTAAAAAATGTCCTACAATTCAATCATGATTTACTTCCATATGTCCAACTTGTAGCCTACAGTTAAGGAATATTTGCATTTCCCCTCGAACAGAAATGACCATAGTAAATTCATTAATAGATTTCATAAATTGGAAATGAAAGATGTATTCTACACCATGATTTTTCCATCCATAAAATGTGTAGGGGAGGCTATATTGCCATAGTAGATTTGCCATGGTAAACAAGGAAATGAAATACTTTTTCAGTTGTACGGAATGATTATCAAATAGATAAATCAACTTTAGGATTAAATTGTTACGATGATAATACCCACCAGAGGGCGAAATCATCTTGAAAATGTTTTGGTTGCATTCAGGACTAAGCACATACCTAATAGAGGACTGATTTTTGTATCTGTACCATTTGTCACACCCTGATCTGTTTCACCTGTCTTTGTGCTTGTCTCCACCCCCCTCCAGGTGTCGCCCATCTTCCCCAGGGAATTTATAGCCGTGTTCTCTGTTTGTCTGTTGCCAGTTCGTCTTGTCAAGCCTACCAGTGGTTTTCCACATTCTCCTGTTTTTCTCTAGTTCAGATTTGGACCATTCTGCCTGCCCTGACCCTGATCCTGCCTGCCGTTCTGTACCTTTTGGAATCTGTTCTGGATTATTGACCTGTGCCTGCCCTTGACCTGTCGTTTGCCTGCCCCCCTGTTTTGGTAATAAACTTTTGTTACTTCGAAACTGTCTGCCTCTGGGTCTTCTCCTGAGCCGTGATACCATTGTAGCGTCTGTGACAGCATGGGCACTGCCAGATACAATCTCCATTTTGAAGTAGTCCATTTTTTTCCTAAACGATTGGCTGATCCCTCCTGTTGTACCGGTTGGACATAACTCCAACACGGTCACTAGGAGGGATCAGCCAATGAAGTTGGAAGTCCCACACAGTTGACTACATTCAAATGGTGGATGCCCTAAATGGCGCTGCCCATGCTAATACGGCCTTTTGGTCACTAGAGGCCTTTATCATTCTCTATGGAACTAAAAGATAACACCGACATCCGCGTTATCGAGCGGTAAATCGGTGGCCAATGATGTTTGCAATTGAGATCAGCTGTGTGGGGGATTTTGACCTCTACGGGATCGGTGTCCCTATACCGGGATGGTTGTTGCTAACGTGCACTAATGTGAACAGAATGACCTTGTTCCAGCCAACTTTCCAGGACACAGACATGTCTTATATGGGCAGAAAGCTTAAATTCGTGTTAATCTAACTGAAGGGTCCAAGTAGCTATTACAGTGAAAAATACAATGCTATTGTAGCCCACTAGGCGGCAGGGTAGCCTAGTGGTTAGAGCGTTGGGCTAGTAACCCAAAGGTTGCAAGTTCAAATCCCCGAGCTGACAAGGTACAAATCTGTCGATCTGCCCCTGAACAAGGCAGTTAACCCACTGTTCCTAGGCCGTCATTGAAAATAAGAGTTTGTTCTTAACTGACTTGCCTAGTTAAATAAAGGTTAAATGTAAGTCGCTCTGGATAAGAGCGTCTGCTAAATGACTTAAATGTAAATGTATTGTTTGAGAGTGCACAACAAACTTTTATCACGGCAACTGGTTTGAAACATTCACCTCTGAAGGTAAATAATGTACTTACATTCAGTAATCTTGTTCTGATTTGTCATCCTGAGGGTCCCAGAGATAAAATGTAGCATAGTTTCGTTTGATTTTTATAATCAAATGTAGGAACCTGGTTCTACAGTTTGAACCCCTGCTGTGTCTGGACCCACACTCACACCGCCCGGCCATCTAGATGTATGAAGATTACTGGCTTTTCTGTAGGGAAGCTAATTATCCATAATTTAGGACATTCCTGGGAGTGTGTAAACGTACATTTTTTTATTACCATATAATTGTTGTATGTTCTCTATAGTTATGTACTTAAATGTATCAGTTGACCAATTTGGCACATTTGGACAGACTTCATACAAAATTGTGCAGTAATGCAATGCTTCATTGGATCAGTATGAAATGTTGCACATACACTGCTGCAATCTTGTGGCCAAACTCCAATGTGATTTAATGGCTTTTCTCTTGCATTTCAAAGAGGATAAAAAAATTGTTTTGTTTGTATTATCTTTTACAAGATCTAATGTTTTATTCTCCTACATTAATTTCACATTTCCACAAACTTCAAAGTGTCTCCTTTCAAATGGTGTCAATAATATGCATATCCTTGCTTCCGGTCCTGAGCTACAGGCAGTTAGATTTGGATATGTCATTTTAGGTGAAAATTTAAAAAAAGGGTCTGATCCTTGATGAGAGATCAGCTGGCAATAATCTGCTGACCATAGATGGTTGCAATTGGCCCTGTAGTGCTAAACACTAGGGGTGAATCTTAAAAGTCATTTATTGATTCCTCTTGTCCTTTCTCCTCACCACCTCCCCAATGTCAGAAAGAAGTGAGGAGATGCATGTGGATTAGAGGAGAAGATCCTTGGATTCTCTCCTTCCCTCTCATTTGGGAAAGGAGGCGAAGAGAGAGGATGTGATGAATCACAGAAAGACGTTTGAGATTTACCATAGAACTAGTATCAGCTAGTGCCGGAACAGACAAAGGATCAGAAGCAGATCTGACCTGGTTGTTAGGCTTGGAAGAGAGACACTTCCCCAGGTACAGCGTGTCTTTCTCACACAGGCTGCTGCAGGCCGAGCCGTCGATCAATCCTTTCCTGTACTTGTCACACTGAAATAGATAGACAAATAGATATGGTGTGGGTTTGTATACTGTAACTAACTAATAGACACACAGAAAGTGTTTGTTTTGTATAGTAACTCGCAGGATGGTTTTAACACAATATAGAAGCTGACAATGGAATACTGTTTTTGAAGGATGAGTCTGTAGGTGGCTCTATCAATTTACTCATTACATATACGGAAATAGAGAACTTACTATGGCATTCTTGCATGCTTGTCCACGACACAGCTCTGAGTAGGATGAGTACTCCACATACACCACCCAGCTACCCACAAACACTGCCAGCCACGAGAAGAACATATACTTCATGTGCAGGTAAGAGAATCGGGCCTGAGAGAGAGAGGAGGAGGAAATGAGAGAGAAGGGGGAGACAGAGCTGTGATGACCTTCATCACATAATAATAAGATCATGATCTGAATACATTCCTATTTGAAGTTCGGGTGGTTATCTTATGATAATACAACTGAACATGACCCAGATACACTGAGACTGAAGACACGTGTTCACAGCATCTAGATCAGAGGTGCTCAAACTTTTCGGCTCAGTGGGACAAAATATAATCTGAGTGATGGGCTGCGTACTGAACAAATAGATATTATTTATTTAGAAATATAAAAGGTAAACAATAGTCGTTGTTGAAACAATAGCTTTTTTTCAAAGCAATCATAAAATTACACTTCAAACATTAATAAAATCGTAGCCATATATATAACTTGACACCTAACAACACATTCTGATTACCTGTATTAAAAGATGTATTACATTTTACCATTCTAGTACAGAACCTGCAAATAAGTTTCTATGTTCATGAGGCTAATAAGGACTGTTAAGGACTGTTTAATGGTCACCACTAGCCGGCCTCCACCCAGTACCCTGCCTTGAACTATAGTCAGTTACTAGATGGCTACCACCCAGCACTTTACCCTGCACCTTAGAGACTGTTGCCCTATGTACAGTTAAAGTCGGAAGTTTACATACACTTAGGTTGGAGTCATTAAAACTCGTTTTTCAACCACTCCACAAATTTCTTGATAACAAACTACAGGTTTGGCAAGTCGTTTAGGACGTCTACTTTCTGCATGACACAAGTCATATTTACAACAATTGTTTACAGACAGATTATTTCATTTCACTGTATCACAATTCCAGTGGGTCAGAAGTTTACATACACTAAGTTCACTGTGCCTTTAAACAGCTTGGAAAATTCCAGAAAATTATTTCATGGCTTTAGAAGCTTCTGATAGGCTAATTGACATAATTTGAGTCAACTGGAGGTGTACCTGTGGATGTATTTCAAGGCCTACCTTCAAACTCAGTGCTTCTTTGCTTGACATCATGGGAAAATCAGAATAAATCAGCCATGACCTCAGAAAACAATTGTAGACCTCCACAAGTCTGGTTCATCCTTAGGAGCAATTTCCAAATGCCTGAAGGTACCATTGTTCATCTGTACAAACAATAGCACACAAGTATAAACACCATGGGACCACGCAGTTGTCATACCGCTCAGGGAGGAGACGCGTTCTCTCTCCTAGAGATGAACATACTTGTGAGAAAAGTGCAAATCAATCCCAGAACAACATCAAAGAACCTTGTGAAGATGCTGGAGGAAACAGATACAAAAGTATCTATATCCACATTAAAAACGAGTCCTATATCGACGTAACCTGAAAGGCTGCTCTGCAAGGAAGAAACCACTGTTCCAAAACCGCCATAAAAAAGGCAGACTACGGTTTACAACTGCACATGGGGACAAAGATCGTACTTTTTGGAGAAATGTCCTCTGGTCTGATGAAACAAAAATAGAACTGTTTGGTCATAATGACCATCGTTATGTTTGGAGGAAAAGGGGGGAGTCTTGCAAGTCGAGGAACACCATCCCAACCGTGAAGCACGGGGGTGGCAGCATCATGTTGTGGGGGTGCTTTTCTGCAGGAGGGACTGGTGCACTTCACAAAATAGATGGCATCATGAGGCAGGAAAATGATGTGGATATATTGAAGCAACATCTCAAGACATCAGTCAGGAAGTTTAAGCTTGGTCGCAAATGGGTCTTCCAAATGGACAATGACCACAAGCATACATCCAAAGTTGTGGCAAAATGGCGGAGGGAAGGTGTGTTTTTTTTGAGAGAGATGGAAGGAGATGGACCAAACTCATTAACATGCTTACTTTGGGGTTCTTATCGTTCCTGATGTTTTCAGATCCAAAGGGGAATCCACAGAATCCCTGTGGGATGCAGAAACTGGAAGATAACTTTTTTAGTACAACAATGTCTCTGGAGAACTTCCACATTATTTTCAGGATTATCCGCTTCGGTAAGCGAGAAACCAGACAAGCTCGGCGGCAGAAAGACAAGCTAGCTGCAATCAGGTTGGTGGACCGCCTTCCCCTGTTTTACAACCCTGGGCCGAATGTTACTGTTGATGAGCAGCTTATGCCATTTAGGGGCCTCTGCCCCTTCAGGCAGCACATACCGTTTAAACCCGCTAAATATAGAATCAAGATCTGGACTGCCTGTGATGCTGCTTCACAATATGTGTGGATCTTGCAAGTGTATACGGGGGAAACCAGATGGAGGAGCCCCTGAGAATAACCAAGGGATGCGGGTTGTCCTGGACATGACAAAGGGACTCCGTGGCCACAACATCACATGCGATAACTTTTTAAATTTGCACAAGCTGGGACAGGAGCTCCTCAAGAGGAAGCTGACGATGGTAGGAACAGTACAAAAAAAACAAGCCAGAGTGCCCACCTCAGCTGTTGAATACACGGAACAGGCCTATGAATAAATCTAAGTTTGTGTTCATGGCCGACACGTCTCTAGTACCACACGAAAATGTGGTACTCATGAGTACGCTACATAAAGATGGAAGAATCTGTGGCCAGGAACATCAAATCCAGAAATCACAATGGATTACAATGCCACAAAAGGAGCGATGGACAATTTTGACAAGATAGTGACTGGCTACAGCTGCAAAAGAAGAACCCTACGCTGGCCACTTGTGATATTCTTCAACATCTTGGACATCTCGGCATACAACACGTTTGTCATCTGGATGATGTTGAACCCAGATTAAAACAGAAGGAAGCTTCAGAGGAGACGGCTCTTTCTTGAGGAGCTGGGCAAGGCATTGGTAAGACCTCAATTCCAGAGGAGGCAACATATCCCAAGGACCCCAGCTTCTGCAGCCATCGTGAGGAGGATTCAGGAGGAGAATGCTGGTTCCCCATCAGAACCAACAATTACAATACCTTAAGTAAGTGTGAGTGATGTTGTTGCTTGTGTGTGTGTCTGATTCTCCTACCTTGGCCTGCTGTAAATATATATATATATATATATATATATATATATATATATATATATATATATATATATATATATATATATATATATATATATATATATATATACACACACACACACATACATACATACATACATACATATATATATACACATACATATATATATATACACAGACATATGTATATTCACATATATATGTATATATATACACACACATACATATATATACATATACATATATATATATATATATACGTATGTGTATATACATATATATATACACATATGTATATACATATACATATACATATACACATACATATATATATATATACACATACATATATGTATATATATATATATATGAGTGAGATGTACGGAAATTGTATGTAAATTGTTATGGCTGTATTGTTTTAAAAACCCAATAATGTTGTGGGTCCATCAGACCCGCGAACATTGGGTGAATAACAAAAACATGAGCACCACACAAGGGTTAATACATTCTAAGACTGCATGATGCGACTCTAATGATGATTTGAAAAAAGTTCCATGAAAGGCATGAGCTCTGCTTTCTTTTTATGCAGGCTGCACACACTTCATCAGTCTCTCATTCTCAATTTGACAAGAATGCTTTGAATTTCCAGGCGGCATCTAAAAAATCCAGTGGTGGAAAAAGTACTGTCAGACTTAAGTCAAAGTAAAAAATACCTTAATAGAAAATTACTCAAGTAAAAGTCACCCAGTAAAATTATACTTGAGTAAAAGTCAAAGTATTTGGTTAAAAAATATAGCGTAGCCTAGTGGTTAGAGCGTTGGACTAGTAACCAAAAGGTTGCAAGTTCAAATCCCCGAGCTGACAAGGTACAAATCTGTCGTTCTGCCCCTGAAGTATAAATCACTTCAAATTCCTTATATTAAGCAAACCAGATGGCACCATTTTCTTGTTTTTATTTTATTTACGGAAACCCAGGGGCACACTCCAACATTCAGACATCATTTACAAATGAAGCATGTGTGTTTAGTGAGTCCGCCAGATCAGAGTCAGTAGGGATGACCGTGATGTTTGGTTGATAAGTGCGTGAATTTGACTATTTGTCTGTCCTGCTAAGCATAACGAGTACTTAACGAGTACTTTTGGGTATCAAGTAAAATGTATGGAGTAAAAGTAGTCAAAAATATAAATAGTAAAGTGCAGATACCCCAGAAAACTACTTAAGTAGTACTTTAAAGTATTTTTACTAAAGTATTTTACACCACTGAAAAAAATCCATGCCAGTGGCCTTTGTGCTGTGGTGGAAATTCAACACCAGGGACACCTAAAGCCAATCTTAAAATTATTCCCTGTTTATTATCAGCAAGCTGGAGAGGTTACAACAAACTCTGCACACCATACAGGTCTATCAGAAACTCTACTGGTGTGGTCCCTGCAGTTGTCTTCTATACGGCTATACACAGACAAGTTATATTTGCATGAGTTAACATAATTAATTCATCACTACCAGTGGCTCGCACATGTGACTGACCAATACCTCACAAGGCCTTTTCTCTCTCCAAGTTGAGACCTTGAAACTGAGGTACCTCGGTTGTTCCCATAGCAATATTCTGGGCTTACTGCCAAGTTGAGGATCAGTGATAGTGACGATTCCTCCATACACAATCAGTCAGTCACCTGTATGAACCTATCTAATTAGTTATTAGAAAGTAGCATTGATTTGATACATAAACATAAAAATAGCATTGATTTGATACATGAACATAAGATTTCCCTCACAGTGCCCTTGGGCTGGATATAATAATTATAATCATCTTCTCCCTGCTGCCAATCGCCTTGTTCTAAAGCACCTCTCACTCACATCTCAATTCTTATTAGCTAATGCCCGTCACGTGATTGGGTCCTTCTCACAGGCATCTCAGCTCCAAAGTAGGCTACACATGAAGACAGAAACATCGGCTTCTTATCGAATTCCATGGCTCATATTGAAGATGTTAGAAGAACTGTCCACATTTACTTTTCGTCAGCCAACAAGATGAGTAGGCCTAATGAACAGCAAAAGCACTAGCTTTTGTCAATATACTGTCCCCCATAGTACAAAAGTTGACCTATTCTGTTCGAGAAAGAAATATTCCCCCCAAAAACACCAAAGAACAGAACAGAACGCTCAGCTTTAGATGTTGATAAACTATTAGACTATTTCTATACATTATGAGCACAGCAATGAGCACACGGCAGTAGACTATAAGAGTGAATGTTCCAAAATGCAATCAATTAGATGGAAAACACCATTCTCCAAAGTGACCACAAATGTGATTATGCATGTAATGCATTATTATAAAGGACTAGGCTACATGAGGTGTGTGACTATGATTTTTTAAATAAAATAATAATAATACCCGTGCTGTTTCTTGCCTTACTGCACATGCAGGAAATCATTCACAAGTGATAATGTCCTTCATTAACATTAATACTAATATTGTCACCCATCAGACTATTCTTAATTTAATCTTACATTTTACATATACTAAATAATATATGTGTGAAATAAGTTTTTATTTAGAATGGACAAGTATCATTCACCTGTCTCGGAACATGGGCAGCTGGGAAAAAAGACATGTCATCTATGCACTTAAATAGCGAAGGGAGGATGCTTTTCCTGTGGTTCATTTCCATGCCAGCCAGATAGGTTATACTTCTGTTGTAAAGCAAAGCAGTGCTTAATAGTGGGAAAGTTGAGGAATAAATATAGTAGGCCTAGCTGATGGGATCTTCCTCTCTTTAATAGACGCCATCACGCAATTGCATAGCCTATAGAAATGTTGCGCAACATGAGTTAATGACGTGTTTAATTTGATTTTCGATTACATTTGCATTGATGTCAGAGTGATTAGAGGGACAATAGAGTGCTGAGGACCAGGCAGTTAGAAAGTTTGGTAGGCTACTAATGACCATCAGCAGCATCAGAACTTGGAGAAGCCAGGTACATTAAGCCAGGGACACCATGAATAAACGGTCACAGTGGAATTTGACTGCGGTCATGACTCGTGACTACCGGTGTAGCGGTAATATTGTCAGGTAACAGCCCTGGCTCTGGCATATGCTCTCTCTCCTGCCATCTTGTCATTCTTATACTCCAAATTTGCGCAGACTGATCAACACAATGTCAAGTTACATTTCTGAAGTCGTCATCCACAAGTAAAAAGTAGTCAGGTGGTAAAACAGGGTGCACCAAGGAAAAATCAGAATCATTGCTTTCTTGCACAACTTGCTGTGTGCCAGCCTGGTCTCATAGACTAGGCGTAACATAGTAAATGTAAATCCGAGACACTGAAATTAGTATGCTATGTTAGGTTCGGTATGGTCACATAAGACAGAAGGTTAATTGATACATATTATACGAAATGTAACATATCATAATGGTATGTCTCAGCAGTGTGCAGTCAAAAGAAAATGTAATGCTTGTTTACATGGTTTACTACGTGATTAAATTAGTCTGTTTTCAACAAATCAGAGGTTTTAGACTATTGTATTTTAACCAAGCAAGAGAAATAAACGTGCAATCACTACTGAGTGAATGAACAAAATCCTTTTGGAACACTTCAAGACATGTAAATGGTCTGTCAATCAATGTGTTAAGAACAGGATTCATATTGTAATGCAGCGGTTCACAAACAGTGGGATGCGCCTCCTCTAGCCCCCATATATACAGTATATATATATATATATATATATACACTGCTCAAAAAAATAAAGGGAACACTTAAACAACACAATGTAACTCCAAGTCAATCACACTTCTGTGAAATCAAACTGTCCACTTAGGAAGCAACACTGATTGACAATAAATTTCACATGCTGTTGTGCAAATGAAATAGACAAAAGGTAGAAATTATAGGCAATTAGCAAGACACCCCCCAAAACAGGAGTGATTCTGCAGGTGGTGACCACAGACCACTTCTCAGTTCCTATGCTTCCTGGCTGATGTTTTGGTCACTTTTGAATGCTGGCGGTGCTCTCACTCTAGTGGTAGCATGAGACGGAGTCTACAACCCACACAAGTGGCTCAGGTAGTGCAGTTCATCCACGATGGCACATCAATGCGAACTGTGGCAAAAAGGTTTGCTGTGTCTGTCAGCGTAGTGTCCAGAGCATGCAGGCGCTACCAGGAGACAGGCCAGTACATCAGGAGACGTGGAGGAGCCCGTACGAGGGCAACAACCCAGCAGCAGGACCGCTACCTCCGCCTTTGTGCAAGGAGGTGCACTGCCAGAGCCCTGCAAAATGACCTCCTGCAGGCCACAAATTTTTATATTTTTTTTAAGGAACTCAGTCTGTCTTTCAACTTACTTTTAACAGTTGTAATACTAGAATACACAAAATTTGGGTAGGGCATCATCAGTTTTCTTCTTGTCATGTCAGTCACTGCATACCTGAGAGAGCTATTTATAATATCCATATCAACTTGCCCATGTAAGCTAACGTTTTTTCAGACCATAGATTTTGTTGTTTGAGTCACTCAAATATCACATGAATACCCATTAGACAAAGCAAAACTCAATGAATTGCAAGAAAAGGAGCTTTAAAACCTCAATCTGATATTTCTATTTTTCTTAATTCCTTTTTTTTGGGGGGGGGGGGATTTGCATGTATTGTTAGGTATTACTGCATTGTTGGAGTTAGGAACATAGGCATTTTGTTGCATTTGAGATAACATCTGCAAAATATGTGTAGGCAGCCAATAAAATTAGATTTTTTATAACTTGATATGTGCCGGGCCGCCTCTATAGCGTTGTGCAGTTTTAATGCTAATAATGCAAATTTTCTGCAGTTCTACACATTTTGCCATGACTTATGTATGCCATGTTCATATGATATCTGAGTGAGACTGACTAATAAAATAAAAAATAAACATAATAATTTGGCCATGATTACTACAAGGTTAAGATAGCTGGCTAGACTAACTTACCTAGCAATCAATAAAATGTTAGCTTACATGGGCTAATTGATTGACTGTCAGTGACTGACATAACAATAGGAAAACTGCTGATGCATTACCAAATTTCGAAATTGCATGTTGTGTATTCTATTATTTATTTTTTATTTGATTTATTTGATTTTATTTCACCTTTATTTAACCAGGTAGGCTAGTTGAGAACAAGTTCTCATTTGCAACTGCGACCTGGCCAAGATAAAGCAAAGCAGTTCGACACATACAACTACACAGAGTTACACATGGCATAAACAAACATACAATCAATAATACAGTAGAAAAATCTATGTACAGCATGTGCAAATGAGGTAGGATAAGAGAGGTAAGGCAATAAATAGGCCATGGTGGCAAAGTAATTACAATATAGCAATTAATCACTGGAATGATAGGATGTGCAGAAGATGAATGCAAGTTGAGATACTGGCGTGCAAAGGAGCAAGATAAATAAATAAATACAGTATGGGGATGAGGTAGATTGGATGGGCTATTTACAGATGAGCTATGTACAGGTGCAGTGATCTGTGAGATGCTCTGACAGCTGGTGCTTAAAGCTAGTGAGGGAGGTAAGAGTCTCTAGCTTCAGAGATTTTTGCAGTTCGTTCCAGTCACTGGCAGCAGAGAACTGGAAGGAGAGGCAGCCAAAAGGGGTGACCAGTGAGATATACCTGCTGGAGCGCATGCTACGGGTGGGTGCTGCTATCGTTTCCTACATCCGGTTTGGGGCGAGCGGTCGCATTTGCATTCGCTCTGCAGGTAGTATAACTTTTCATTACATTTCATTACATTTCATTATAGTACAACGGTTTAATTTGTCTAACCTTAGCAATTTCTTCTTAGCTAGCTACTTAGCCGTCTGTGTATAAAAGATAATTGCGTAATTATCGTATTCCGTCGTTTATCGTAGTCCACACTGCTATCTGCCCAGCAGCTAGCAGCAGCTAGCAAACGTCCACCGTCTACCGAATAGTAGTATAACTTTTCATTACATTTCATTATAGTACAACGGTCTGATTTTCATTTTCATTACAGTACAACGGTTTGATTTGTTTGATCTTAGCTAGCTACATAGCCGTCTTTGCATCAAACATAACTGTGTAGTTATTGAGGTTCGCCAGCCAGCTATTTTCGCCCTAACGTAACGCAACGTAGCCAACACTGCTAGCTAGCCAGCTTGCCACCGAATAGCAGCATTGTAGAAACGAGTGCATTACAACGGAACGACTTGATCAGTGTAGTGTTGGCTGACTACACAGTTGTCTTTGCTATCTTTGATTTGTATTTGTTCGATCTTAGCTAGCTACTTAGCTGGCTACATAGCCGTCTTTGTATCGGAGATAATTGTGTAGTTATCAAGGTTCGCTGAGGTTCGCTAGCCAGGTATTCTCGCCCTAACGTAACGCAACCTAACGTAGTCAACCCTGCTAGCTAGCCAGCTAGCCACCGATTAGCAGCACTGTAGAAACGATTACATTACAACGGAACGACTTGACTTGTGTAGTGTTAGCTAGCTACATAGTTTTCTTTGCTATCTTTGTATCTAAGATAATTGTGTAGCTTTGAGTAATTATCGGTTAGCTAGCCGCTATTTTTCGCCTGCCGCGCTGCCGTCCTCCTACCTAGCCAACACTGCTAGCCAACTTCTACCGAATAGCAGCACTGTAGAAACTTACATTACAACGGAACGACTTGATTAGCGTAGTGTTAGCTAGTTGTCTTTGCTGTCCTTGTATCCATGATAATTGTGTAGTTTAGAGAAATTTAGTGAAATTGTCGAGGTTACCTAGCCAGCTTCACTTTCAACAACGTAGCCACTGCTAGCCAGGCTACTTCACCAGCCAGCAGTACTATATCATTTTAGTCAATAAGATCTTGTATTTTATTTTTTTATTTTTTTGCAACGTAAGCTTAACTTTCTGAACATTCGAGACGTGTAGCCCACTTGTCATTCTAATCTCCTTTGCATTAGCGTAGCCTCTTCTGTAGCCTGTCAACCATGTGTCTGTCTATCCCTGTTCTCTCCTCTCTGCACAGACCATACAAACGCTTCACACCGCGTGGCCGCGCCCACCCTAACCTGGTGGTCCCAGCCCGCACGACCCACGTGGAGTTCCAGGTCTCCGGTAGCCTCTGGAACTGCCGATCTGCGGCCAACAAGGCAGAGCTCATCTCAGCCTATGCGTCCCTCCAGTCCCTCGACTTCCTGGCACTGACGGAAACATGGCTCACCACAGATAACACTGCTACTCCTACTGCTCTCTCTTCGTCTGCCCACGTGTTCTCGCACACCCCGAGACCTTCTGGTCAGCGGGGTGGTGGCACCGGGATTCTCATCTCTCCCAAGTGGTCATTCTCTCTTTCTCCCCTTACCCATCTGTCTATCGCCTCCTTTGAATTCCATGCTGTCACAGTTACCAGCCCTTTCAAGCTTAACATCCTTATCATTTATCGCCCTCCAGGTTCCCTTGGAGAGTTCATCAATGAGCTTGATGCCTTGATAAGCTCCTTTCCTGAGGACGGCTCACCTCTCACAGTTCTGGGTGACTTTAACCTCCCCCATGTCTACCTTTGACTCATTCCTCTCTGCCTCCTTCTTTCCACTCCTCTCCTCTTTTGACCTCACCCTCTCACCTTCCCCCCCTACTCACAAGGCAGGCAATACGCTTGACCTCATCTTTACTAGATGCTGTTCTTCCACTAACCTCATTGCAACTCCCCTCCAAGTCTCCGACCACTACCTTGTATCCTTTTCCCTCTCGCTCTCATCCAACACTTCCCACACTGCCCCTACTCGGATGGTATCGCGCCGTCCCAACCTCCGCTCTCTCTCCCCCGCTACTCTCTCCTCTTCCATCCTATCATCTCTTCCCTCTGCCCAAACCTTCTCCAACCTATCTCCTGATTCTGCCTCCTCAACCCTCCTCTCCTCCCTTTCTGCATCCTTTGAC
Source organism: Salvelinus fontinalis (assembly GCF_029448725.1). Lineage (NCBI taxonomy): Eukaryota > Metazoa > Chordata > Actinopteri > Salmoniformes > Salmonidae > Salvelinus > Salvelinus fontinalis. The sequence goes on from NC_074669.1 coordinate 29,321,236, forward strand.
TCTCTATGTCCCCTATCCTCCAGGCCGGCTCGGTCCTCCCATCCCGCTCCGTGGCTCGACGACTCATTGCGAGCTCACAGAACAGGGCTCCGGGCAGCCGAGCGGAAATGGAGGAAAACTCGCCTCCCTGCGGACCTGGCATCCTTTCACTCCCTCCTCTCTACATTTTCCTCTTCTGTCTCTGCTGCTAAAGCCACTTTCTACCACTCTAAATTCCAAGCATCTGCCTCTAACCCTAGGAAGCTCTTTGCCACCTTCTCCTCCCTCCTGAATCCTCCTCCCCCTCCCCCCCCCTCCTCCCTCTCTGCAGACGACTTCGTCAACCATTTTGAAAAGAAGGTCGACGACATCCGATCCTCGTTTGCTAAGTCAAACAACACCGCTGGTTCTGCTCACACTGCCCAACCCTGTGCTTTGACCTCTTTCTCCCCTCTCTCTCCAGATGAAATCTCGCGTCTTGTGACGGCCGGCCGCCCAACAACCTGCCCGCTTGACCCTATCCCCTCCTCTCTTCTCCAGACCATTTCCGGAGACCTTCTACCTTACCTCACCTCGCTCATCAACTCATCCTTGACCGCTGGCTACGTCCCTTCCGTCTTCAAGAGAGCGAGAGTTGCACCCCTTCTGAAAAAACCTACACTCGATCCCTCCGATGTCAACAACTACAGACCAGTATCCCTTCTTTCTTTTCTCTCCAAAACTCTTGAACGTGCCGTCCTTGGCCAGCTCTCCTGCTATCTCTCTCAGAATGACCTTCTTGATCCAAATCAGTCAGGTTTCAAGACTAGTCACTCAACTGAGACTGCTCTTCTCTGTATCACGGAGGCGCTCCGCACTGCTAAAGCTAACTCTCTCTCCTCTGCTCTCATCCTTCTAGACCTATCGGCTGCCTTCGACACTGTGAACCATCAGATCCTCCTCTCCACCCTCTCCGAGTTGGGCATCTCCGGCGCGGCCCACGCTTGGATTGCGTCCTACCTGACAGGTCGCTCCTACCAGGTGGCGTGGCGAGAATCTGTCTCCTCACCACGCGCTCTCACCACTGGTGTCCCCCAGGGCTCTGTTCTAGGCCCTCTCCTATTCTCGCTATACACCAAGTCACTTGGCTCTGTCATAACCTCACATGGTCTCTCCTATCATTGCTATGCAGACGACACACAATTAATCTTCTCCTTTCCCCCTCTGATAACCAGGTGGCGAATCGCATCTCTGCATGTCTGGCAGACATATCAGTGTGGATGACGGATCACCACCTCAAGCTGAACCTCGGCAAGACGGAGCTGCTCTTCCTCCCGGGGAAGGACTGTCCGTTCCATGATCTCGCCATCACGGTTGACAACTCCATTGTGTCCTCCTCCCAGAGCGCTAAGAACCTTGGCGTGATCCTGGACAACACCCTGTCGTTCTCCACCAACATCAAGGCGGTGGCCCGTTCCTGTAGGTTCATGCTCTACAACATCCGCAGAGTACGACCCTGCCTCACACAGGAAGCGGCGCAGGTCCTAATCCAGGCACTTGTCATCTCCCGTCTGGATTACTGCAACTCGCTGTTGGCTGGGCTCCCTGCCTGTGCCATTAAACCCCTACAACTCATCCAGAACGCCGCAGCCCGTCTGGTGTTCAACCTTCCCAAGTTCTCTCACGTCACCCCGCTCCTCCGCTCTCTCCACTGGCTTCCAGTTGAAGCTCGCATCCGCTACAAGACCATGGTGCTTGCCTACGGAGCTGTGAGGGGAACGGCACCTCAGTACCTTCAGGCTCTGATCAGGCCCTACACCCAAACAAGGGCACTGCGTTCATCCACCTCTGGCCTGCTCGCCTCCCTACCACTGAGGAAGTACAGTTCCCGCTCAGCCCAATCAAAACTGTTCGCTGCTCTGGCACCCCAATGGTGGAACAAACTCCCTCACGACGCCAGGACAGCGGAGTCAATCACCACCTTCCGGAGACACCTGAAACCCCACCTCTTCAAGGAATACCTAGGATAGGATAAAGCAATCCTTCTGCCCCCCCCCCCCCCCTTAAAAGATCTAGATGCACTATTGTAAAGTGGCTGTTCCACTGGATGTCATAAGGTGAATGCACCAATTTGTAAGTCGCTCTGGATAAGAGCGTCTGCTAAATGACTTAAATGTAAATGTAAATGCTATGGTGACCATTTGAGCTGAGATAAGGCGGGGCTTTACCTAGCAGAGACTTGTAGATGACCTGGAGCCAGTGGGTTTGGCGACGAGTATGAAGCGAGGGCCAGCCAACGATATCATACAGGTCGCAGTGGTGGGTAGTATATGAGGCTTTGGTGACAAAATGGATGGCACTGTGATAGACTGCATCCAATTTGTTGAGTAGAGTGTTGGAGGCTATTTTGTAAATGACATCGCCGAAGTCGAGGATTGGTAGGATGGTCAGTTTTACAAGGGTATGTTTGGCAGCATGAGTGAAGGATGCTTTGTTGCGAAATAGGACGCCGATTCTAGATTTAATTTTGGATTGGAGATATTTTATGTGAGTCTGGAAAGACAGTTTACAGTCTAACCAGACACCTAGGTATTTGTAATTGTCCACATATTCTAAGTCAGAACCGTCCAGAGTAGTGATGCTGGACGGGTGGGCAGGTGCGGGCAGCGATCGGTTGAAGAGCATGCATTTAGTTTTACTTGCATTTAAGAGCAGTTGGAGGCCACGGAAGGAGAGTTGTATGACATTGAAGCTGGAGGTTATGCCAGGGATCATCAACTAGATTCAGCCGCAGGCCGATTTGTTCTTGAGCGGATGGTCGGGGGGCCGGAACACAATTACAAATCATTTGTAGACTGCAAATGAACCGCAAGAAGCCAAAACAAATACAGTATAATGTTTGACTAAAACATAATAATTTAAAACCTTGCTTACATTTGCATACTATCACATCTCTCTTTTGTGTGGGAATACTTGGGAACATATTTAAATCTCTTGGAGCTGATTTCCTGGTGTTTTTACAATCTTTAATGTCCTACAATGGAAAGAAATGTATATATCATTTATTTTATTTTAGCTCAGAAAACTTACCAAATAAAACCACCCGCGGGTCAAATTCGGCCCACGGAACGTCAGTTGGGGAACCGTGTACTATGCAGTCTCTCCCCACTTCTTAAAAACTACAAATATATATTTTTTGGGGGGGGGGGGGCAGGCCAAACGAAACATCACCGCGGGCCTGGAAAGATTGAGCCCCAGTTTAGTCGGCCCTGATCTAGATCATGTTTGAACATGCACAGAGGAGTAAATATCATAAAATGCTGAATATGTTGGATATGTAGGCTAAGTATTACCCCACCTTTATGTTGCAATAAGGATAAATCATATTACCAAGGAAGTACGAATGTGAAGTTGAGAAATATGGCACAAATCTTTATAGAAGACATGACTAGAAATAGTCTTGTGTAAATACTTAAGATCAGTAGCATTTTGGAATATTGAAAGCAGGAGAATCACTGAGCACTACAGGGATTTCCAGTAATTTTAATAAGCAGGCTGGTCTGGTACCAGTAGTCTAGTTATCCAATGAATGAATGAATGGATATAAATAGCTCCATCACTGGGGGGGAATCATGAAATATGCAAGTTTAAGTGAGATTAAGTATGATAACAATTATGCAAAATAGATGAGGTGAGAGACAGATAACACACACACATTGTTTTGTCAGGCTGTGAAACGTGAGATTCATAGAAAGAGAAAACGATTCAAAACAACACTTCCCAAATTTGAGTCAGTTTGCTAAATGCATTTGGGGAAATAAATATATAATTTTGATGTTCCTAGAAAATCCAACCTTTCGATATGTTCCTCAGGAACTAACAGCAAACAGACATCCTAGACCTGCTTACTGTATTATTCCTATCCAGAAGAGCTGGGTGTTCTTATAAAAAGTATAAAATGTATGTGAAAGGAGTGATAACTCCTCTTATTGAGGGAGAGCAAGATGGAGAGAGAGAGGGGGAGAGGGGAGAAAGAGAGAGAGAAACAGAGTGTGTTTGGGGACAGGGAGTCAATACAGCCCTGTTATCTGACAAAGGCTGTGTCCCATACATTAGCAGTGCGTGGATAAAATCCCTGGGGAAACCAAGCCAGATAAAAAAGCCATATTACAACCTGTGTTGTGATAATTGCTTTGTATACTTTATAACCTGTTAGTTCATATGCCTTGCGACATTGTTATATAGGACTAAGGCTGAGACAATGAGAAGATACAGTGGCAGAATAAATTCAACCACACCTTTGTTTCATCACAAAACCGGAAAGCAACATCTGTCTGGTGAACAACACAAAGCATATTGCATGTAACAAACAGTTACATGACCTATAGCATGGTCAAGCAAGTTAATGTTTCTGACATTTTCGGACTACCAAACAACTAATAATTAAAAACCACAGAGTGTTACCGCAAGTCGCAAAGAAAACAGGAGCTGCCTCCACTATTCCAGCTTCAACATTTTAACATCATCAAATCACCAATGCTTAGTCTAATACAGTGACAACTAAAAGATACCAAGAACAATTTAGTCCAATCAAAGTAAGCTAAATATGATATGGTTCCATGATATGGTTCTGATTTTTTTATTTATTTATATATATTTTTATTTTAAATTTTATCCCCTTTTCTCCCCAATTCTCGTGGTATCCAATCGCTAGTAATTACTATCTTGTCTCATCACTACAACTCCCGTACGGGCTCGGGAGAGACGAAGGTCGAAAGCCATGCGTCCTCCGAAGCACAACCCAACCAAGCCGCACTGCTTCTTAACACAGCACGCCTCCCACCCGGAAGCCAGCCGCACCAATGTGTCGGAGGAAACACCGTGCACCCGCCCCCCTCGGTTAGCGCACACTGCGCCCGGCCCGCCACAGGAGTCGCTGGAGCGCGATGAGACAAGGATATCCCTACCGGCCAAACCCTCCCTAACCCGGACGACGCTAGGCCAATTGTGCGTCGCCCCATGGACCTCCCGGTCGCGGCCGGCTGCGACAGAGCCTGGGCCTACCACGCTCTAGACCACTGCGCCACCCGGGAGGCCCTCATGGTTCTGATTTTAGTGTGTGTGTGTGTGTGTGTGTGTTCGTGCAAGTAGAAAAAACAACATTCACTCACCCTAATTGTAGAGAAACGCCAATGCCATCCTCCTCTCTTTCATGTTGACGAAACACTCTACCACTCTGTCATACAGTACACACTTACATTTTTTGTTGTTCTAGGCTACTGGCGAAAATGCTTGCTCGCTAGCCTAACTTCCTTTTATGGGACACAGCAGAGGTTCAAACTGTGAAACCCAGTTTCTACTTTTGAATATAAAAATGTATTTTATCAAACAAAACTATGTTACATTTTATGTCTGGGACCCTTAGGATGACAAATCAGAGCAAGATTACTGAATGTAAGTACATTATTTACCTTCAGAGATAAATGTATCAAACCAGTTGCCGTGATAAGTTTTGTTGTTGTGCACTCTCCTCAAACAATAGCATTGTATTTTTTCACTGTAATAGCTACTGTAAATTGGACAGTGCAGTTAGATTAACAATAATTTAAGCTTTCTGCCTATATAAGACATGTCTATGTCCTGGAAAGTTGGCTGTTACTTACAACGTCATTCTAGTCACATTAGCGCATGTTAGCAACAACCGTCCAGGTATAGGGACACAGAGGTTAATCATTATCCTTCTACATTTAGCTACATATTGAACTTCCATCCTCTCAGGCCAGGGGAACAATGTATGAATTTATGGTTGGATAAAATCATTGGCCAGTACGGAGAATTATGTAGCCTAAAACCACAAGTCCAAATCCCTATCTCCATCCCATGGCTAATTTAGGAAAGGGACAGTTTTGGCTAGCTAGCTAGCCACCGGAAGAAAACAACTCAATGAGACACACAACAAGTTTCTGTCAATGACGTATGCTCTCGATGCGATGTGATCGAAGTGATATCAAATCCAAACTGGCTTCCCTTGATACTTTTTTTAAGTACACCAGGACCATTCACAGTTGAGCTCAACGCTGATTGGCTTCCCGTGTATTCTATGCTACAGGCGGCAACAATGTCATACTCTTTTGGACCAGACAGCATCAGATAGATGGCCTACACATACAGAGAGAGAGGGGCGCTGTTTCGCTGACTTGGATGCTTTCTCCAGTGAGATACATTCAGGTTTTTGCAAATTGAAGGGAAATTATGAAACACAGAGAGACAAAAGATAAATTATTTTAAATGTTTTTTTCTTGGTAATTTTGTTGGGGAAGTCTGGCTTCCCTTGGCATCCATGAATACAGGCCAAAATGGCACCCTATTCCCTATATAGTGCACATATTTTGACCAGAGCCCAGTGCACTACTTTTGACCAGGGCCCATAGGGCTCTGGTCAAAAGATGTGCACTATATAGGGAATAGGTTGTCATTTGGGATGTAACCAGTGACAGACCAGGGAGGGAGGAGACTCAGAGGACCTCTTCCCTGTTCCTAGTCTCTGTTGGACTTGCATCTCTGTTTGTTTTAGTCAAGCTACCATCTGTGAGAACAGACCAGGTGACTCATTCTTCCCAGATCGACTTTACCATTGTGACAGAGAGAACAATAAATCACTGGACAGAGGTGAAGAGGGCCATATAATGAGGGGAGAGAGAGATTATCTATGTATTCTGTATGAGTCAGCATTGAGTCAATCATATCATTTAATTTGGCCCCATATCTACGGAACAATCTTCTCTGTCTTTTGCACATCCTCAGAGTGTTCTTCCCATAGAATTTGGAATTAGAATCCTTACTTTAGTAATCAACAACCCAATGGCTCTCCGTGGTAACACATGGTTAGGTACAGAGAGACAGTTACAATACTGTACAATCTACACTGAGTGTAAAAAACATTAGGAACACCTTCCAAATATTTAGTTGAACCCCCTTTTGCCCTCAAATCGTCGGGGCATGGACTCTACAAGGTGTTGAAAGCGTTCCACAGGGATGCTGGCCCATGTTGACTCCAATGTTTTCCACAGTTGTGTCAAGTTGGCTGGATTTCCTTTGGGTGGTGGACCATTCTTGATACACACGGGAAACTGTTGAGCATGGAAAAACCCAGTAGCGTTGCATTTCTTGACACACTCAAGCCTGGCACCTAATACCATACCCTATTCAAAGTCACTTCAATCTTTTGTCTTGTCCATTCGCCCTCTGAATGACACACACACACAATCAATGTCTAAATTACAAGCATTTCGCAGCACTCGCAAAAACATCTGCTAACCATGTGTATGTGACCAATACAATTTGATTTAAATGAAATTGACTTAAAGGTTAAAAATCCTTCTGTAACCTGTCTCTTCCCCTTAATCTACACCAATTGATGTGGATTTAACAAGTGACATCAATAAGGGATCATAGCTTTCACCTGGATTCACCTGGTCAGTCTATGTCATGGAAAGAGCAGGTGCTCCTAATGTTTGTACACTCTGTGTATTTTTCTGCCACACTCTAAATTGTTATTGCCTTTTTTAATACTTCCTTCCTGATTAATAATGATTATACATGGTCTCTATAAATGGTCTCAGTAGGTCGATAATGGCATTACTCCAACGCAACAAACTAGCTGAGTGGAGGAATAACAGATGTTCAGCGACCCTTTCTATTCCATCTAATAATGATGACGATGTCCAAGGCTTGACAGTGATGGACTCTCCCAGCCTCTCCCTCTTTTTAAGTTCCAATTTGCTTTATTGCCATGACTCTGTCTCTCTCGCTCTCTGTATTTCTTTGTCTTCTGTGCACTTCTTCTCAACTTAATACAGCACTTTGACTTTCTCCTTCCATCTCTGTCATATTGCTTTGTATGGATCTGTAACCACATCTCTAACTCAATTCCCTAATTTCATTACAATCATGTAGGCTAAGTGATTAGCCTACATGATTATAAGCAAAGGTGAACTGCTGCATGCTTTTTCCCCCAGGCACCTATAATGTGATGTACATTTGACAACATCACTTTCTTCTTCTAAAGATGACCCCTTATGCATATCAGGAAAAGAGAGTCTCTATAAGAACTATGTTATTAGTGATGATGCATAAGACTGGGACTGGACAGATATGCATTCACTATCCCTTTATCACCCAACCATCCACCCTCTATTAGTGACAGTAAAGATGACTCTTCTCAATCTGCCTCCATCTCTCTCTAATCTAATCTCTCTCTCTCTCTCTCTCTCTCTCTATTCAATGGCACTCTAACTGTAATGTCAGTCCATCACACTCATCCTCCTCCTCTTTGTCTGGGGGAGCACTTGGTCATCTCACAGTGTTGAGAGCTGTGGAGTCTATATTACTTCTGACTACTGACTAGTCACAAGTCACTGCTCTATTGTGACTGCAGGTCCAGAGCAACATCTTTTTAGCATATACTGGTCTGAGTTTCCTCTATTTTTTTTATTTTTATTTACCCTTATTTTACCAGGTAAGTTGACTGAGAACACATTCTCATTTACAGCAACAACCTGGGGAATAGTTACAGAGGAGAGGACAGCCCAGTCTGTGTGTTCTCATTGCGCCTCTCTGCAGTCCTAGACCTAGTCAGTGGACCGAGCAGCGAGAGGTAAATACAGTGGCATCAATGGATGCCCTTTTCCTCTGTGCATGCAGGTTTTTCCATATATACTGCTGTGAAGAGTTGGTGCTTTACAGATCACAGTGTTTTCCCAGCCATAGTGCCTTGATATTACACCACAAATATTCAGCAGCACCTCAACAGCGCTCCACAGGACCGACAGCTGCTCAGAATTTCAAATTACAACAGAATGGTGAGTACAATACTCTACTATTCAACATGCAGGCTGATCTCTTCCTCTGCCTCACAGAGAACGAGATACACTTGACTTTGGAAGTGTTCCACAAAATAGGTTTAGTACCAGGCTACCAGCGTAATCTTCAGCTTTCCTTGTATTTTCCTGTAGCATTCCCAGGTCAAGTAATCTGAAGACCTGATACATTACACTTTGGAAATATGCCAACAAATATGTTTAGTGTGAGCATAATCTGTGTCCTAGTGATTTTCCAGTGTTTTTTACAAACCAAAGCTGAGAGAACGCAGAAACTACACAATGTACTGTTTTTCATATTGATTCTTGCGTGGGTAGGTGATGTAAATTGAATCCAACTGCAAAGCCATTAAATGGACAACACTCTGAAGGAAAACACATACAGTTGCAGTCAGAAGTTTACATAGACTTATGTTGGAGTCATTAAAACTAGTTTTTCAACCCCTCCACAAATTTCTTGTTAACAAACTATAGTTTTGGCAAGTCGGTTGGGACATCTACTTTGTGCATGAACCAGTCATTTTTCCACAGGCACAGCCAGAAGAGGACTGGCCACCCCTCATAGCCTGGTTCCTCTCTAGGTTTCTTCCTAGGTTTTGGCCTTTCTAGGGAATTTTTCCTAGCCACCGTGCTTCAACACCTGCATTGCTTGCTGTTTGGGGTTTTAGGCTGGGTTTCTGTACAGCACTTTGATATATCAGCTGATGTAAGAAGGGCTATATAAATACATTTGATTTGTTTACAGACAGATTATTTCACTTATAATTCACTGTATCACAATTCCAGTGGGTCAGAAGTTTACAAACACTAAGGTGACTGTGCCTTTAAACAGCTTGGAAAATTCCAGAAAATTATGTCATGGCTTTAGAAGCTTCTGATAGACTAATTGACGTCATTTGAATCAATTGGAGGTGTACCTGTGGATGTATTTCAAGGCCTACCATCAAATAGTGCCTCCTTCCTTGACATCATGGGAAAATCAGAAGAAATCAGCCAAGACCTCAGAAAAAAATGGTAGACCTCCACAAGTCTGGTTCATCCTTGGGAGCAATTTCCAAACGCCTGAAGATACCACGTTCATCTGTACAAACAATAGTATGCAAGTATAAACACCATGGGACCACGTAGCCGTCATACCGCTAAGGAAGGAGACGCGTTCTGTCTCCTAGAGATGAACGTACTTTGGTGTGAAAAGTGCAAATCAATCCCAGAACAACAGCAAAGGACCTTGTGAAGATGCTGGAGGAAACAGGTACAAAAGTATGTATATCCACAGTAAAATGAGTCCTATATCGACATAACCTGAAAGGCCGCTCAGCAAGGAAGAAACCACTGCTCCAACACCGCCATAAAAAAGCCAGACTAGGGTTTGCAACTGCACATTGGGACAAAGATCGTACTTTTTGGAGAAATGTCCTCTGGTCTGATGAAACAAAAATAGAACTGTTTGGCCATAATGACCATCGTTATGTTTGGAGGAAAAATGGGGAGGCTTGCAAGCCGAAGAACACCATCCCAACCATGAAGCATGGGGGTGGCAGCATCATGTTGTGGGGGTACTTTGCTGCAGGAGGGACTGGTGCACTTCACAAAATAGATGGCATCATGAGGCAGGAAAATTATGTGGATATATTGAAGCAACATCTCAAGACATCAGTCAGGAAGTTAACGCTTGGTCTTCCAAATGGACAATGACCCCAAGCATACTTCCAAAGTAGTGGCAAAATGGCTTAAGGACAACAAAATCAAATTATTGGAGTGGGCATCACAAAGCCCTGACCTCAATCCTATAGAAAATTTGTGGGCAGAACTGAAAAAGCGTGTGCGAGCAAGGAGGCCTACAAACCTGACTCAGTTACACCAGCTCTGTCAGGAGGAATGGGCCAAAATTCATCCAATTTATTGAGGGAGGCTTGTGGAAGGCCAACCGAAACATTTGACCCCAGTTAAACAATGTAAAGGCAATCCTACCAAATACTAATTGAGTGTATGTAAACTTCTGAACCACTGGGAATGTGATGAAAAAAAATAAAAGCTGAAATAAATCATTCTTACTATTATTCTGATATTTCACATTCTTAAAATAAAGTGGTGATCCTAACTGAACTAAGACAGGGAATTTTTACTTGGATTAAATGTCAGGAATTGTGAAAAACTGAGTTGAATTGTATTTGACTAAGGTGTATGTAAACTTCAGACTTCAACTGTATGTGGTTGGCCTTTAAAAATCACTGCTTTGAGGGCTTTCATTTCAACTCTGTGATGATGCATTTCTCTCTCCTATACAGGATCCCATAGGCTGCTAGTGGGGAAAGAGCAAGTTTGCATTCCAAATGGCTCTCTATTCCCTTGTATCGTGCATTAACTGCCCTATTGTCCCTGGTCAAAAGAAGTACACTTTATAGGGAGTAGGGTTCCATTTGGAACGCTGCTTGTCCTCTAAATACTGACTTTCATGCATCACAATGGACCTTGGGGTTTATCAAATCAATTGTTATTGGTCACATACACATATTTAGCAGATGCTATTGCGGGTGTAACTAAATGCTTGTGTTCCTAGCTCCAACGGTGCAGTAGTATCTAGCAAATCACAACAATACACACAAATCTAAAAGTAAAATAATGGAATTAAGAAATATATAAATATTAGGACGAGCAACGTCGGAGTGGCATTGACTAAAATACAGTAGAATAGAACACAGTATATACAGTACCAGTCAAAGGTTTGGACACACCTACTCATTCAAGGGTTTTTCTTTATTTTTTAAAATGTTCTACATTGTAGACTAATAGTGAAGACATCAAAACTATGAAATAACACATATGGAATCATGTAGTAACCAATAAAGTGTTAAACAAATCAAATTATATTTTAGATTTTAGATTCTTTAAAGTAGCCACCCTTTGCCTTGATGACAGCTTTGCACACTCTTGGCATTCTCTCAACCAGCTGGAATGCATTTCAATTAACAGGTGTGCCTTGTTAAAAGTTAATTTGGGGAATTTCTTTCCTTCTTAATGCATTTGAGCCAATCAGTTGTGTTGTGACAAGGTAGAGGTGGTATACAGAAGATAGCACTATTTGGTAAAAGCCTTGAAGGTCAGTCAATCCGGAAAATGTCAAGAACTTAGACATTTTCTTCAAGTGTAGTCACAAAAACCATCAAGCGCTATGATGAAACTGGCTTTCATGAGGACCACCACAGGAAAGGAAGGACCAGAGTTACCTCTGCTGCAGAGGATAAGTTCATTAGAGTTACCAGCCTCTGAAATTGCAGCCCAAATAAATGCTTCACGGAGTTCAAGTAACAGACACATCTCAACATCAATTATTCAGAGGAGACTGTGTGAATCAGGCCTTCATGGTCAAATTGAGGCAAAGAAACCACTACTAAAAGGACACCAAAAAGAAGAAGAGACTTGCTTGGGCCAAGAAACACGAGCAATGGACATTAGATTGGTGGAAATCTTCCTTTAGTCTGATGAGTCCAAATTTGAGATTTTTGGTTCCAACCACCGTGTTTTTGTGAGACGCAGAGTAGGTGAACGAGGGATCTCTGCATGTGTGGTTCCCACCGTGAAGCATGGGGGAGGAGGTGTGATGTGTGGGGGTGCTTTGCTGGTGACACTGTCAGTGATTTACTTAGAATTCAAGGCACACTTAACCAGCATGGCTACCACAGCATTCTGCAGCGATACACCATCCCAACTGGTTTGGGCTTAGTGGGGCTATCATTTGTTTTTCAACAGGACAATGACCCAATACACCTCCTGGATGTGTAAGGGCTATTTGACCAAGAAAGAGAGTGATGGAGTGTGGCATCAGATGACCTGGCCTCCACAATCCTCCGACCTCAACCCAATTGAGATGGTTTGGGATGAGTCGGACCATAGAGTGAAGAAAAAAAAAAAAAAATGTGCTCAGCATATGTGGGAACTCCTTAAAGAATGTTGGAAAAGCATTTCAGGTGAAGCTGGTTGAGAGAATGCCAAGAGTGGGCTAAGCTGTCATCAAGGCAAAGGGTGGCTACTTTGAAGAATCTAAAATATATTTTGATTTGTTTAACACTTTAAAAAAATATTAAAGAAAAAGAAAAACCCTTGATTTGTACTGGATGGACTTTCTCTCTCTCGTCAAAAGCACTGCACTATATAGGGGATACTGTGCCATTTGGGAATCACACAGTCTCGGTGTGCACGGTGCAGGCTCTGGGAGATGTAACACTCTCTCTGTCGGTGCTGTGTGAAGGAGCTATGCACCGCCTGGGTGATCTGACTCATCCCAATCCGAGTCAGACAGCAGGCAATAAGAAAGACCCCATCACCCCCTCCTGGATGCGGACACACCCCATCCCCAAACTGACTCAACACTGCGACAGCTTTTGGGCCAGTTGTTCACTTTCACTTACATACTGCGTAGTTGGTTCAACAGGCCACGAACATGGAATACGTACGTTACAGTCCTCTCACATACATGCATGCAATAATACAAACACTAGCTCTCTCTTCATCTCTCACGCAGGCACGCAAACACTCACAAGCATGCATGCACAGAATAGCAGAATAGTTGTCACAACAGCAAAATGTTGCATCTTAAATAATATTGATTTCTTTTGGCTCCCACCAAGTCCACTGGGAAAAGCTTAGACCTCAGACATTGTATTGGTTCGTGAACAAACGCTGATAGAGTCATGCACTGCAGAGAATGGAAAGAAGAGCAGATTGAGAGATGGGAGCACGCAGGTGTTCCCCTGAGGAGAGAGAGCAGTGGAAAGATTAGACGTGACAGACAGCTCTCCCTTAAACCTCCCCCACATCTCTTTGAGTTCAACTACAATTGAAGAACTGACTAAAATGTTGGTAACCCAAATTCTTCCCAGAATAGACAATTTAGCATTTTGAACCATTTTCTCTATCTTGTGTACGTGTGTTTTAGTTAGTACTGTTAAACTGTGCCAACATCAAATGTCATGATAATAACCCTCTCTAATGTTTGTTGTCTTGTGCCTTCGTCTATGTCCTATTTATATACCCATCCATATAACCTTTAAACTTTCATACCGACACAGTTCCTCAATCATATTCATGTAGCCTCAGGCCACAAGGGTATATCAGACCTGGTTCTCTCTTTATCCATAGGGATAAAACTGGTGGGTGAGCATCTGTTGTTTTAATTCCTAATAGCCGTACAAAAATAGAGCAGTGCCTGATGACACGTTCACACTGTGCCAGATAGGGGACAAATCACAGGAGACTCGCAGCCAGGGCTACGTATTTGGTGATATCAACTTCGCCATTTGGAACGCAGCCTATACGTCATTCCCTGAGTCTAACTCTGAGCGTCAAGGACTCAAGGAGCATTGGATATCAGATCTGGATGACTGAGCACAGTAAACTGGAGCCAGGATGGCAGGATTACCCCTGTCTCCTGGCAGACAGACAGGCTCCATGGAGCAGTTTTAGGAATACTTGGCTGGACCACTGAGCTCTCCGCACCCTGACAACCATGGCCTTCCACAGTGTTTAGGCTATGTGGAGGTGAAATGTACAGTAGGATGACGGTGATAACTTCAGCGGCATGCAGTGCAATGTCTGATACTGTTGAATGATTTGTAATCTCTCGTGGCCGTTTACATTGGTTCCGTGTTGCCGAGATTACATTATTTGTGACATTCTTGGAAATTCTGTAGACTACTGGGGAGTGCAGTTGTTAAACGGCGCGGTGCATAGATAAACATCATTACAAGGAATCGATATATCCTAGTAAGAATAGAAGATGCCTGCTTGGGGTTTTATATACGTTTGTATGAAAATAGCTTTCCCTATGGAGTTACCAACCGGCGAGTGAAGCTGTTCCAGTCAATCTATGCCCTCATTAAGAAGAAGCAAAATGGCCTAGAAAACAGTCCGTGAGACTGAGGTTGGCAGACGCACACACGCCGCACGCATGCACGCACACACAGAGCGCAAAACAAATGCAGCTCACAGTGGGACTCCTGGCTGAACAGCTCAGCAGACAGATAAGATGATAAAGCCGAGGTTTCAGGCTATGGAATAAAATACCAGGGTGCTATTTAACAGAAATACATGAATCACTGGGGGAAAATAACTACAAACATTAACCATATCTAAATAAACAACATAAGGATTGGGCTCTGTAATTTGCAGAAAACACTATCTGCCTTGTAAAGGTTGGATCTCCTGCATGGTCTCGAGTAACTTGTGAGAAAAATGTGTCTAACTTGGGGGGAAAGGTAAGGGAAATCCAAGAATATGTAAATTAGTCATGATTCTTAGTTTGCTTGTACAGTTAAGAGCATCTACTGAATTTGTCTAGAATTGTAAAAATGTGCAAACCATTGACCAGTTATTATAGGCATGTAGTACAGCAAGTTGACCTAATACTCATATTGAATGTGTCCCAAATGGCACATTATTCCCTATAATGCAATACTTGGTCAAAGTCTAGGGCTCTGGTCAAAGTAGTGCACTATAAAGGGAATGGGGTTGAGTATAACATAAAGACAATATTTTTGATGGGAGGTAAATATGAGAGAGAGCAGCACAAGGAGCTCATACTCGGACAATGCAAATAAGAGGGCTTACGACCTAAGATTGCAAAACATATTTTTTAGCTAGAAGACCCTGGGATTGAATGCAGTGCTCTAATTCATGGGAGGGAAAAAAAACCTTGTGTCCTGTCCTGTGTGAACACTGGATGATCAGCCCTGTTGCTACAGCAACGGCGAGTAGCCTACTGAATTTGACCAATGATTGCTGCTCTTGGGCACCACAAAGCATTAAGTGCCATATTGCAAATATGATCAATGATGATGATGATACTTAATTAAAAGGAACCATTTGTATCAGATGCAACAACCACACAAGCATTAATGATGACAATGACAATAATATAAAGCCCCAAAGTATAGTCTACCAAAATTGTAATATTGCAAATTAATGTATATTCAATTGTGTCCAAAAGAGAAATATAATGTTGAAAGTGCCATACTGTATCATGAATAAATCAACCTTCCAGTAGTGAATAGGTGATGGTCCAACCTCGAGAAAGTATAGGAAAGATGTTCCATTGGCTTACCTGTATGTAGATAGGCTTCCTCAGCCAGACCCATGAAAACAGACCTCTTGCCATGGCAAATAATGAACATCTCACACCACAAACCTGCCGGAGGAGCAAGAAAACCCCATAAGAAGCGAAAAAATATACACATATTATCGTATATTCTGCACAATTATTCTGCCTTCTGGTGTAGCAATAATTAACCACGGTGTTTAACAAATAATAACAGTCCGTTTTACCAAATCATTTATCATCCCCCGTCAAATAAGCTAGGTCTTGGGAAGTGCGCCTCTGATGCTGCAAACAGCATCCACTTGAACGCTATCAGCGCGCTGCAGTTGTCTTGGTACACGGTTAGACAGTGTGGGAGGGGATTGTATGGTAAAGGGGCTCATTGATAATGGTGCATACAAGTGCAGTACTGTCACAAATGTTAGCAAAAAGCTGTTGTTCGGTAGACTACCACATATACCTGAAATTCAGCATTTAAATAGTGAGTCGTGGAGAACACAGACACAAGCGTTAAAACAGTTAAAGTAACACGCGCGTTCTGTTACTTTACGTCAACCAATCATTAAACAGAACGCTGCATTCCTTTCATGTTGTTAACAACACAACCACTTATAGAAGTGTGGCAGGTGAGCTTGGTTATCGACTGTTCACACGGATGTTATTTAGACTTTATTATGTCAAACTCCACAATGTAAACTAATCAACTGCCCCCTAGCAAATAATGTACATTTACAGGTAAAAGCGTTTCTCAGCCAGTCAATCATGAATCCGCCGGCATCATTTTTATGGATATATACAAAGAAATGTCAGTTGTAACAAGGCAAAACGAAACAAAGTGTAGCTAGTTTGCAGTCTTTCCAGCTACAGTTTGAAGCGATTGTGTTAGCTGTGTTGTTGGCTAGCTCCTCTGAACAACAGTGTCCTGACGAGTGAGCACACTTTCTATGCGAGGCGAAATCGCGCCTCATTATCTCATTGTTATGGATGTATCCAAATAAATGTCTCTGTAAAACAGCTTAAACAAATTCAAATGCAGCTACTTTGCTGATATTCTGGCTGCACTTTTTGACGTGACTGTAAGTTAGCCATAGTTGGCTAGCTAGCAAGCAATACGAATGTTGCCAGCCATGAAAATGGAACATTTAGAACGAACGACTGGGTCGCATCCATAGATGGAGAACAAAAAAAACTGAACTGGGTTACTTCTCTAGCAACCGAACCGATAGAACGAAGGACCAGCCGGCTTGGGTAGCAACCCTAGATTTGGGTCGGGACTTTTTCCACATTTTATTTCTTATTCTAAAATGGATTAAATTGTTTCCCCCCTATAAATCTAAACACAATACCACATAATGACAAAGCAAAAACAGGTTTTTAGAGAATGTATACATTTATTTTTAAGTATCATATTTACATAAGTATTCAGACCCTTTGCAAAGTACTTTGTTGAAGCACCTTTGGCAGTGATTGCAGCCTCGAGTCTTCTTGGGTATGATGCTACAAGCTTGGCACACCTGTATTTGGGGAGTTTCTCCCATTCAGAGTGACCATCGGATTGTTGACCAAGGCCCTTCTCCCCCGATTGTTCAGTTTGGCAGTATGTCCCAACTGCTCACACAGCCCCAGACCACGTGTAACCACTCCAGCCAGGACCTCCACATCCGGCTTCTTCACCTGTGGGATCGTCTGAGACCAGCCACACAGACAGCTGATGAAACTGTGCAAATCCACAATCAAAGAATTCATCCGGGATTCACATAACAATTCCCTTTACATAACAATCCCCTTACCTCATTAATACTTCAACTGCGACAAATGAACAGTTCTCGGACCATCTCGGCCAAAATAAATCAAATGTGACCCCTTTTTTAATTTTTAATTTATTACAATACCAAGCTCAAGCTGAGGAACAGTTTGATTGTGAGCTCTCTCCAGGGATGTAGTAGTAAAGAAATAAGGTGGTTAAACGCTGAATGAATGAATGAATGATGCGGACGCTTACTACGCTAATTTATCGTAATAGGCGCAGGAACACTTTTCACAACATATAGGTGCGTAGACGGTGTTAAGGTGCGTTTGTCCTCCACTACATCTCCGGTTTTCTCCGGAGTATTTCCAACACAAATCAGCAAACTCTAGGGCCCTCCGTGGAATGAGTTTGACACCCCTGCCCTAGGTACAGATCTAGGATCAGCCCCCCTGACAGCACAAACTGTCAGAAACCGTCTCATGGAAGGTAATCTGCGTGCTTGTTGTTCTCACCAGGGTCTTGACCTGACTGCAGTTCAGCAAATGCTTACCGTCGATGGCCACTGGCACGCTGAAGAAGTGTGCTCTTCACAGATGAATCCCGGTTTCAACTGTACTGGGTAGATGGCAGACGTGGGTCTAAGGTCTCAGCTTAGAGAAGAAGCCTCATGAGGTATTGGTCTGTCACATGCATGATCCAGTATTGGTCATCACATGAAGGAAGCAAACATTAATGATGAATAAGCTAAATCATGCAAATATAACTCAGTATATAAGGAACTAATGGGACTGCCCCATTAGAGCTCCTAATCGACATGTGTACTTGGTGTGTTGAGTTTGTTGGAACCTCTCCAGCGCGCTGACAAACAATGATTCATTTAAGATTGCGTTCCTGTGTCTCTATAAATTCATTTCCACAACAATTTGGCGTCAACGAACAGGATGATTGATTCTGCCTGCGGAGCTTTCCCGTGTGGGTCTGTGAGGAAAACCGGTGGCGCATTTTAAGGCGCGTGAGGGAAATTCCCGTCCCACAAAAAGACGACGAGACCCGCCCAGACCAGACCTTTACTGTGAGCTGCCCAGGAGGAGACCCGTCATCCGCGAACAATTGAGGGACGGCAACTGATTTCGATAAGTAAATTTCAAATGAATTTGTATTAAAAAAATCTAAATATATAATAAAACTAAACAAAGATATGTATAGAGGGTACCACTAGTCTTAAGTAATAGCACAAGGTGTTATTCTATATGTATGGAAAGTGACAAGACTATAGAGTCTGTAGAGACCACAGCATTTATGACAATATAAACTAATTATACTATGGATGCTGTAGGGACTATGGATGCTGTAGAGACTATGGTGACTGTAGAGACTATAGAGGAACCGTTGAAGATACATATGACGTGAAAGAAAGCTATAGCTAGTTTTAGAGAGAAGACTAGAGCGAGAGCAAGTAATGGTACCATGCCCCGCTGACAGCTGTTTGTAGGCATTTATAAGAGAAGTGTCTATGTGGTCTGAAGCAACTGGTAGAGAATAGCATAAAGTGCACTAGGTGCTATTCTATATGTAAAGTGAAGATACATATGGTGTATAGGATAGGAAGTAACGACAGAGAATCGTTGAAGATGCACATGGAGTAATAAGGGAGATTACTGAGTATGTTTGGGAATAGTACTAAGTGAATATGGATGTGAAAGTTGTGTGATTGTGAGATATGACATATTAAGCTGATTGAAACCTGGATAATACATTTATTTAAATTATTACTATTAAGATTGATGGAAATGTAGATATTAAGAAATATGGATAATAAGATTGAAATTTGGATAATAAGAGATTGAAATTGAGCTATAACGCACTGAGTGAATGAGAGCTGTCAGGGGACTAGCTCCAGTGTGAATGTGAGCTGTTTTCCCTTTCTGTGTGAGCTAAGTATTTCCATCTATAACGTTATCTCGGGTTCTGTCCACCACTGCCCATCGAGCTACCTGTCGTGAGCACTTACAGGAGAAGCCATTGAAATATTTGAGAGGGTAACAGCCCCCGGACATTTATTTCCTCGATATGAAAGAGATGTGTACCTCTCGGGCTGCTGTGCTGTGATCGTTGCTGCGGTGTGGAGGTGAAAACCTAAAGATTTAAAACGTTAAAGGGATTCTGTATGGAGATATGAAAGAAGAGAGTATTATTCCCGAATATGCTGTTAAATAGAACACTAGAGTGAATATTTAAACCCCTGTATGAATAGATCACTAGAGTGAATATTTAAACCCCTGTATGAATAGATCACTAGAGTGAATATTTAAACCCCTGTATGAATAGATCACTAGAGTGAATATTTAAACCCCTGTATGAATAGATCACTAGAGTGAATATTTAAACCCCTGTATGAATAGATCACTAGAGTGTATATGAGGAATTTGTGATGTACCATAAATGTATAATAGGTTACTAGAGATAAAGTAACATAATATTGAGTATAATGGGTTACTAGAGATCTGATGAAGTAATAATAGAAAAGTATATAATAACATATAACTTTCACACCCACACAAGTGGTGTAAAAAGTATTCTGAGAAATGTTCAGAGTGGGTCATGGATCATTTGAGGTATGACAAGGTTAAAGCATTGTACAGGACTTGACTTACCCCTAACCAATACAATTATAAATGGAACCAGTGAATGTTGAACATGATTTTCTGTTAACTAAACTTAAGGCTACAATTTATTGTACTCCTGATGGCGTTTTCGTGGATATCCAAAACAATTAGATATTAAACCAATGAGTAAGCAGGCAAATTGAACCACTCCCCCAGGAGGAGTGGGGGTCTGACACTGCCTCCGTCTATTTTGTCTCAGATGCCAGAAACCTTATGGATAGAACATTCCAATGACAGTGGACTGATAGGCAGTGCTAGCCCAGGTATAATAACTGTGTATCTCTCCCTTCTGAATTGACCAATGTATTTTATAAATTTGGCACATGCCATTATGAACCTTAAAATAATAGACATTTAATAAGTGTGAAGAAGAAAGTGATTATCCAACAGAAATTTGAAATAAATATTAAGACTTACATTGTTAGGGTAGACTAAAATGAAAACGATGCCTTCCAATATGGAGAAAGTTATTATATTTGTTTCATTTTAAACCTTGCAATAGGGGGTAAAGCAGAACCTTGTTTGAGTGATCCTTGTGTATTAGTAGTAGTGATTGAGAAGGTCTTCTTATTGGGATGAATGGACTCCTGGTTGAAAGAAACAGATTTGGCTAGTGAAGATCTGGCTACATCTGACTAGTGAAAGTAACAAAGTGAATGGTAATTGGCTTTCAGATAGCGTTCCAATGATCCAATATTTGAGTAATTTGACAGAGGGATTGAGCATTGGGACTGATATTAAATTAGTGGCTGCTCACTCTTCAAGGCCTGGACCACTGCGCTCATATTTAAGTAATCTGTTGTTTGTGATTTTAAGATAAGCTTCCTGTGGAACAATAGATGGCCACCAGTACACAGTGAACTCAAACAGGCTGTAAAAAAGACAGTGAGGAAATTTGGGACAGAGGTACGAATAATTAGATAAGACATTTTTGACAATTTATTTCTCAATTCTATAGTTTGGGTAGGACCAGTGTTTTAAGTAAGAAGGTAATGTCATCTAAAACAATCTTTTTCCATTACATGGAACTGTGTCCAGAATGAAGTAAATGTTTTTCAGTACCGAATATTGAGCTGATAAGCCAGCACCAACTTTTTGAAGGTCCTAAGCAGAGATGTAAAACAACAGGTTTCATATTTGGACTTGTTTTATGTCCCAGTGACAGTTTGTACAGAATTGTATGTCAACGCAACAGGTCAAAATGACAATGATTACAAGAGAGGTGATCTGGGATTGTTTACTTTAGAAAGTGCCTATTCAGCTTGACGGGACACTGTATCATCTGATGTCTGAAGTATAATTCTGTATACGACTCCGCTATACATTTTTTTGGACATGTTTATCAATGATTCTGTATCTCTCCCTTTGAAAAGCTTCCGAAGGCAAGTGCCTTGGGAGAGCAGTTAAAGGTACACAGATCCAGCTGTTAAGGGAGCTCACAAATTAAGTAAGGCCTGGCCATTTTTGTTTTTACCATACGATTTGTACTAAATATAAACGCCAGCACCCACACACAAACCACCTGTTAATTAATATTTGTTAGTGGTTAATACTCTGTTTGCTTTATTGTGTGGGGTCTTATAATTTTGTTTTTAGGATGCTGTACACAAATTACTTTTTATGAAGTTTCTATTGTCAGAGTTTTGGTTGCACACACATAAATTCTCTTGATTTTATCCAAATGGGTTGAAGTTTTCCCCCACGTCAAGTGATACGTTTTTGTCTTGCTTCAATGACAAATCTCACCAGATTGGGTCTGCTGGATGGTCGGGATATCTCCCAAGGGATTAGCTCTCTAACTCCCTGACCTGAAACTCTGCAGTGAGATCTCCAAGACGATGGGGGAGTATAGGCCAATTTGGGAGAAAGAAAATGGTTTCAACTGTGTGTTGTTGTTCTCTTTAACATTTGTTTTAGAAATCTGTATTAAGAATATTGGTTGTAGTAGTAATAATTTGTCATACAGTAAATCATTTGTCTGGATTTCCTGAATCAGAAATGCCCCAAACTAAACTGTTGTTCTGCTCTGTCCTCTTTCTCGGTTATGGTGAAGGTGACCACAGATGGTGTCTAGATGCATGGAAGGGATAATTTGACCAAGAACAGTGTGAACCTTAACCCCCTCTTACCGGCTGAAGCAATGGCAAAAATGATGTTCAGTATGGTCTTTCACCACTTCTACCGTGATACTGAGCCAGCAACCTGTACACAACAACAAAGCTATCAACTGTCTTTTCTCTCATGCCTTTTCTCTCAGGAGTGCGACATGAGTCCACATGGAGTGAGCATGGAGAGAAATCCCGCCCAAACTTGCTGGTGTACCGGTAGGAAAATGTATGCACACTGTGAAATGTATAGTAATTTAGACTAATGCATTGGCATGCCAATCTGTCATTACCACAAGTGATGAGAAAAGTTAATGCTAGAAATGATGAGATGAATATACGGTATGTAAATGTACATTCTGCCAGTATCAGTGCGTGCTAAGTTGAGGGTCTTAAGCTCTCTAGGATAGGGGGCAGCATTTTCACGTTTGGATGAAAAGCGTGCCCAGAGTAAACTGCCTCCTACTCAGATGCTAATATATGCATATTGTTATTAGTATTGGATAGAAAACACTCTGAAGTTTCTAAAACTGTTTGAATCATATCTGTGACTATAACAGAACTCATTTGGCAGGCAAAACCATTCAGATTTTTCTTTTTTGAGGTCACTCTTTTCAATGGGTTTTCATTGGGAATCCAGATTTCTAAGGGACCTTCCTGCAGTTCCTATCGCTTCCACTGGATGTCAACAGTCTTTAGAAATTGGTTGATGTTTTCCTTTGAGAAATGAAGTAGGGCAGTTCAGAACGAGGGTCGAGTGAAGTGTTCTGTTTGTTAGAGGCGCGTGACCTGAAAGCACGCTCCACTTTTTTTTAATCCGCTATTGAACGCAGTTTATCCCGTCTTAAATTTGATCGATTATTTACGTAAAAAAATACCTACAGTTGTATTAGGAAAGTTGTTTGAAATGTTTGGAACAAGTTTACAGGTAACTTATTCGATATTTTGTAGTCATGTTGCGCGAGTTGGAACCGGTGTTTTTCAGGATCAAACGCGCCAAATAAATGGACATTTTGGAGATATAACAACGGAATTAATCGAACAAAAGGACCATTTGTGATATTTATGGGACATATTGGAGTGCCAACAAAAGAAGATCTTCAAAGGTAAGGCATCAATTATATAGTTATTTCTGCGTTTTGTGTCGTGCCTGGCGGGTTGAAATATGAATGTCATGTGTTTGTTTGGTGGGGTGCTATCCTCAGATAATCGCAAGGTTTGCTTTCGCCTTAAAGCCTTTTTGAAATATGACACGTTGGCTGGATTAAATTAAAGTGATAGTCCTTAGTGCTTCACGTTGGTTCTGTCATTCTAGATTTGGGTTGAATAATTTATCAATAGTTATAATTATGATTTGGAAAGGCGAGGCTTCTAGAGACTGAGCGATGCCCCTAAATTGTGAGGAGAGTCACTCGATTGTAGCTTTGGCTAACCTTGCCCCAATCTCATTCAAAGCAAGGTTGTTGTGAAACTGTTATAACATGTGTTCTCTCTCTTCCCTGTGAATGTCAATATGCATCTGCCCTAGACCAAATTCGGGAGATCTCTAGAGAAGAAAAGAAAATTTGCAATGCTAAAATAATTGCGTAAAATTGTTATTTTGTCCCAGATCACTCTTCTAATATGACTGGTCTCTCAGAATACATTGCCGCTGTTGCTAAGAATAATTTCCCGCAACCAGAGTGGATGCCTGCAACTTGGTTGGAATCCCTGTTTGGAAGTTGGAGATCTTAAATTGCCAAAGGGGCTGCAGTGTGTTATTTAAAAAAAAATTGTGCATTATGTTGATAGTATTTCCATACTAATTACATTGTATAACCCAGGATGAAGGGCTTGAAATGAAGTGTCTTTTTTTTCTGTGTTGATTTCCCTTACTTTAAAAGGAGCATAGAGTATTATGATATAGAAGCTAAAATCTAAATAATTACATAAAATGTAATGATTATTATCACACAAGTGATAAGAGGATGGAATGTGGACATTTTATGTTTGTACTTTTCAAATAACCAATTTCTATGTTCTGTTTGTGCTTTTCTATAAAACAATCTGTGTTCATACAAGTGACTGATTGAATGAATCCTCACTATCAGTATCTGCAATTTGGCAGTATGCCCAGAAGCCTGTTTAGAGAAAGGGACATCTCTGTTTCAAGGTGTCAGCTTAGATAAGAAGCCTCGTGAGGTATTGGTCTGTCACATGTTATGAACCAAACATTAATTCTGAATGATGAGTAAGCTGAGTCATGCAGATATAACTTGTCAGTATATAAGGGAATTAACGTAACTACTTCATTGAGTTTGTTGGAACCTCTCCAGTGCGCTGACAATAAACAATGATTAATTTAAGATTGACTTCGAGTGTCCCTATAAAATAATTTCCACTACACCAGTCATGTGAAATCCATAGATTAGGGCCTAATTAATTCTTTTCAATGGACTGATTTCCTTATATGAACTGTAACTCTTGAAGTTGTTGCATGTTGCGTTTATATTTTTGTTCAGTGTAAATCTTTTGTCTTACCCATTCACCCTCGGAATGGCACAAATACACAATCAATGTGTCAAGGCTTAAATATCCTTCTTTAAACCTGTTTGGGATAGGGGGCAGTATTTTCACATCTGGATGAAAAGCATGCCCAAAGTAAACTGCCTGCTACTCAGGCCCAGAAGCTAGGATATGCATATAATTGGTAGATTTGGATAGAAAACACTCTAAAGTTTCTGTGAGTATAACAGAACTTATTTGGCAGGCGCAACCCCGAGGACAAACCATCCAGGAATTTCTATTTTTATTTCACTGTGTTATCATTTGGTTTTCTATGCGAAACTAGATTTCTGAGGAACCTGGTTGCAGGTCTTATGGCTTCCACTAGATGTCAACAGTCTTTAGAAATTGGTTGTTTTGAGTAATGAAGAAGTAGTCCTGTTGTTTCCATGTGTCAAGCCAAGTGGACTCTTTTGTTTGATGCGCACGACCTGGAACTCGCTCCACTTTGATTTTATCCGCTATTGAACACAGTATATTCCATCTTAAATTTTATCGATTATTTACGTTTTAGGATACCCAAAGTTGGATTAGGAAAGTTGTTTGAAATGTTTGGACCAAATTTACAGGTAACTTATTAGATAATTTGTAGTCATGTTGGGCGAGTTGGAACCGGGGTTTTCTGAATCAAACGTGCCAAATATATTGACATTTTGGGGATATATAGAAGCAATTTATCAAACAAAAGGACCATTTGTGATGTTTCTGGGACATTTTGGAGTGCCAACAGAAGAAGATCTTCAAAGGTAAGGCATGAATTATATCCTTATTTCTGACTTTTGTGTTGCACCTCCCTGGTTGAAAATTGTTTGTCATGCATTTGTATGATGGAGCACTGTCCAGATAATAGCATGATTTGCTTTTGCCATAAAGCCTTTTAAAAATCTGACATGGTGGCTGGATTAACAAGAAGTTAAGCTTTATTTTTATGTATTACACTTGCGATTTCATGAAAGTTAAATATTTATAGTAATTTTATTTGAATTTGGCGCTCTGCCATTTCACCGGATGTTGTCAAATCGACCCGCTAAAGGGATTTGATCCCTAAGAAGTTCTCCTCCCCTTCATCTACACTGATTGAAGTGGATTTAACAAGTGACATCATTAAAGGATCTGTCACGTACACTCCCTCTCCAGCACTCGACGTCGTCAGGCTGCTCATTATTACGCACACCTGTCACCATGATGCGCATAACGACTCACCTGGACTCAATCACTTGCCTGATTACCTTCCCTATATAAGTCACTCCCTTTCGTTCTTTCTGTAGGTGTTATTGTTTCTGTTCATATCTGTCCGCTACCCGTGTTTCTTGTTTAGGGCTAGGTTAATTTATTAATTAAATACACTCCCTAAACTTGCTTCCTGACTCCCAGCGTTCATGTTAGAGAAGGGGCGCACCAGGGTGTTATTATACATTTTTTTTGTGTAGGTGACATCGGGTCCGAGTGCCACAACTGGGGAGGCCTCAGCCCGCATGTCAGGCAACGCGATCGGCCCGAGCGTCCCTCTGGTTGGCGTCCTGCAGCTGGAGCCATGCGTCAGGGAGGGGGTACTGTCACGTATACTCCCTCTCCGACGCTCAAGGTCGTCAGGCTGCTCATTATTACACACAACGTTACGCTCCTCATCAGACTCACCTGGACTCAAACACCTGCCTGATTACCTTCCCTATATACAGTTGAAGTCGGAAGTTTACATACACTTAGGTTGGAGACATTAAAACTCGTTTTTTAACCACTCCAAAAATGTCTTGTTAACGAACTAGTTTTGGCAAGTCGGTTAGGACAAATTCTTTGTGCATGACACAAGTAATTTTTCCCAACAATTGTTTACAGACAGATTATTTCACTGTATCACAATTCCAGTGGGTCAGAAATGTATATAAAATCACATTTTATTGGTCACATATACATACGTTAGTAGATGTTAATGCGAGTGTAGAGAAATGCTTGTGCTTCTAGTTCCGACCGTGCAGTAATAACTAACAAGTAATCTATCAATTTCACAACTACCTTATACTTGTGTGTGTATAAAGGAATGAATAAGAATATGTACATATAAATATATGGATGAGCGACGGCCGAGCGGCATAGGCAAGATGCAGTAGATGGTATAGAGTACAGTATATACATATAAGATGAGTAATGTAGGGTATGTAAACATTATATAAAGTGGCATTGTTTAAAGTGACTAGTGATACGTTTATTATATCCATACACTAAGTTGACTGTGCTTTGAAGTTGGAAAATTCCATAAAATTATGTCATGGCTTTAGAAGTGTCTGATAGGCTAATTGACATAATTTGAGTCAATTGAAGGTGTACCTGTGGATGTATTTCAAGGACTACCTTCAAACTCAGTGCCTCTTTGCTTGACAACATGGGAAAATCAAAAGAAATCAGCCAAGACCTCAGAAAAAAAATGGTGGACCTCCACAAGTCTGGTTCATCCTTGGGAGCAATTTCCAAATGCCTGAAGGTACCATGTTCATCTGTACAAACAATAGTATGCAAGTATAAACACCATGGGACCACGCAGCCGTCATACCGCTCAGGATGGAGACACGTTCTGTCTCCTAGAGATCAACATACTTTGGTGCGAAAAGTGCAAATCAATCCCAGAACAACAGCAAAGGACCTTGTGAAGATGCTGGAGGAAACGGGTACATAAGTGTCTATATCCACTGTATAATGAGTCCTATATCGACATAGCAAGGAAGAAACCACTGCTCCAAAACCGCCATAAAAAAGCCAGACTATGGTTTGCAACTGCACATGGGGACAAAGATCGTACTTTTTGGAGAAATGTGGCCACAATGACCATCGTTATGTTTTGAGGAAAAAGGGGGAGGCTTGCAAGTCGAAGAACACCATCCCAACCATGAAGCATGGGGGTGGCAGCATCATGTTGTGGGGGTGCTTTGCTGCAGGAGGGACTGGTGCACTTCACAAAATAGATGGCATCATGAGGGAGGAAAATTATGTGGATATATTGAAGCAACATCTCAAGACATCAGTCAGGAAGTTAAAGCTTGGTCGCAAATGGGTCTTCCAAATGGACAATGACCCCAAGCATACTTCCAAAGTTGTGGCAAAATGGCTTAAGGACAACAAAGTCAAGGTATTGGAGTGGCCATCACAAAGCCCTATCCTCAATCCTATAGAAATTTTGGGGGCAGAACTAAAAAAAGCATGAGCAAGCAAGGAGGCCTACAAACCTGACTTGGTTAAGTTACACCAGCTCTGTCAGGAGGAAGGGGCCAAAATTCACCCAACTTATTATAGGAAGCTTGTGGAAGGCTACCCGAAACGTTTGACCCAAGTTAAACAATGTAAAGGCAATGCTACCAAATACTAATTGAGTGTATGTAAACTTCTGACCCACTGGGAATGTGATGAAAGAAATAAAAGCTGAAAGAAATAATTCTCTACAATTATTCTGAGCATTTCATTCTTAAAATAAAGTGGTGATCCTAACTGACCTAAGACAGGGAATTTTTACGAGGATTAAATGTCAGGAATTGTGAAAAACTGAATTTAAATGTATTTGGCTAAGGTGTATGTAAACGTCCGACTTCAACTGTATGTCACTCCCTTTGGTTCTTTCCTGAGGCGTTCTTATATCTGTTCATGTCTGTACGCTACCTGTGTTTCTTGTTTTGTTCTATGTTAATTTATTAATTAAATACACTCCCTGAACTTGCTTCCCGACTCCAAGCGTTCATGTTATAGGATCATAGCTTTCACCTGGTCAGTGTATGTTCTTTATGTTGTGTATACTCCGTGTATAGTAACAATAGTAGTTAGGAATCAACTTGCTCTTTCCCTTTAACAGCCAGTTGAAGGAAGAGTCGGTTGAAGCCGATGTGACGAGTGTAGAGAGCACCACCTTGCGTTCTCTTCTGCAAGAGGCCTCTGTCCGGGCTGTGGAACTGGAGAAAAGACTGAGTGACAGGGGGAGAGTTGGGAAGGACATAGAGGTGTTGAGAAAGGAGAGCTTGGACCTACGCCACCTTACTTCCAGCCAGGAGCAGAGACCGGAGCAGTGTCAAAGATCAGCAGAGCCAGGCTGAACTATAATCCCGAGAGGCCATCCTCCGCCTGCTGTATCTTAGAGGTGAGCCTAGCTCCATACTCTCACACGAGAACCTCTAAATGTTGTATTCTGTATGTACCCCATGCAACCAGGGTGCAACCTGCTTATTGCTAACTCAGCATTTAACTGAATATAAGGCTGTTCCATACAAAGTTGGCCGTACAACTTTACTATACTGTTACGGTATGTAAAACGGACCTAACTATTTGTTATAACGCAGAGGGGGATCACTCTGTGCTAAGCCTTGTCTGCCAGCTCCTGTGCCACCGTGTGATGTCCCCCGAACTCAAGCCAGGGGATTTCCCTAGTTTACTGTCCAATACTACACATCCTATTGTAGTCTATATATAGCACATATTTATTTTCCCATCTCTAGGCCATGCATATAGTAGAGTAGGTGAACTCTCAAAAAATGTCCCTCTTCCTTGTATTCCGTCATGTAACATTGTGGGTACACATGAAGTACGCAAAGTATCTTTGTATCCTGCAACACCACCCAGACAGAACACCAGCTACAGAAACTACACACACAGCTGCAGGAGAGGACTGTACACATCAACCAGCTGGAGAGAGGGGTAAGGATGGACACATGAAAACTATACTGTACTACCGTTTTTATTATAAGTGGTCTCAAATCAAGGAAAATGGCTGCATCTCAAAGGAGTTAGTGTCGCATACCAGGAAAAATTAGGGATGAGTCATCAGGCCTTAAACTAGTGCCTGAAACAAAATATGACTTGTTTCAGTACTGTATGTGTGACTGATGTCTGTCCCCTAGTGGTGAATGAGTTGTATTGCAGTTATGGAGGAATAATGCCTGGCAGCTGCAGAGAAGAATGAATGGAGCATTTTCACAGACTAGAGAAGACCAAACCACAACACACGCACACATATGCTTTCACTAACACACGGGTCTGTCTCAATCCACCATGATGCTGCCTTTTTGAGGCAGGTAGCTAGCTGCCTTTCGATTTAGACAGACCCAGTTCCTCATCCATATTCACACATAGGCTATGATAAGTTCAAGTTGACAAGTTAGTTGATTAACTATATGTTTTGAAACATAGGAGAAGAGCAGCAGTCTCCAGCACTTTAAAACTACTCTGGACTTGAATAGGGACTCCTAAAGGCGTTGGGAGTCTCAGAGAGCTGGATCAAAGCAATCTAAGGAGCTAGAGGACCAAATCAAAATGGTGAGAGAATTCATGGCTTCAGTTCCCTTCACTGTTCATAAGGATTCACCCAAAGTTCCAATAAGCAATGCCATAAACATCACGCACATCTGATCTTATGTTAACATAGATGTTTGGCCGCCTGCAAAGGTGCTTGTGTGTATTCTACAGTCCTGTCATACATGTGTTTCCTGCCTGTTTCTTGTGATTCATTTCTGCCTGTCCTGTACAGTTGAAGATATCTTTGAAGTGGTCCTTTGTAGCTCAGTTGGTAGAGCACTGCGCTTGTAATGCCAGGGTAGTGGATTCGATTCCCGGGACCATCCATACGTGAAATGAATGCACGCATGATTGTAAGTCGCTTTGGATAAAATGGCATATATTATGAAGCAGAAACACTCTCAGATAGCGGAGTTGAAAAGAACCTCCTCTTCAACCCAGCGTGAGAGACAGGAGGCCCAGCACAGGCTCAACATATCCATGGCTAGTGCACTAACCCCAGCCCCAATCATGTCAATCTCTTAGGAGAGCAAGACGAGAGACAAACAAGACCAGGAGGCCTTAAGAGCTCTGAGTGCAGGCTACAGAGTCTACCACCAAGGAACACTAACTTAACTCCTTGTGCATTTTCTCAACTCTCTGTCAACTATATTATACCATAATAACATGTGATCTTTTCATTTCCCATGATAATTGCTAGTTAGAGCAGGCTTTTTTCCTTTTTTTCTGCTCTGTTGAAGGTGAGGTTTTTGGAGACGGATGAGTTGAGTAGCTGTGTGCAGCAGATACAGGGAGTGAAGGGACGCTATGAGAGAGTGAGCTGGAGACACGAGCCAAAGAGGTATAACGTCATTAAGATCTCAATAGTTTCTTCATTTCCTGTACAACACTCATCACACAATGTATTTTGCACAGAAAATAAGACTAGAAAATATTTGAGCTGGTAAAGTATAGGGGTGTAGACTAGCTAGACACCCAAACAGGCACGCTCCACCTTTTCAGTTAGTGGTGGTAAGTCATCATTTTGTTTGCTCTTTTCAACCGATAAAACCTCACTGAAGAAGACACTCCCTGAATCCCAAATGAACCCCTAGGCCCTACCCCCTAGGAACTTGCATATATCTGAGTATTGGATAGGTGTAAGCAATATGGTTCAGAAGAAGGTCAGCAGGCAGCTCTTATGCTTGTTGGGTTGTTCTCAGGTGGAAGCTTTGCAGTCAGAGGTGAGGAGCAGCTCTCTGGTGTGCCAGAGCTCCAGGTTCTGCCAGAGCTTGTGTTCATCAAATAGCTGTAACTGGTACTGTTCTTTGTAGACAAAGCCTGCTTTTGTGGGCTGGCCTGAACTTGCACTAAGGGCAGAGAAGGGTTATTAAAATAGTCCTCATATGTTAATAACTGACTGTATGCTTGCTGTGGATACTGTTTATGAGTGTTTTGAAAAGCTTCGTTGTTTAGACGGATACTATTTAAAAAAACTGATTACCTCAGGCTTTCAGGGGGTGACTACACTCTTAGAAAAAAAGGTGCTAAGTAGAACCATGTAGGGTTCTTCGGTTTGTCCCTATAGGGAAACCCTTTTTGATTCTAGATAGAACCCTTTGATGGGTTCTACCAAGAACCTGCTTATATTTGAAGGGTTCTCCCTAAAACCCTCAATTAACAGTCCCACCAGCCTTATTAGCCTTTAAAATTAAGCTCTTTATGACAATACATTACAAGGACACCTGCTCTTTCCATGACAGACTGACCAGGTGAGTCCAGGTGAAGGCTGTGATCACTTATTGATGTCATTTGTTAATTTACACTGATTGAAGTGGATTTAAGGAGAGGAGACAGGTAAAATAAAAAATAAATAACCCTTGAGACAATGGGCTGTGTACAGTATGTGTGCCATTCAGAGAGTGAATGGGAAAGACAAAAACATTGTGTTGCCTTTGAACGGGTTATGGTAGTAGGTGCACCGGTTTGTGTCAAGAACAGCAACATTGCTGAGTTTTTCACCCTCAACAGTTTCCTGTATGTGTCAAGAATGGTCCACCACCCAAAGGACATCCATCCAACTTGACAACTGTTGGCCACATTGGAGTCAACATGGGCCAGCATCCCTGTGGAATGCTTTCAAGACCTTGTAGAGTCCATGCCCCAATGAATTGAGGCTAGTCTGATATCAGTGTATTTATTTTACATTCATTTAACTAGGCAAGTCAGTTAAGAACAAATTCTTATTTTCAATGACGGCCTAGGACCAGTGGGTTAACTGCCTTGTTCAGGGGCAGAACGACAGCTTTTTACCTTGTCAGCTCAGGGATTCAATCTTGCAGCCTTTCAGTTACAAGTCAAACGCTCTAACCTGCCGCCCCATTTATCATTAAGCCTTTCTTTGAGGGCCTAGTTGTACCCCAACACAGCGGTGTTAAGAAACTCTTTGTGTATAGGTCACATCAGGCCTGCAGTTCACGTTATGCTGGCTTGAAAAGTGATGTGAAATTCCTATTGCCAGAGTGAGGATATCCAACAATGGGAACTTTTAAATCACCCACAACCTGCATTCAGAATGACTGCCAGGGTTGTGAAGATTGATTAATGGCACTACCTAAATTATGTCAACTAGGACAACCATCTCAGTAACGGGTTTAATAAATACAACTACTAACAGATTGGATTAGTTTATAAAAATGTATGTTATTTATCTTTGTGTAGCATAAGATTAATCAACCAATCAATGTACATGCAAAAACACAGACATTGAAACAAACTATTCTGAAAATCAACCTGCAATAGAACATTATTGGAAATATGATAATGATGGGTGTGGTTTTGAGTGTTTTACTCCACAGGAGAGTAAAAATGTCGCAATCACACAACTGTTTATTAACACCAACACAGGGGTTATTGTACACAACTGAGTGTTGCATTTAACTCCTGAATCAACACTAGAAATGTTACACTGAAAAATCTACGGTAAGGAATGCCAGATACATCAATAAATAATCCCATATATAGGTGTGAATGTTTTAAACTGTATCTTTTAATTTATCAGATGAGTCGCACCCCTGATGTTTACCTCAGTGTTTAAACTTGAACATTAATCAAATATATTGGTCACATACTTGTGTTTAGCAGATGTTATTGCGGGTGTAGTGAAATGTTTGTGCTTCTAGCTCCGACAGTGCAGTAATATCTAACAAGTAATATCTAACAGTTTCACAACATATACCCAAAATACACATACATCTAAGTAAGGAATGGATTAAGAATATATACATATATGTCAGAGTGGCATTGGAATAAGATACAGTGGCATAGTATATACATATGAGATGGGTGATGCAATATTTACAAACAATTTAAAGTGACTAAGGTACCGTAGAATAGTATAGAGTACAGCTACGGAGACATTTTTAAAATGGCTAGTGTTTAAATTCCTTAAAGTGGCTAGTGATTCCTAATCTATGTCTATAGGCAGCAGCCTCTGATGTGCTGGAGATGGCTGTTTAACAGTCAGTGGTGTAGCACCACGGGTGCTTCCGGTTTGGGTTTCTGTCTATAGGAGGGGAGGAGCAAGGTGGAATCGTGGTCCGATTTGCCGAATGGAGGGTGGAGGAGGGCCTTATATGCATTCTGGAAGGTAGTATAGCAATGATCAAGGGTTTTAGCAGCGTACAACACTCAATATGTTGATAGAATTTCGGGAGCCTTTTCCTCAAATTTGCTTTGTTAAAATCCCCAGCTACAATAAATGCAGCCTCAGGATATGTGGTTTCCAGTTTGCGTAAAGACCAGTGAAGTTCTTTGAGGGCCGCCGTGGTATCCGCTGTGGCTATTATTGCCGGAAATTCTCTTGGGAGATAGTATGGTTGGCATTTGATTGTGAGATATTCTAGGTCCGGTGAACAGAAGGACTTGAGTTACTGTATGTAATCACAGTTACACCATAAGTTGTTTATCATAAAACATATACCTCCACCCTTCTGCTTCCCGGAGAGATGCTTGTTCCTGTCTGCACGATGTACTGAGAACCCAACTGGCTTTACAGAGTCAGACAGTATATCGAGAGAGCCATGTTTCCGTGAAGCAGAGTATGTTAAAATCCCTGGTGTCACTCTGAAAAGCAACTCTCGCCTTGAGCTCATCAATTTTATTATCCAGAAATTGGACATTAGCGAGTAAAATACTCGGAAGCGGTGGGTGGTGTGCACGCTTCCTAATTCGGACCAGAGTACCTCTTCTCTGTCAGCGTTGTTTTGGGTCAGCCTCTGGAATAAGTTAAATTGCTCTGGGGAGAGCAAACAAAGGATCCGCTCCAGAGAAGTCGTAATCCTGGTCGTAATGCTAGAAGTTCTGGTGAGTTACCGCCGCTCTAATATCCAATAGTTCTTCCTGGCTGTATCTAATGACACACAACAATTCCTGATCTAATAACTTAAAAAATTGTACTTAAACAAAATACTGCAGAGTTGCTTAAGAGCTAGTCGTGATCTCCGTCGGCGCCATCATTACGGATACTTCAGGATTTTGGCTATGAAGCCCTTTATCTACTTTCCCAGAGTCAGATGAACTCGTGGATGCCATTTTTATGTCTCCGTGTCCAGTGTGAAGGAAGTTATAGGTAGTTTCGCGAGCCAATGCTGACTAGCATTAGCACAATGCCTGGAAGACTATGGGAATCTGCTAGCATGCTAGCTGACACGCAGTTTTCAAGGATGAAAAAGTTATAGGTAGAACCCTATCCCTCCACAAAGAACCCTTTTGGAACAATTTTTTCTAAGACTATATAGTATAGTGGGTAAAAAGGAACTATTTGTTCAAATGTAGGTGAGGGAGTTCAGTGTGTGTTTGTGTGTGTGTGTGCCTCAAATGCTGAAGAGGAGACAGCAGAGTGAAACTAGTTTTTAACTCTCTGTACTGTACTCGGCTCTACGCTATGGTACTGCTAAGCACTGCACAACACTGTGTAGCGTTCATGGTCCCATGATGAGGTAGTCCCGCCTGCAAACTTCAAAACCAGTGTCTGCCCTCAGCCCAAGAGGGAATTTCCTATTGGTATAACAGTCTAAGACGTTGGTTGCTCCTGTGGGAGACCCAGGATCATATTCAACATGTTACATTGGTGCCCAACGTGGGGTGGTTTCTCATGGGGGAGGAGTTCAAAGGGGGGGAGACCGGGAGTCCCATAGGGCAACGCACAATTGGCCCAGCGTCATCCAGGTAAGGGAAGGGTTTGGCTGGGGTGGCTTTACTTGGCTCATTGCACTCTAGTGACTCCTTGTGGTGGGCCGGGGCGCTTGCAGGCTGACTTCGGTCATCAGTTGAACAGTGTTTCCTCCAACACATTGGTGCAGCTGGCTTCCGGGTTAAGCTGGCAGGTGTTAAGGAGCGCAGTTTGGTGGGTCATGTTTCGAGGAAGCATGACTCAACCTTTACCTCTCCAGAGCCTGTTGGGGAGTTGAGACAAGATTGTAATTGAAATTGGGAGGAAAAAGTGGTGGGAAAAAAGTTAAATGAGGCAAAGTCAAACACCTGTATGCCTGCAGTAAGAAATAGCGGAGGGAGCTTTAGACAGATAGTCTTTATAGAATGTAATTCCAGATATAAGAATGGTTTTTGTAAAGATGCTGGTCTTGACAACATACAATACTTTATGAAAGACAACAGAATACAGTATGATGGGCGGTCTAACATTGGTTTGGACATTATTATGTAGTTGTGTAATATCAGCTGTTTGTTTTTAGAGAATGTTTTTTACTGTAACAATCTGTTTTACAGGGTCAGCTATAGTAGTACAGTGCCCCTGGAGCAAATTAGGGTTAAGTGTCTTGTTCAAGGGCACATCGGCAGATGTTTCACCTTGTCGGCTCTGGTATTCGAACCAGCGACATTTCGGTCCTTTAAATCGATAGTTGTTAGAGTGCTCCATTAGTTGGTGTTGGGTGGGTGCGTTATTAGGCCTCTAGTTGCTGGGAATGGATTTGATATGGCCAGTTTAACTCCCTGAGTTACTGTGACCCTGCTGAGTTACTGTGACCCTGGCATCTTCAAGTGTCATATTTGTCTAAATAGACTTGTACTGAGTTAAATGTTCTCCTTCAACATTGAGCCTAATGACTCGGCTGGTCGAGTGTATAATGTCAGTTAGCTGCAGGGCTTGGTGAAGCCAGTCTTATGACTTGTCTGATTATAACGCTCTGTACTCAGTGTTTGTTGTTTGGAGGCTGTTTTCTGCTCTTTGTTGGGGGTATATAAGAGGTCTAGATAGCCCATCCCCAAAAGATCAACTGGAGGACTCGGGAGCAGGACAAACACTACATACTAGAGACCAGTAGAAGGAATAGCTTAGAGATTTTCAATCCAGACCAGGGAACCAGTACACGCAGAATATTGTGTACTTGTATGTGACTGACTTCTCTAGACATCCCAAAATCCTTCTACCTTTTGTGTTGTCAAGTATCGTAATCAGTGCAAACGACTTTAGGGTGACCTTTTACAGACGTAGTGTGTCTAGCAGCCGTAAGCCCCTGTTGAGAGCCAGGGTTCGTCTGTTCTCCTGACCTGTAGGCAGTTAATAACAGAGGACATGAATAAGGTTCAGGGTGAGCTGAGTGAGCGAGAGCAGCAGATGCTGCGTATACGGAGAGACAGCGTCACGAAGGCCTTCCAGCTCTCCAAGATGGAGAAGATGCTAGCCGAGACCAGAGGAAAGCTGGACAAGAAGACTGAGCCTGGTACAGAAAGTAAAGGACGGGACAACCGGGACGACATGGGTCTGTATCAATATCCTTCCGCTAATTGACTTCAGTTTCTTCTCTGAACTGCATGAGCACTTCATGGTTTTAGTGCTATGGATAAACGGTCATTTAAATCATTCAAATGTAGTTAATATGATAGTGCATGTGCCCTTGATTTTATAGACCGTATCTACTTTTGCTAGTGTATATTTTACCATGAGACCATGTCATCAAATGATTCTTCTGAGTACTTTCTTTGTTCTGGACTGATGCTCTCCCTGTGTAGTTTAGCATCTTTTAGATTTGTTTTCTCTCTGAATGTCTGTGTCTTAAGGGGTTGGTTTCCAAGGCACAGATTAAGCCTAGTTCTGAACTAAAATGCATGTCAGATTTTAGTCAAGGACTAAGCTTAATCTGGGTCCAGGAAACTGGCTCAAAATGTTAGCTCTCCCTTGGAGTGACTGTTTCTGATCTTGTTCTTCTCTGGGCCTTGTCCGGTGCAGTCCAGGACCTGGAGGATAAGGTGCGTTTCACCAGGAGAGACAGGAGGAACTCCCTGCACCGCACCCAGCTGCTGGAGAGCCAGATGAAGACTGTGAAGGGAGAGCTGGTGGACACACTGGACCACCTGCAGGAGCTGCGAGACAGGCTGAGACGCTCACAGGCCAACGCAGAGCAGCGCAAAGTTGACATGGAGAAACTGCAAGCAGGGATGAGGTGAGCCAACAACCCCAATGGTTCTGGCTCAATGTGCAGGGGCAGAGGCTCCTTCAGTCTTCTACTATGCTCACAACCACTTGGTTCTTGGTACTTTGGCCTCCCTTGGTACCTGCTTCACTCTTTTTCACCAATGGGGCCAGAACACCTCAGTCTTGACGACAAAGCTGAATCCAAATAGTTTTTTTAACTGTAACAAATGTATATTTCCTCTTTACAGTTTGTACTACTTATCTACTTTGTTTTTACTCCGTTTTCACTTCCCACAAACTGCTTTTGTGACTTGGTTGTTGTTAGGGATTGATAAACACTTAACTTATGTTAGCTCCTATTCCCAGCACTGTATTTCCTGTCCGTGTTGTGTGGAAACTCAGAGCCAGACCAGAATGTCAATTACCGAAAAACTGTGCTGCAATCCAATGGGAAAGAAGCAAAAAATATAACTGTAGTTATCTGTTTTTAACTTGTCTTAAATTGAGATAAACTTGTGCAACCCTGTGTTGCTTGTGGTGTTGGGTTGTCAAAGGTTATTATGTACATAAATACATTTTCCAGGGGATGAAGACTGATCTTCTCTGAGACCAATGATGGCTGATAAACAACACTGATCCCCCCTCTTTGTCATATATCACTTGGAGGCAGTGGTCAGTGAACCTGGTTTTGGGGTGTCTATTGGTGCTGTTTCAAACATACATTCTGTGAAACAGCAGCAGCCCATGAATATGGTGTAACAAAGTTCAACTTGTGCTATTTTTTTTATAAGGTCATGTGTCATTGACCTCATTACATTCTTGCCTGCCCTCCAGTTCCTATTCATACAGTATGAAAAGAAAACCGCAAGTATCATGTCTGTTTTACTGGGGGATTTTCCATACTGAAATTAAACAGTCCCTGTTTCAATTGAAAATATTTTAGTGCGAAGTTCAGCCAAGATGTAGCACTACTTGTATTATAAGATGAAAGGCACACATTCATTCATTTTTTTTGTCAGACAGATTATAAAATGGGTGACTTGGCAACCTCTACTGTTCCTCTGTCTTGTCACATGGATGTGACCACTGAACTGGACAAGTTGCTATGGAAACTATTGTATTATCAGTACACTGCAGAAAGCTATGGAAGCTACCCGCAAAAGCAGCAGTCTGCAATGTATTACATGTGAATTAAAATGTAAACATGATGTTTTCACGACTCATTTTTGTCTATACCATACAGATAGTGTTGTATCACAACCAGGAGGTTATATCCATTTATGGTGTTGTTTGGTACATTCTATATACTTTCCCTCAAACTGCAGGGTAGCATCGTTGCTACATGAATGGTTCCAGTGTTTCTAACAGCAACAGGTCCCAAATGGCTCCCTATTGCGTTTATATAGTGTACTACTTTGACCAAAGCCCTATGGGCCTTGATCCAAAGTAGTACACTATATAGGGAAAATGGTGCCATTCAGCGTCTGTCTGTTCTCCTGTTCCCTCAGGTGAGTGTCAGCTGATTCTCGGGAAGCAGCACTCATGTTCTAACTCTTAGCCCCATGGCAAAGATGTGATCAGACTAGATGTAGCATTGTTTTCCCCCACACAGACAGCATCACATGCTAGAAAGCTATTGGCTATGGCTATCATCTGCTGTCCTGTCCTTGAGCAAAACCCAAATCACTGATGTGACTGTACAAGAAAATCTTTCACTTGAGAACACTCTTATATTACCTTCTGGATTCGGAGTTAAGCTCTTCTCTGTTGATCAACACTTTTGGCCCCTACTGACTGACCTGTCTGTCTGTCTGTCTGTCCGACCGACCGTCCGTGTGTGCATACAAACATGATTTGTGTGTGTCATTGAGTATCTACGAGCTCTGCATGTGTGTGTATGTTTTTCCAGGGAGCTACAGAGCCAGTTGGAGACATGTAGGGAGTTGGTTTAGAAGATAAAGATAGACAAAGATACAGAACTTAAGGAAAAACAGGAGGAAATTCAACTAAAAGCCCTTCAGATGCAGCAGAGCAACACACACATTTCATACCTGGTTTATTATTTATTCAAAGATAATAAAAGATTACTCACTATAGTTGCCCATGTCAACACATCATTTGAGCATATGTTGATTGTGATTCTTTCTGTAGCTCAGTAAGTTAGAAGCTGCAGTAGAGTCACTCTCAGGAAATGCAGCATAAACTCATTCTCCAACAGGGGGTCCTTGACCAACCAGGTTGACTACATCACATCTCATCTGAGTTAACATCACTTAGTAGTAGCCCTTTTCTGTCAATCAGCATCACATGCAACATGGTTCTGATAGTTGAAATATGCATATTCTTATTTGCTAAACTTATGTAGACTATAACAGTCAAATGTTCCACAAACTCAAAGCCTCTTAGCAGTGACAAACCAATCCTTGTTCATGACCTGTGCAAGCTGTGTGCTTAGTGGATCTAGTGTAGTCTAGTGGGTTCGAAGAGTTTGTATGTGTCTGTCAGGTGGCGTTTCCGAGTGAGGCTGGAGTTGATACAGATACAACTGCAGGGAAAAGAAGACCCGGAGAAGGTGCAGTCAGTCTGTCTCCATGCTGGAGGACAGTGAATGTATCTCTAATAATAATTGGTTAGGGTTATTTATGAACTGAGTGGTTCGAGCCCTGAATGCTGATTAGCTGACAAAACATTTATTTTTACTGCTCTAATTACGTTGGTAACCAGTTTAGATTAGCAATATGTCACCTCGGGGGTTTGTGATGATGTATGGCCAATATACCACGGCTAAGGGCTGTGTCCAGGTACTCTGCGTTGCGCCTAAGAACAGCCCTAGCCGTGGTATATTGGCCATATACGGCACTCCCTCGGGCCTTATTGCTTAAGTATATCACACAAAGTAGTGTTGTCACGATGCCAGAATTTTGAATTTGACACCGATACCAGGTTTAGTATCACGATACTCGATACCAAAAAGAAGGCATATTATCCAGTCACAGAATGGCACTTGACCCAGACAGATAAACTCAGCTGCTTCTCTGTTCAATCACTAGGCATCTTTTGACTTCAATATTATTACATTTTTCTACCTCAATTGTAGTACTGAACCGTTTATGTTTTAGTATCGAAAGATTACGGAAGTTTCGGTGTACCGTGCAACACTACTTTAAAGTTAGGGTTATGTTAGCGTTGTGTGCAGTATATCATGCTTTTCCAGTCGATCAATGCGCTTTACATAGTAAGTGGGAAATCACATCATCCACCACTAGTGACTGCATGGCTCTGTTGGAAGGCTTATTTGTCTCAAAGACCCAATGGAATTTCATCATAGGGCACTGGAAACAACTCATTGATTGAGAAGTTGAAGGAGAATGGCAAGAACCGTGCACGCTAACAGGCGGGCCACAAACAGGCAAATAATGGAGCAGAACAACAGAGGTGTGCAGAATGGCATCTCGGAAGGCAAAACTCGTTGGTCAATGGCCCCATCCTGCCTGGTGTCAACGGTACAGGGTGGTAGTGGTGTAATTGTGTGGGGAATGTGTGGGAAATGGTTGGGGTTATTTTTGTATGCATTCCTTTTACCTTTAACCCCCCCCCCCCCCCCCCCCCTTTAAAAAGTGAGTCACAAAAAAGCGTCGCGTCAAAGGCTCTCTTTCCATTTAACTTGAAAACCTTAACATCCGGTTGATGGAGACTCTGCAGATGCTATATCTCAATAACCCAGTACCCAGCATAAATAACTGAACAGTGTTTAAAGAAAACAATGGAATGAATCCGAGTTTGCACAAAGTGTAGCTTATTTGGTTGCATTGTAAACATGCATCATTCACTTATGACTGCTGGGGAGCCGCTTGGCATTTCAGGCTATTGAAATGACTTAGCTTAATTGAGGGATTTTGCATGCCCGTTACCTATTATTTGACCTTGATTTGGAGGCATATGAAAATCCTGAAACTGGAAATAAGCTATTGAATGGTCAGTGATCATCACTATTTGAAGCATGTAATTAACTAAATAGACTTCCATTTAGGCTGCAATATATTATCGCCAAGTGGGACCGTCATGTTAGCCTTCATAAGGAGAATGTGGTTTTTAGGCCTAGAGGCTACACAAATCCACAAGGAGTCTGGTGTAGCTTTTAAAAAAGAGGGAATTAATACAAATCAGAGGGAAATAAACATTTTTTAAACGTAATGATTAGCCTGACTTTTTTTCTCTCCTCACGATGATCTCTAAGGGGCTCTGTAGAATCGCATTCTTGAACATGTGAACTTCAGTGGTGTAAAGAACATAAGTAAAAAATACTTTAAAGTACTACGTAATTAGTTTTTGGGGGTATCTGTACTTTACTATTTATATTTTCCACAACTTTTACTTCACAATGTTCTTAAAGAAAATAATAAATACTTTTTGCTCGCTAGATTTTGAATGCCAAGCAGGACAGAAAAATGGCCAAATTCACGCACTTATCAAGAGAACATCCTTGGTCATCCCTATTGCCTCTGATCTGGCGGACTCCCTAAACACACATGCTTCGTTTGTAAATTATGTCAGAGTGTTGGCTATCCGTAAATAGAAAAAAACAAGAACATGGTGCTGAAAATGGTCTGATTTGCTTAATATAAGGAATTTGAAATGATTCATACTTTTAATATTTAAATATATTTTAGCAATTACATTTACTTTTGACACTTAATTATATTTAAAACCAAATACTTTTAGACTTTTACTCAAGTAGGATTTTACTGGGTGACTAACTTGAGTCATTTTCTATTAAGGTATCTTTACTTTTACTCCAGTATGACAATTGGGTACTTTTTCCACCACTGGTGAACTTTGATGTGCATTAATTACAAACTCGGATGTGATCTGTAAATATGAATAAAAATGTTAAATGACAAGCCTAGTTTAGCCGACGAGAAAGCATTGAGCTATTTCTATTTGTATTTATTATGGATCCCCATCTACTCTTCCTGGGGTCCGGCAAAATTAAGGCAGTTATACAATAAAAAATCATTTACAAAACATTCATAACAGATTTCACAACACATTAAGCTATGTAGGGAGAAAGACAGGATCCTTCCTGGATTGCAATGATTGGCTGAGATAATGGTGGGGCTGGACATGCCGAGAGAGGAGTCCTGATTGGTCTGGCATGTTACAGGCTTCTTCTTCTTCTTCATTATGGTGGTCCACAGACAAATGTTAGAGGAGCATGCCGTCACCTACTGTATTGGCTGTGTATCAGCCTTCTTTTCTGAAGTGTGAATTCATTACACTTTGTGAAAATTGCCCTACCAACTGTCTTGACTTTAATTAATCTGATTACTGTTCTTTATTTAATCAACTATGTTTAATTGTTACCTGCTTAAATTAAATCATGTAACAATTAACTCATTAGGATTTGGGGCACCACATAAGAGGTTGATTAAAGAGTTACCATCTCCCGAATTAAACTCTATTGATGTAATTGATATGTATCTTATAAACAGTCATCTTATTAATCATTACCTCATCATATCATCATTCTGAACAGTCGTCGTAACCTTCTTGGATTTGCAAAAACCCCAGACTTACTCATGATTCAGTACTACACA
The DNA here is from genome assembly GCF_029448725.1 of Salvelinus fontinalis. Classification (NCBI taxonomy): domain Eukaryota; kingdom Metazoa; phylum Chordata; class Actinopteri; order Salmoniformes; family Salmonidae; genus Salvelinus; species Salvelinus fontinalis. Next base: position 29,364,510 of record NC_074669.1, read on the forward strand.
AATTGGTTTAATTATTTATTTACTAGCTAACTAAATAATAAACACAGAATAAACATTCACACTTAATACATGAGACAAAGGTCCCTAGCGGACTGACACAAAAAAGGGACACTTATCGTTGATACATTTTAGAACTACTCTCACATTAATCATATACTTTGCACACGAACCTCCACCCATTTAAAGTAAGAAATCATGCATGTATATGTGTGAGTGCCATTTATCTGTCGGAACCATCCCTCCTTAAAGTTGTTGGCCTTTCAGCGGTAAGCTTGTATGGCTCCGATTGTCCGAAAGCGATCTCCCCTTTCCCATCTTCTACTGTTGTTCACTCTGGAAGATAGCTAGAAAGCCGTGTCGACGGTTCCCATTGGTTATGAGCATAGTAGGATACAGTGATTTGAGAAGAGTAGTACAGTAGGATGATTTGAAGAGTTTGCTTTTCTAAATATTTGATTTAAGACAGCTAATCAGCCATACCAGTGAATGTCCGGGAGATGAGCTTCTCGCCTACACCTCGTGTTGATATTTAAGGTTCAGGATTCAAACTTCCAACCATTTCAAATGTGTAGCTACCGTCTCATGTTTCCTGGTCTAATGTTAATTTCTGTTACCAAGCCTTTGTAGGAGTAAGTGACATATGTAGGTAGATATCACACTATTAACCTGTTGAGGCTGGGGGCGCTGTTGTCACTATTTATGGTAATCTTGTAATTTTTGAAACGGCTTCCTACAAAATTCTTGATCGTACAATATGCATATTATTATTATTATTGGATGGAAAACAGTCTATAGTTTCTATAGGAGTTGAAATTTTGTCTCTAAGTGGAACAGAACCCATTCTACAGCAATTTCCCTGACATGGAGTCAGATTTCAGAAATGTTGGCCCCTGATCTGGAGTCAGTTAAAAGGCCACTGTTATTGCTATGAGTATACGGACACTGCTTACGTCTTCCCCTGGATGCCTTTACGTGATGACAATTTGAATGGGGTCGATTGCGCGTTCACAGGCACTACAAATTAAAAAACCCTGTAGCTAGTCACTCTTTTGGAGCTGCGTCATGCGCCTGGAGGACACCGACCCGCACCTGTTCCAAGCATTAGTGTTGGGAGTAATCTTTCTCCGGTCATGTTAAGACTCGTTATAGGAGTTAAAAACATCATAAGGTAGTTAATTTAAAGCGTTTTATAGCAATTTATATCCGTTTAGTGCGATTTTGGGACATTTATTTCTGAAACGCTGTGAATCGCTGGGCACGCTTCCAGTTCATGCTGAACGCAGTTGGCATTTCCACATGGCAAGAGGACAGCTTTCCACCAAAAGACGATTAGACCCAAGAAAGGATCCTTTGCCCAAGATACTGATGGAAGAACAGCTCAAAGTAGGAAATTTTTATTATGATAAATCGTGTTTCTGTCGAAAAATGTTAGTGGCTTAGGACGCCATGTTTTTTGACGTAGCTTCGCTTGGCGCAAACTGTATTGAAAAGTAAGTATAATTTTAAAAATGTAATTCCGCGATTGTATTAAGAATTAAATTGTCTATCAATCGCTGTCCACCCTATATTTTTTAGTCACGTTTATGAGTATTTATGTATAAGAGTAGATCACTGTCTAATATGGCGCACGGACATTTTCTCACCAGCTGGGCTACATTTCACATTGTCTAACCATGATTTTGGTGGCTAAATATGCACATTTTCGAACAAACTGTATATGTATGTTGTAATGTGATGTTACAGGGGTGTCATCTGAAAAATTCTGAGAAGGTTAGTGAAAAAAATAATATATTTTGGCGATGTTGACGTTATCGCTCACTTTGGCTAGAATCAATGCTGGGCTGCTATGTGCTATGTGCTATGCTAATATAACGATTTATTGTGTTTTCGCTGTAAGACACTTAGAAAATCTGAAATATTGTCTGTATTCACATGATCTGTGTCTTTCGATTAGTGTATGCTGTGTATTTTTACGAAATGTTTGATGATTAGTAAGTAGGTAAACACGTTGCTCTATGTAGTTATTCTAGTCCATTTGTGACGGTGGGTGCAATTGTAACCCATGCCATCTACCTGAAATATGCACATTTTTCTAACAAAACCTATCCCATACCATAAATATGTTATCAGACTGTCATCTGATAAGTTTTTTTCTTGGTTAGGGGCTATAAATATCTTAGTTTAGCCGAATTGGTGATAGCTACTGGTGTTGGTGGACAAATAAAAGATGGTGGATTATGCTAATGTTTTTTTAGGTAATAGATGTACATCTTTACATATTGTGTCTTCCCTGTAAAACATTTTAAAAATCGGACATGTTGGCTGGATTCACAAGATCTGTGTCTTTCATTAGCTGTATTGGACTTTAATGTGTGAAAGTTAAATATTTTAAAAAAATATTTTTTTTGAATTTCGCGGCTCTGCCTTTTCAGTGGGGGTGGGGGGGGGAGTGCCGCTAGCGGCACCCTCATCCTAGACAGGTTAAACAATAGACAGGAGTATACTAGAAAATAGTATAAGAAGGCAGATGTGAGTGCATTTGCCATTCTGGTAAATACAGGAAACCAAAGATTAGCAGATGGTGTAGTAGTGTAGTAGTAATGAACCACATGTTAACATAGATCATGAGACCGTGGTAATGGAAATCTACTAAGGGACGTTCTGACCCTTGTAGATTCTCCATTGTGCTGACAGATTGACCAGACATGTCGGCGCCTGGGTGCTTTGACACACTAGATTTATAGTCTACCCATTCCACTAAAAAAAACATACATACCAGAGAAATATGCCTAAAGTAACTGGACACTAATGAACAAGAAACACATAGTCTGCTGATTCCATTTAAGTGAAACTGACCAGACACATAGACCAGATACATAGATAGGATAGGGGGGCACAAAGAGTGCATTGATTTAGTGGTGAAGGGAGGGGACACAGAGTATGTTGACACACTAAGATAGAGGGTCTGACCACTATTATAATTTAACTGAAAGCAGATGATGGGCGTTAGTATGTGTGAACAAGCAGGAAGCCTGAACTAAAAAGATAATGATGGCAGAAAGAATAGGGGAAGTATGCTTATTTGCATATGGGGTGGACTCATATGCTATTTGTGTATAAAGAGCGAACCAGTGCTCTGGGAGTGTGGGTGTTCAGCGGGACATTCCAGATGGTTATACAATATTGTAAATAAAAGCATGTTTTGATTTCACAAGTTCTGATAAAGCGTTATATTTCTGAGATGATTTTCCACGACACCTTTTATGCACTCTGGCTGAAATGGACGGTTCCATCAGTCTGACACGCTCTTTGGCGTGGCTACTTACTATGCACAGTTTATAGGATATAGATTCTCATATACCTCCTAAAATCGCATTCATATCTTAACAAAAATACTTTCATAATGTTGTCATATTTCATATACACTGCTCAAAAAAATAAAGGGAACACTAAAATAACACATCCTAGATCTGAATGAATGAACTATTCTTCTGAAATACTTTTTTCTTTACATAGTTGAATGTGCTGACAACAAAATCACACAAAAATTATCAATGGAAATCAAATTTATCAACCCATGGAGGTCTGGATTTGGAGTCACACTCAAAATTAAAGTGGAAAACCACACTACAGGCTGATCCAACTTTGATGTAATGTCCTTAAAACAAGTCAAAATGAGGCTCAGTAGTGTGTGTGGCCTCCACGTGCCTGTATGTACTCCCTACAACGCCTGGGCATGCTCCCGATGAGGTGGCGGATGGTCTCCTGAGGGATCTCCTCCCAAACCTGGACTAAAGCATCCGCCAACTCCTGGACAGTCTGTGGTGCAACGTGGCGTTGGTGGATAGAGCGAGACATGATGTCCCAGATGTGCTCAATTGGATTCAGGTCTGGGGAACGGACGGGCCAGTCCATAACATCAATGCCTTCCTCTTGCAGGAACTGCTGACACACTCCAGCCACATGAGGTCTAGCATTGTCTTGCATTAGGAGGAACCCAGGGCCAACCGCACCAGCATATGGTCTCACAAGGGGTCTGAGGATCTCATCTCGGTACCTAATGGCAGTCAGGCTACCTCTGGCGAGCCCATGGAGGGCTGTGCGGCCCCCCAAAGAAATGCCACCCCACACCATGACTGACCCACCGCCAAACCGGTCATGCTGGAGGATGTTGCAGGCAGCAGAACGTTCTCCACTGCGTCTCCAGACTGTCACGTCTGTCACATGTGCTCAGTGTGAACCTGCTTTCATCTGTGAAGAGCACAGGGCGCCAGTGGCGAATTTGCCAATCTTGGTGTTCTCTGGCAAATGCCAAACGTCCTGCACGGTGTTGGGCTGGCAGTGCTCCTTCTGCTCCTTCTTGCACAAAGGCGGAGGTAGTGGTCCTGCTGCTGGGTTGTTGCCCTCCTACGGCCTCCTCCACGTCTCCTGATATACTGGCCTGTCTCCTGGTAGCGCCTCCATGCTCTGGACACTACGCTGACAGACACAGCAAACCTTCTTGCCACAGCTCGCATTGATGTGCCATCCTGGATGAGCTGCACTACCTGACCCACTTGTGTGGGTTGTAGACTCCATCTCATGCTACCACTAGAGTGAAAGCACCGCCAGCATTAAAAAATGACCAAAACATCAGCCAGGAAGCATAGGAACTGAGAAGAGGTCTGTGGTCACCATCTGCAGAACCACTCCTTTATTGGGGGTGTCTTGCTAATTGCCTATAATTTCCACCTGTTGTCTATTTCATTTACACAACAGCATGTGAAATTTATTGTCAATCAGTGTTGCTTCCTAAGTGGACAGTTTGATTTCACAGAAGTGTGATTGACTTGGAGTTACATTGTGTGGTTTAAGTGTTCCCTTTATTTTTTTGAGCAGTGTACAACGTTAAGGATGGAGACTTCATACCTGTAGTGTAAATACTTTAAGTTACAGTATTTCCTCCATAACCTTTATAATGACATCACAAAATAAAAACCAATGTGACATTAGTTTTCTATAGCTCATCTCCGACCGGCAGGTAGTCTAGTGGTTAGAGTGTTGGACTAGTAACCGAAAGGTTGCAAGATTGAATCCCCGAGCTGACAAGGTAAACATCTGTCATTCTGCTCCTGAACAAGGCAGTTAACCCACTGTTCCTAGGCCGTCATTGAAAATAAGACCTTGTTCTTAACTGACTTGCCTAGTAAAATAAAATAAAAAATCACCACATTCTTATGTTAGAAATATTGTTCCAGTATTCGCTTTTTGAACAGTTAAAGTTTCAGCAGGAAGACTATGTTAACAAAGCCATTCCTTGGGTTAATACTGGAGGGCAAAAGAGAGTCCTCTTCTCCTGTAATTTACGACAGGGTGTGAGCTGTCAAACAGTCCCAATTCCCCCCTCCCCTGTTCTGTGGGTGAGAGAAGGTCTGGTTATTGTCAACCATTGCCAAGCTGATCTGACCCATTGTGATCCTCACAGGCCAGTCATGACACAACTAACCCTACACCCATTAAAACATCTTCACTATTCCACTATATTGGACCTATCTGATCCAACACCAGGCCAGAAGCCTGGGAGGACGGGACATTATAGTTCAAAACACATTGTAACTCTTCTGCAGTAAAATCTTATACACCCAAGTACCTCTGCAGCTGCCACCACGACATCTATCCTCTGTGATTTACATTCCTGTGGTACAGTTGACAACTATGGCCATGAATGCCAAAACAAACCTTACTGAATGAAGCACGTTATTCATATCATTCTCTATTAAAATGTGATTTTATTTGACATCGGCCTACTCACAAGGATCCTTTACCCTGGACCCATCTTCCTCTACTATTCTCTTCACTGCCTCAGCTTACGACACCTTCTGTACTACTCTGATCCTGGCAACCTCAACTTGTCTTTTTCTCACCGGACACCTCTGCACCATGGGTACCCCTACAGTTTACACAAAACTTTTCCCACGATACTACACATTATTTTGTCTCATATCCTCCTGCACACTCACATCTAGAACACCTAAAACAACGTAATGGTTTCGGGACAAAAGCTCTCACGGGATAACTGACACATCTTAATTTTATCTGGTAAAAACTCTGCATCAAAACTCAGTAATACAGACAGTGTCTTCTCCGTTTCAGCACGTTCTCCACTGGGTCTGCGTCGCACCAAACGGCAGGCCCCACAGACACCAGTAATCTTCAACTTCAGTTGACAATCCTCAACACTTAAGCCACTCCAGTTATCACTCCTTTCAATGGCATCCTGCTCTGGAGAGGAAAGCAAGTCACAGTTTTTGTCCCCAGTCGCGTATGCTACCTCTGTACAACAGAAGAAAACAACAAAAAAAACAATTCCGCTTCAAGTTAATTTCACCGACCCAACATTACACAACCTCTGCACCCAACCTGACACCACATATGTATCAGCCAGAAGGCAATGATCCATTCTCTCCAAACATCTTCATCACCATCGGGACAAGGCTCAAACTCGGGGGTATTCATTGCACCTACCACCGCACTTAATCAACTTTACTCTCGTCATGTTCAATTTCCTTCTGCAGAACTCCATATTTACTCTTGTTCTATTTTCTTCCTTTTTTTCCTGCCCACCTTCTCCCCTGACCCTATCTCCAAGTCCGACAACCATTAAGGCATACCACGCGCTGCCATCTTGCCTTCCTCCAGCAAGTGCCTCTGTTGAGATGTGCCCAGGGTTCTGTCTATAGCAGAATGGGGGCTTCCCTGGTCAGATAATCTTATACCGTGTCTATTTGGAAAGATATATATCGAACAGTCTTGGTCCCATGTTTCATTCTCTGAAATAAATATCCCAGAAATTTTCCAGACTCACAATAAGCTTATTTCTCTCAAATTTTGGCCACAAATTAGTTTACATCCCAGTTAGTGAGCATTTATCCTTTGCCAACCTAATCCATCCACCTGGCAGGTGTGGCATATCAAGAAGCTGATTAAACAGTATGATCATTAAAGGTGCACCTTGTGCTGGGGACAATAAAAGGCCACTCTATAATGTGCAGCTTTGTCATACAACAAATGTCTCAAGTTAAGGGAGCATGCAATCGGCATGCTGACTGCGGGAATGTCCAACAGAGCTGTTGCCAGATAATTTCTCTACCATAAATGGCTTCTAACTTCTTTTTAAAGAATTTGGCAATACATCCAACCTGCCTCACAACCGTTGACCACGTGTAATCACGCCCACCCATAGCTGCCCAGTCATGTGACAGCCATAGGGCAGGGATCATCAACTAGATTCAGCCGTGTGCCTATTATTTTCTTGAGTGGATAGTCGGGAGGCCAGAACATAATTACAAATAATTTGTGAGAAGCAAGAAGCACAAACAGATATAATATTTAACTAAAACATAACTTCAAACCTTGCTTACATTTGTATATGATCATGTGTCGCTCTATTATGTGTGTGCTTTGTGGACCTTAACAGAATGTGACTGGCAGAACAGGTGTTGTATGTGGAGGATGAGGGTTGCAGTAGGTATCTCAGATAGGGGGGGGGGGGGGGGGGGGGGGTGAGGCCTAAAAGGGTTTTTATAAATAAGCATCAACTTGTGGGTCTTGCGACGGGTATACAAAGAAGACCAGTTCACAGAGGAGTATGGTGTGCAGTGATGTTTCCTATAAGGAGCATTGATGGCAAATCTGATGGCAGAATGATAAAGAACATCTAGCCTCTCAAGCACTCTTACCTGCCGATCTATAAATTACGTCTCTAATCTAGCATGGGTAGGATGGTCATCTGAATAAGGGTTAGTTTGGCAGCTTGGGTGAAAGAAGAGCGATTACGATACTGGAAACCAAGTCTAGATTTAACCTTAGCCTGCAGCTTTGATATGTGCTGAGAGAAAGACAGTGTACCGTCTAGTCATACTCCCAAGTAATTGTATGAGGTGACTACATTCATATTCCATTCACCCAACTCAATGTAACATCGATAGATTTAGGCTACTACATGATACTCAAATTTTCCTTATACCCATCATGAGGTTGCTACAACCTAGCCTATGAATGAAAGTTTATAATGTAGGTGCACAGGTCGAGAGACAAATTGGAGTAATCAATTTGACAGACAATGAAACATTCAATACTGCCTTGAACAATCTTGCCTGCATCTAGCTGATCGAGGGTGTTATCATTAGTCCAAACAGTTGCAAACGAGAGTTTCTATTTGACAAATTCACATAGATTTATCCCGTTTAGTTTCATTTGCTTCCGTTTAAGAAACATTTTAACAGAATTAGCGGAATGAATACACCCGATCACCCGCATACACAGCTGACTTTCATAGCAGCCACATACAAATAGCATCATCACTTTGCTCGTTGTACAATTCCTTCTCGTATCTACGCGCTCTCACCTTTTCCCTTCACTTGTGGACTGTGACCAGGAAAAAAAAAGTCCAAGCCAATTGTTCATACCATAACCACTACACGCAGCCTACATCGTTGTCACCATATTAGCCTACATCATATGCAACATAGCTACTAGAACTAACGCGCAAGTAAACCCGCAATAATCACACAGTACAGTGTACAGCAAGAAGTTTAGTAGTTACGCCGGTGGGTCCCGGTGCCAATAAATTAATAAAACCGAAAGCATACCTTGACATGGAAGAGTTCCATTGTTGGATAGCCTTAGCCAGCTAGCTAACATAAATAGCATTTCTCTGAGACGGGTTTTTGAGTAGGCTAAATTAGCTAGCTGCATTAGGTAGCTAAGTAAGTGAAAGTGTATATATGTATATACGTTCAGAACTTTTGTGAAATAGCAGTTACAAATAGAAATCAAACTGGATGGACATCAGAAAGAGAGGAAGGACTAAAAACAAACAAAAAATAACTATTGTAAAATAAACTGTCTGTAAAATGTGTATAAGATGTATAAATTGAAGATAAAAGCCAAAGTGTTTATTAGTTTACTCCAATTGGGGGATCGGTGGTAGGGTTTGCGGGGAATAATAATAAAGGTATATTCTTAAAAAAGTATGCATGTCTATATAGGTATGTGTATGTATATATGTATGCATGCGTGTATGGATATATATATACCCCAAAAATATATGGGGGATTGGAAATGATGCAGACAATTACATTTGATGGAAGCAACATTCTTTCCGCAATATTAAGCTGATCCACCCCTTTTTTTTTAAGTGAAAGTGAAAAGAATACAACAAAATATAGCTAACTCCCTCTCTCTGTGTCACGATCGTGTGGCGGATTGACGGACCAAAATGCAGCAGTTGGAAAATAAGCCATCTTCTTTTATTTTAAAAGATGACAAACAATAAACACGAAACACTTAAACAAAATAACAAAACGACCGTGAAGCTACAAACGTTGTGCACATACATACAGGCTACAAACGTTCTACATAGACAATTACCCACAACCAATGAGAGCCTATGGCTACCCTAAATAAGGCTCCCAATCAGAGACAACCGAAATCAGCTGTCTCTAATTGGGAACTCATTCAGGTAACCATAGACTCTCCTAGATAACTAACCACCATAGACAATGCTAAACATCTACACTCAACACAAAACCATATACTACACCCATTAACCCCTTTACCAAATAAACACCCAAAACAACAAAACATAAACATTCCCCATGTCACACCCTGACCTAACTAAAATAATAAAGAAAACAAAGAATAATAAGGCCAGGGCGTGACATAACCCCCCCCTTGAGGCGCGAACTCCGGGCGCACCATACACAGTCTAGGGGAGGGTCTGGGTGGGCTCCCCTCCACGGTGGCGGCTCCGGCTCTGGTCGTAGTCCCCACAGTACCTAACCACCTCCTAGGCTTCCTCCAAACGACCCCCCTCCACATTAACCCCATTGCATTAAGGGGGAGTTCCGGACTAAGGGACAGCTCCGGACTAAGGACCAGTACCAGGGTAAGGGGCAGTACCAGGGTCAGGGGCAGTACCAGGATAAGGGGCAGCACCAGGGTAAGGGGCAGCACCAGGGTAAGGGGCAGCTCCGGACTGAGGGACTGCAGCTCCGGACTGAGGGACTGCAGCTCCGGACTGAGGGACTGCAGCTCCGGACTGAGGGACTGCAGCTCCGGACTGAGGGACTGCAGCTCCGGACTGAGGGACTGCAGCTCCGGACTGAGGGACTGCAGCTCCGGACTGAGGGACTGCAGCTCCGGACTGAGGGACTGCAGCTCCGGACTGAGGGACTGCAGCTCCGGACTGAGGGACTGCAGCTCCGGACTGAGGGACGGCCCATGGCTGGCTGACGGATCTGGCTGCTCATGGCTGGCTAACGGATCTGGCTGCTCATGGCTGGCTGACTGATCTGGCTGCTCATGGCTGGCTGACTGATCTGGCTGCTCATGGCTGGCTGACGGATCTGGCTGCTCATGGCTGGCTGACGGATCTGGCTGCTCATGGCTGGCTGACGGATCTGGCTGCTCATGGCTAGCTGACGGATCTGGCTGCTCATGGCTAGCTGACGGATCTGGCTGCTCATGGCTAGCTGACGGATCTGGCTGCTCATGGCTAGCTGACGGATCTGGCTGCTCATGGCTAGCTGACGGATCTGGCTGCTCATGGCTAGCTGACGGATCTGGCTGCTCATGGCTAGCTGACGGATCTGGCTGCTCATGGCTAGCTGACGGATCTGGCTGCTCATGGCTAGCTGACGGATCTGGCTGCTCATGGCTAGCTGACGGATCTGGCTGCTCATGGCTAGCTGACGGATCTGGCTGCTCATGGCTGGCTGACGGATCTGGCTGCTCATGGCTGGCTGACTGATCTGGCTGCTCCTGTCTGGTTGGCGGCTCTGGCAGATCCTGTCTGGTTGGCGGCTCTGGCGGATCCTGTCTGACGGACGGCTCTAGCGGCTCCTGTCTGGCGGACGGCTCAGTGGGCTCATGGCAGACGGGCGGCTTTGCAGGCTCATGGCAGACGGGCGGCTTTGCAGGCTCATTGCAGATGGATGGCTCAGATGGCGCTGGGGAGACGGATGGCTCAGATGGCGCTGGGGAGACGGATGGCTCAGATGGCGCTTGGCAGACGGGCAGTTCAGTCATTGCTGTGCAGACGGCAGACTCCTGCCGGCTGAGGCGCACTGTAGGCCTGGTGCGTGGTGCCGGGACTGGTGGCACCGGGCTGGGGACACGCATCTCAGGGCTAGTGCGGGGAGCAGCAACAGGACGCACAGGACTCTGGGGACACACAGGAGGCTTGGTGCGTGGTTTAGACACTGGTGGTAAAGGGCTGGAGACACGCACCATATAGCTAGTGCGTGGAGGAGGCACTGGTGGTACTGGGTTGGGGCGGGGAGGTGGCGCCGGTAATACCGGACCGTGCAGGCGTACTGGCTCCCTTGAACGCCGAGCCTGCCCAACCTTACCTGGTTCTATGCTCCCCGTCGCCTGACCAGTGCGGGGAGGTGGAATAACCCGCACCGGCCTATGTAGGCGAACCGGGGACACCATGCGTAAGGCTGGTGCCATGTACGCCGGCCCGAGGAGACGCACTGGTGACCAGATGCGTTGGGCCGGCTTAATGACATACGGCTCAACGCTCAGTCTAGCCCGGCCGATACGTGGAGCTGAAATGTACCGAACCGGGCTATGCACGCGTACAGGAGACACCGTGCGCTCTACTGCGTAACACGGTGTCTGCCCGTACTCCCGCTCTCCACGGTAAGTACAGGGAGTAGGCGCAGGTTTCCTACCTGACTTCGCCACACTCCCTTTAAGGCCCCCCCCAAGAAATTTTTGGGTTGTACTCACGGGTCTCCAGCCTTGTCTCCGTGCTGCCTCCTCATATCGCCTCCTCTCGGCTTTCGCTGCCTCCAGCTCTTCACGAGGGAGGCGATATTCTCCAGGTTGATCCCAATGTCCATCTCTTTCCAATTCGTCCTCCCAACTCCAGAGATCCTGTGTAGGTAGGTCCTGTTGCCGCCTTCCATGCCGCTTGGTCCTATGGTGGGTAATTCTGTCACGATCGTGTGGCGGATTGACGGACCAAAATGCAGCAGTTGGAAAATAAGCCATCTTCTTTTATTTTAAAAGATGACAAACAATAAACACGAAACACTTAAACAAAATAACAAAACGACCGTGAAGCTACAAACGTTGTGCACATACATACAGGCTACAAACGTTCTACATAGACAATTACCCACAACCAATGAGAGCCTATGGCTACCCTAAATAAGGCTCCCAATCAGAGACAACCGAAATCAGCTGTCTCTAATTGGGAACTCTTTCAGGTAACCATAGACTCTCCTAGATAACTAACCACCATAGACAATGCTAAACATCTACACTCAACACAAAACCATATACTACACCCATTAACCCCTTTACCAAATAAACACCCAAAACAACAAAACATAAACATTCCCCATGTCACACCCTGACCTAACTAAAATAATAAAGAAAACAAAGAATAATAAGGCCAGGGCGTGACACTCTGCTGCTTATCCTTAATTTTGTAAGAAATGTATTTGTTCAAAACTGTTCAATTATTGTCTTTCTCTCTCTTCGAGTCAACTACTCAACTGAACCACATTTTATGCACTGCAGTGCTAGCTAACTGTAGCTTATGCATTCAGTACCAGATTCATTCGCTGATCCGTTTATTGGGTGGACAACATGTCAGTTCATGGTGACGTGAATATATTTAGTATGGTTTTATCTAAAAATGAAAAAACGTAAAAATGTTTCACCATTTTTATTTTATGAAATTCACTGAGTAGGATGGTCCTCCCCTTCGTCCTCTAAGGAGCCTCCACTGTGTGAGTATTATATCTGAGTGTTGATTCTAGTGTGATTAACACCAGGGAATTGAAATTGAGACCACCTGCGGTGAATAATTGCAGTGTTAACCAGGCGGTGTTGTTGTTACTTGACTGTGTTGAGTTCATTTCCGTTTAACTCTGAGTGAAAAAGACATGGGAGGAGCTGCATTACCATATTTCCCAGCATGCTTTGTTGCAGATTGCTTTTTAGAATAGTTTTTAAATATTTATGTTTCTGCATTGATTGATTTAACTGATCTTATATTACACAAAGATAAATAACATACATGTCTAAACAAATCCAATCTATAGGTGGTTGGACATATTTCACTCGTTATTGAGATGGTTATGCCAGTTTATAAGGTTTAGGTAGTCTCATTTATCAGTCTTTCCTATCTTGGCATTCATTCTATCTACAGATTGTGGGTGATTAAAAGTTCCAGTTGTGGGCCTTCCTAACTCTGTCTGGATTCCAATAGGATGTATATAATACTTTGCCTGCCATCATAATTTCACTTCCTGTTGTGGCCAGCAAACCAGCATTTTCAGACCACTGTGTTATTGTTAAACTAGGCTGTTGAAGTATGGCATTGTCAAACAAAGTAATGAACTGTCAGAAAGACGTTAATTTAAATAAATATTCACTTAGGCACTCACTTTGATAAGACTAAAGTGTTGAAAGCCATTGAATGGAACAACTCGGTCACTAGCAAACACAGGCATGGGTGGTACTGGTACCTTTCAAATTCACTCAAAGGCACCCTGGGAAATACATATGCAAATAAGGCGTTACACCCTACAGTGTTAAAACACTCAAACGAGTTACTTTAACACCAAAAGGTGTTAATTACCTAACACTGAGAGTGTACTGGCATCAGCTCTAATACAGTGTTAATTTAAGCTGGAATTTGCAACACCCATAGTATTAAGGACTCAATACTCTTGGTGTGTTAGTTTCTCAACACTTTGATTTCGGTGGGTCACATAATTTCTAAGACAGTGTTAAATTTAACACTGTGGGTGTTATAATTCTGATCACAAATTTGCTTTGTATAGAGACTACATTCTGGAGGACAATGCCATGCTGACTCACATGCATTTACATGTAAATTCTTTAAGGCTTAAAAGGGTGTGAACTATAGGCGTAAACCCCATTTCAGCAAAATCTGTCAAGGGCTTTTATTCTACTGGTTTTACAAGTTTATCAACATCCAAAACAGCGTAACTTTCCAATGTAAACTCCAACTACAATGAATGATATACAATTTTGAAGCTCTGAGTCTGCACTTTTATAAAATGTACAGTAAAAAAGGAGACTTAAATTATACATAAAAAAAACCTTCATTAAACTCACATAGATGTGCATAGAATCTCTGAGGGGGAAAAACAGTACAATCTCTGTAGTCTCATGGGTGTTCTAACAGGATTCCCTGCGGGGAGTAATTAGTTTCAACACATTTATCGCACCATCAAACTCAGCTTTCCCATGTAACATCTTTGTCAACGCCCACATCAGGAGTGTACAGAAGGCGGTTTGTCCTCGTGGTTCTCAGAGAGACGGGAGTGGGAGAATACTTTGCTCAGTTTAACATAATGATAGGCTTATTATCTAACACTGCACATTATAGCAGTATCACAAACACACAACCTGACCACATTTACACACACACACACTCAAACACACACTCTAGTACTCTGCTTTCACACACACAACACACTGGAATGTTCACCACTAATTCATTGTGCTGCTACTCTGGGCCCAGCTATCATCTCGTACATCTTCCTCGTTTCTTACATAATAGTCACCTCAGCTGACTTATAACTCTTATTAGAGTGGCAAAAAATCCTTAACCTCAACTGTGGCATGGAATGTCCCTTTGTTACAGTACAGAGGAGTATTTGTGCTAATATGTGGGTAAAGGAACATAATGCATTTTCATTAGTATGATAAATGCAGTTACTAAGTCAGTTGTTAGAGTTATGCTGCAATTATGATTATTGAACAGCCCAAAAAAGTGTCAATGAAACAATGGATGATGGGTATTCCATAAATCATGTGTCTAGCTTGTCTTTACAGTACTGTAATCACTCAACAAAAACATGTTTACCAAGGGTTTAAGTTTTGACAGGTTTGTCTAAAGTTGGTGCCTCAGCAGTCGACATCCGTGTCTAATTCTGAGTGCTGACATAGCATCCACCTCTCTTTTGTCAAAATGGGCATCTCCTTTTATTATCTTTGTGTGTACTGTAGCTATTTGTTCATGGGTGTGTGTGTGTTTGGCCATCAGGAATCTAGTCCAGGTCCAGCAGCTGTTTATGTGTAGAGAGAAGCGCCAGGAGATGCGTAGTCACTGTGAGAGCCTGGCAATACAGCTGGAAGAAAGTGTTCAGTTATGCCGTGAAATGGTTTGATCCAATCTAATGGCCTATTCACAACACACTCTTACGGTCTCTCACCTAAGAGCACATGTCAGTGGCATGATATAATTCAAACAGGGCTTGTGTGCTGTGCTACATTTACAGTGAATGCTATGTGATATAATTCCGCCTTTGAGCACGCTAAAGTCAGTGATACTTGTATATTGTAGTACTTCCTGTAATTGGTCATGAATGCGGTGCATAATGGTACTGTACCTGTTTCTGTTGTATGGTCTGTGATATGAGCGCCATGCCAGGCGTGTGGAGGAGCAGGCTTCCTAGACAGAGGCCAGGCTCTAGGCCACAGTGGTCTCACTCAGATTGTAGTTGGACACACTCAGACGGCTGCATCAGAATGAGGTACCTAGAGCCCTCATAATAAATGTCTGTTTGGTGACAGACCGGTTCAAGAGTAGTGTGGTAGAAACATATACATCTCTAAGAATGACCCTCTAAACTATAGATTACGGCTACTAACTATTGTTAGTATAGAACTGTCTCCGGTACAGTATTCTGACCATGCGCATGACTTGTACTAGCAAGACCCTGTCTTTATTAACCCAATGGTTTAAATATTGTACAATAAATTGTGCCTTCCTGTATTGCACTTATTGTATGCTAAAATGTATTTTCTATTCTACTGAGCCATTAACTTTATGTTCTATCCTTAACTTTTATTTATTATTGTTGTTGTATTGTCGAGATGAAACCTTCAAGTAAGCAATTCGTTGGGCAGTGTATACCATGCGTATCCTGTACATACAAGTTTTTAAAAAACATAACATTTCCTGTTCATCATGTTAAAGGTGCAATATGTAGAAATCTCTCCTCCATTTCCCAGTTGCTAAAATTCAAATAGTTCACCTAATTTTAGTTTGTGACAAAACAAGCAAGAGAATTATTGTACCATCTAAAACGCTGTGAAATATCTTTTCAATAACAAAACATATTATATATTCAGCTGTTTGACGCTGATGTAAAAAACCGAAAGACTCAAACTAAACTTAAGCACGGGAAGCATAGAAATAGCACAAACAGAACATATCTACCACTTCTTAGACTCGCTTTCATTTAATGACAGATCTACAGTATAACTCACATTTTAATTCTGTAGATTAAAATGATAATTTTTTTTATTTTACAGTCTTCAACAATATTACAATTAATTGTTACATATTTTTTATAAAATATACCACCTATTGTTTTCCAACAGTGAGCTTTGCATAGGCCTTTAGGGAACTCATACAGTTCTGTATTTTTTTAACATGCGACATATTTATAACAGAACAGATGAAGGGGAATGCCATTTACTCTCATGGGTGGCTAAAAATAACTTAAAGCCACGCCCCTACCAAACTACACCTCCAGTCTTCTGATATGACCCGCTGTGTCATATCTCAATAAACCAGCACCAATAACCTAGTAGTTTTTAAAGAAAACAACCCAACTAAGTGACCCAACGCCTGCAACCGAGCAGTTGGGTCAACCAAACAACCCAGCATGTTTTTTAGTATAGTGCACTATAAGGAATAGGGTGCCATTTGAGACGGTCTGTCTCAGCCATGTTGATGTTACATGTGAAAGAGAGGTCACCGACCTCAGATATGTGCCTGTTTGCAGACCAGTTACTGTAATTGCATGGTAAATCTCATAGAGTACATGTCAAAAGCAGAATTCTCTCGAGCAGGAGTAGTTAGTAGATGGTTGGTTTGGTAGTCAATGGCAGGTCCCCGGCTATCCTTGGCACTGCACCGGCCTGGTTGCGTGGTAACGTTGGGTGTAGCCTCTCGCAGCAACGTCGGATGTGTCCCCCTTGTCCGTAGTCGCGGGGGACACAAATCATACAATTAGAGCATGTACTGGCCAACAATTGGAGTCACTTACATGCTGGAAATAAGCACTTTCCCTTATTAGTGCTATAGAGAGCCTTGTATGAGTTAAGCTCTTGGTAGCCTGGCTCTGTTGTCGGTGGCTGCTTGCTGGGCTGTCTTGCACTGCGCCGGGCCTACTGGGTTGTAGCTAGCAGGGGTTGGACCTGAAATTCTTTTCCAATTGTTTTGTTCTGAAGAGAACCACAATTGTTCTTGTTCTGAACCTCCCAAAAAGTATTGGTTTATATCGTTCTTTTTTTAACCTGTGAAATCCGTTTTTTTTACATTTAGCTCATTAAATTACTTCACCAATCAGTGCGGATAGAGCTGGCAAGCTAGTTGTTTACACGCGTGATGGACAGACAAGTGTAGCCTATGCCGCAAAATGTGACTGAAATGTTACAAGTGGAAAGAGAGTGAGAGAGGGTTGAGGAGTAGGCGTAAAGCGTTAGGCATTTTATGACATCTCTGTATCACCTCGCAGGGCAGAACAGAGAACTGTCAGGATGTAAGTAAACAGCTGTTCTTATACTGTGACAGACTAGTTCCAACCCGTCTGTTGGCCTATCACCGTAGAGGCTGAGCGTGGTTTAAACTTTGCTCAGCCTATCGCCCGCGCTCAGGCTAGTCCCAGCCTCTTTGCGCTCTTTGGTGTCCCAGCGTGATTACGCTCCCTCACCCCAGAGACTGAGGTCAGACAGCTCTGCAACATTGTCTGCGCTATTTGAACCTGCATACAAAGCACACTGTTCTCACTCAAGGCTAACCACAGCACACTTATCTGGGGCTAACTGTTACTTCCAGCACACACACACCCAGGCTAACAGTTGCTAATATTATATCACATGTGATATAGCATTGGGTTATAGTGCAATAATCACCAATCCTAACAATTTGAATTAGGGCCACAGAATTATGCCGAGGAGGAGCGGCTTCTATGAAGATACTTTGAATGTCCTTTGAGCTAGCTAGCTAACAAGCTTGAGTTAGATAGCTAACAAGCTTCTGTGCAGAACAGCACCAGATTTAAAAACAAGTCTTACCTTTGAGTTAATAAATCCAACGTGAAACATGGTAACTAGGTCTATAGTATCCTTTACCAGCATTGAAAAAGTGGCCAGGTACAGTAACCTATGCTTTGGAAGGGGGAGGGGCAGGTAGCCTAAACACGCACTGGCAAAGATTTTCACCTTGCAGGCAGACGCTGGATTAAATTTGAGTGACAGAATGAGGGCTTTGCATAGGCACTGTTTGTGGGACTAGAAAAAAAATGTTGGGAACGTAAAATAACGTTAACCCGTATCAATGCTTTAAAATAACGGTTCTGTTCCGGATGAGTATGGATCACTTCAGTTCCTGATTTAGTTTATGGTTTTCGGCTCTGTTCCCTGAACCAGTTCCAACAGTTGTCTGTGTCCAATAATGTTTGTACCATGTTTTGTGCTGCACAGTACCATGTTGTGCTGCTGCCATGTTGTGTTGCTAACATGTTGTCATGCTGTGTTGCTACCATGCTGTGTTGTTGTCTTAGGTCTCTATGTAGCGTTGTAGTGTCTCTTGTGATGTGTTTTGTCCTATATTTTTGTTTACATTTTTAATCCCCCATCCCCACAGGAGGCCTTTTGGTAGGCCATCATTGTAAATAAGAATTTGTTATTATCTGACTTGCCTAGTTAAATACAGGCAACATTAAAAAAGAAATAAAAACAGTTCCAACCCCTGGTAGCTAGTGATGGGGAAAACAAAGCTTCCTGAAGCATTTATGGCTTTCCAGTCAATTGTGTCAAAAATACAGTAGGTATATTATTTATTTGTATTTCTTTATTTAACCTTTATTTAGCTATGCAAGTCAGTTAAGAACAAATTCCTTTTTACAACGACGGCCTACCCCGGCCGCTTGGCCAATTGTACACCGCCCTATGGGACTCCCAATCACGGCCAGTTGTGATACAGCCTGAAATTGAACCAGGGTCTGCAGTGACACCGCTAGCACTGAGATGCAGTGCCTTAGACCACTGTGCCACTCGGGAGCCCATTACTCAAGGCTTTGATGAACGCAGTGTACACTAGTGGCACCTGCTGGTCAAAATAATTTAGAGCAGCAAATTATTATAGATGACGTCCCACACCCCATAGCGCGTGCGCAGTGTAGCCTTTTTGTCTTCTACCAAACCAATCAGGTGGTTTTTCACCAAAATGAAGCTTCAGATGTCACGTAACGGTTTTGACTTGAGGTTATTATTTATAGGGATGCCAGGTAGGTTGTGCCTACCAGAGAACATTGGTTTCTCCTTTTGGTTTGGGAGGGAATGAGTCCCATCTGGTCCGTCAAGTCTACACCAATAAAAAGGACTTATGTAAAAGTCAGGATGGAAATACTTTTCATGAACCCTTTAAACATTGGAAAGAACTTCAAAAACAACTATTCTTTTGCATGGGTTGTATTACCAACATAAATGATCACACACACATAAGAATATAACAAATAATGAGCTCTGGTTCCTCCAGAAATGTCCTGTACCTCGGGCCTAAAAAGAGTCCAGCCGGTAAAGAAGGTCAGGGACTCAAGTGACCTTAGTCACGCAATGTTTGTCCATAGCGTAAACCCAGTATTAATCATACAATCAAAACACTTATTTTACAACAACTATAAAGCGTATCAAAGACTAATTTGTCCTCACTTACAACTAACTACATAAATCACGGTGTACATCACCCCAAAACAAATGAAATACCGTGTACAAAAAGGTTGTAGTCGGTCAGTCAGACAATCCACCAACAGATCTCCAGCGGAGAAAAGCCACGAAGAACAACGGAGAGGTGTAGTCCACGGATACAAAGAATGGATCCGATCCTGGGTAAACTAGCTATTAGGCTACAAAAGCACACTTTTAAAAATGCAATAGAAGAGACGCTTCAGAACTGAGTGTTGACCACATCTTCATTCACGTCTCCATCACAACCCCACTTTTGCGCAGCTAATGCTGGCTATTTAATTGGGAGTTAAAGGGGGAAGCACTATTTAATTGGGAATTAAAGGGGAAGCGCCCTATTGGAAGGAGAAGCACTGAGACGGTTCAGAAAAATTCAGGGCCGTCACAACGTCCTTCTGTTAAAGTGATATAGGCATCGGCACACTGCTTCGAAGTACACTGCTTAATCAAAACTCTGTGGCACAAGTTGACTATTTATCCTAAATGGAATCTATGGAATTATTTAGAATGCTTCAGAGAGAAGCTTATACTATACTAAATAAAACAAATTATTTGAACAACAGTGCAGAAAGTGTGGTTTCACATAAAATTATTTTCTAAATATTATGCCTTCAACAGGATTCAACTTCATTCATTCACATCCCTGAATTTTCCATAGTTCCCTACTCTACCTGCTAAGCTACCGGTCAGGTGAAACTACAAGTACAAAATCCTAACTATATTTGTAAGTATGGTGTCCAGTTGACATACTTCTGATAAAGTGATACACACATCGAAACTGCTTCACAGTTAGCTGCTTAGCGATTTTGACGCATGCCTCGGAGCTCCGGTATCAAACATAACATCACTACTAGTGATGTTACATTTGATGCCGGAGCTCCTGACTGGTGGTAAATTCAATTGATACGGAATGATTTGGAAAGGCACACACCTGTCTATATAAGGTCCCACAGTTGACAGTAAATATCAGAAGAAAAAAACAAGCCATCAGGTCAAAGGAATTGTCTGTAAAGCTTCGAGACAGGATTGTGTCGAGGCACAGATCTGGGGAAGGGTACCAAAACATTTCTCCAGCACTTCTGCAGAAACAAGATTCTGCAGAAACAAGTGCCTTTGAACAGGATATGGTAGAAGGTGCCAGGCGCACAGGTTTGTGTTAAGAACTGCAACGCTGCTGGGTTTTTCACGCTCAACAGTTTCCGGTGTGTATCAAGAAAGGTTCACCACCCAAAGGACATCCAGCCAACTTGACACAACTGTGGGAAGCATTGGCGTCAACATGGGCCAGCATCCTTGTGAAACCCTTTCGACACCTTGTAATCCTCTGAAAAAAATAGTTGAGGCTGTTCTGAGGGCAAAAGGCGGTGCAACTCAATAGTAGGAAGTGTTCCTAATGTTTTGTACATGCATCCTGATTACAGGGGGAAAACATAGAAGGAATTCCTTTTTAACTGTAATTAGACTGTAAAACATTTTCTGTAAGATTTACAGTAATGCACTGGCAGCAATTGGCCACTAAGTTACTGTAATTTATTTTACAGTACAGCTACTGTAATGCATTTTAAGGTAATCAATTTTACTTCACCAAAAATGTTTCTCTAATCTAATTTACGGTATATGACTGGAATTACCCATGCAGCGACACATTACCCAGTGTTATTTGCCAGTTTAAAGTTTTATATAACATTTTGGTAATTTAGTGGGAACTCTTGTCCTTAGCAACTAACATAGCAACCAACTGTAAAATGGAGCCGGAGAAGAAGCGTGACGTTCTACGTGTCCCCAACCGATTGTGTTTTTGTTCGTTTATTTGCATTGTTCGTAACTTATTTTTTAACTTATTTTGTACATAATGTTGGCGTTACCATCTCTTGTGACCAAAAGTAACTTCTAGACATCAGGACTGCGATAACTCACCACGGACAGAAAGTATCCTTTTTCCTTTAATTAATCTAACGAGTCCGATGCGAATGATATACTTCTTTCTCGGGAACAGGCCCAGTTCCCCGTGATTTGCGTGAAGAGGAGGCGGAGATGTAAAGCTCGTCTTCTTCCTCGTCTGAGGAGGAGCAAGGATCGGACCAAAGCGCAGCGTGGTTTGAATACATATTTTAATTATAGCAACGAAGACGAAAAACACTTGACAAAATAATAAACGACGTGAACAAACGAACGAAAACAGTACCGTGTGGCGAACAAACACAGACACGGCAACAATCACCCACAAACAAACATTGAAAACAGCCTACCTTAATATGGTTCCCAATCAGAGACAATGACAAACACCTTCCTCTGATTGAGAACCATATTAGGCCAAACGAACAAACCTAAACATAGAAACAAAAAACATAGACTGCCCACCCCAACTCACGCCCTGACCATACTAAATAAAGACAAAACAAGGGAAATAAGGTCAGGAACGTGACAGGAGAAAAAGGGGCCAGAGGGCAGGCTGCCTTCTGAGAATTCGTAGGCGATCGAATAAACCCCCACTTCCTTCCATTCTGCTAGCAAATGTGTAATCTTTGGAGAAAAAAAATCGATGACCTACGCGAAGATTAAACTACCAACGGGATATTCAAAACTGTAATATCTTATGCTTCACGTAGTGACGACACTATCAACATACATCTGGCTGGTTATACACTGTACCAGCAGGATAGAACAGCGGCGTTTGGTAAGACAAGGGGCGGCAGACTATGTATTTTTGTAAATAACAGCTGGTTCACGATATCTAAGGAAGTCTCGAGCTATTGCTCGCTTGAGGTAGAATATCTCATGATAAGCTGTAGACCACACAATCTAACTATCTATATGTATTTTTTGTAGCTGTTTACATACCACCACAGACTGAGGCTGGCACTAAGAAAGCATTGAATGAGCTGTATTCCGCCATAAGCAAACAAGAAAACACTTACCCAGACTACTCCCGCTCTGACGCTTGTCGGATGTGGCAGGGCTTGCAAACCATTACAGACTACAAAGGGAAGCACAGCCGAGAGTGGCAAGTGACATGAGCCTACCAGATGAGCTAAACTACTTCTATGCTCGCTTCGAGGCAAATAACACTGAAACATGCATGAGAGCACCAGCTGTTCCCGGAAGACTGTGTGATCACGCTCTCCGCAGCCGATGTGAGTAAGATCTTTAAACAGGTCAACATCCACAAGGCCGCAGGGCCAGACAGATTACCAGGATGTGTACTGCGAGCATGCGCTGACCAACTGGCAAGCGTCTTCACTGACATTTTCAACCTCTCCCTGTCTGAGTCTGTAATACCAACATGTTTTAAGCAGGCCACCATAGTGCCTGTGCCAAAGAACCCTTAGGTAAAATGCCTAAAAGACTACCGACCCGTAGCACTCGTATTCTGTAGCCATGAAGTTGTCACGGTTCATGAATCCACTGCCTCACTCTCTCTTTTCTCTCTCTCTTTTCTCTCTCTCTCTCTCTCTCTCTCTCTCTCCTCTCTCTCTCTCTCTCTCTCTCTCTCTCTCTCTCTCTCTCTCTCTCTCTCTCTCTCTCTCTCTCTCTCTCTCTCTCTCTCATCTCTCCTCTTTCTCTCTCTCTCTCCTCTCTCATCTCTCTCTCTCTCTCTCTCTCTCCTCTCTCTCTCTCTCTCTCTCTCTCTCTCTCTCTCTCTCTCTCTCTCTCTCTCTCTCTCTCTCTCTCTCTCTCTCTCTCTCTCTCTCTCTCTCCTCTCTCTCTCTCTCTCTCTCTCTCTCTCTCTCTCTCTCTCTCTCTCTTGCTCTCTCGCTCTCTCTCTCTCTCTCTCTCTCTCTCTCTCTCTCCTGTGTTTGTGTGGGCGTGGTTCCCAATCTTGGCCTGATTGTCTGCGCCAGCTGGGATTAATTATCTTCCCCTTTATATGTTCTGTAACCTGTGTTTCTTGTTGTCAGATCGTTGTTTCTTCCCTGAGGTTGTGTCGTGTGTCAGTGCTCATTCTCTCTCAGCCCTTGTGGGGATTATCTGCTGTGCTCCTTCCTACCCAGCCGGACTCACTCCCTTGGATTTCTCAGCACGCTATCATCAGAGGATGTGCCCTTGGCCCTGGGTTGGATTCTGTCTGAGTATATTCTGTCTGTCCTGTGGATACTGTAAACTATTGTTCATTAAACCATCGTTGCTTGCATCTTGCATCCGCCTCTGTATTGTGACAGAAGTGCTTTGAAAGGCTGGTCATGGCTCACATCAACACCAATATCCCAGAAACCCTAGACCCACTCCAATTTGCATACCGCCCCAACAGATCCACAGATGATGCTATCTCTATTGCATTCCACACTGCCCTTTCCCACCTGGACAAAAGGAACACCTATGTGAGAATGCTATTCATTGACTACAGCACAGCGTTCAACACCATAGTGCCCTCAAAGCTCATCAATAAGCTAAGGACCCTGGGCATAATCACCTCCCTCTGCAACTGGATCCTGGATTTCCTGACGGGTCGCCCCCAGGTGGTAAGGATGGGTAACAACACATCCACTACTTTGATCCTCAACACGGGGCACCCCCAAGGGTGCGTACTCAGTCCCCTCCTGTACTCCCTATTCCCTCATGACTGCACAGACAGGCATGACTCCAACACCATCATTAAGTTTGCCAATGACACAGCAGTGGTAGGCCTGATCACCGACAACGATGAGACAACCTATAGGGACAAGGTCAGAGACCTGGCCTACAACAACCTCTCCCTCAGCGTGATGAAGACAAAGCACACCAAGAGAGTCGTGAAGAGAGCACGACTAAACCTATTCCCCTTCAGGAGACTGAAAAGATTTGGCATGGGTCCTCAGATCTTCAAAAGGTTCTACAGCTGCACCATCGAGAGCATCCTGACTGGTTGCATCACTGCCTAGTATGGCAACTGCTCGGCCTCCGACCGCAAGGCACTACAGAGGTTAGTGCGAACGGCCTAGTACATCACTTGAGCCAAGCTCAGAGGAAGACCCTAAAAATGGTCAAAGACTCCAGCCACCCTAGTCATAGACTGTTCTCTCTGCTACCACACAGCAAGCAGTGGCGGAGCGCCAAGTCTAGGTCCAAGAGGCTTCTAAACAGCTTCTAACCCCAAGCCATAAGACTCCTGAACATCTAATCAAATGGCTACCCAGACTATTTGATTTGCCCCCCCCCCCCTCTCCCCCTCTTTTACACCGCTACTACTCTCTTTTGTTATCATCTATGCATAGTCACTTCAATAACTACATATACATATTACCATAACTAACCGGTGCCCCTGGACATTGACTCTGTACCAGTACCCCCCTGTATATAGTCTCGCTATTGTTATTTTACTGCTGCTCTTTAATTACTTGTTACTTTTATTTATTTTTTTAACTGCATTGTTGGTTAGGGGCTAATTAAGCATTTCACTGTAAGGTCTACACCTGTTGTATTCGGCATGTGACTAATACAATTTGATTTGATTGAACAGTCAGTGCATTCAACCACAGTTGATAAAAAAAAACACATCGCAGTCGTAGCAAGTAAACATTTCTCTAACCGTTCCAGAAAATGTTGTAGTTAAGGATACATTGGTCTTCAAAATAATTGTAATTACAACAAGATATCTTATGATATATCTCTCAAAATTTCTGGATAGTTCCAATACAATACTGATATATTCATAGTATATTGATGCCAGAGCAATAAAACACTGTACTATACAGCAAAATTATTTATACAGTATTCTACTGTAATTACAAGGGATTGAAGCAAGCAGGTAGGCTGTAGGCATTTGCATATTACATCATATTAATGAATACTAGATGTTTTATATCACTTCTAGAATCCTAAACAAGGGCTTCCAAACTGACCATGATTACAGCAAAACAGATCAAATTGACATGGGTAAATATTCAACCATTAAACAATTTAAGACCCGTTACGGTCTTTAACCGTAATGTTCCCTATATACATTTAATTGTTAGGGAACTATATATTTAAATATTCACTATTAGCAATTGCTGAATTTATTTTCAATGCAATTCACTATTTCTTTTTTTCCTATATATTTACTGCAGCGCACTGTAAATGATGGTGCATTTTGGAGAAATATTGTGTTATTGTATTACTGC
This sequence comes from Salvelinus fontinalis, assembly GCF_029448725.1. Lineage (NCBI taxonomy): Eukaryota > Metazoa > Chordata > Actinopteri > Salmoniformes > Salmonidae > Salvelinus > Salvelinus fontinalis. The sequence continues at coordinate 29,390,384 of NC_074669.1, forward strand.
ATGTAATCAGTGACTGATGTGGTGTACTCCTCAGTGCCATCGGAAGAGTCCCGGAACAAATTCCAGTCTGTGCTAGCAAAACAGTCCTGTAGCTTAGCATCTGTGTCATCTGACCAATTCCGTATTGAGTGAGTCACTGGTACTTCCTGCTTAAGTTTTTGCTTGTAAGCAGGAATCAGGAGGATAGAATTATGGTCAGATTTGCCAAATGGAGGGCAAGGGAGAGCTTTGTACACACCTCTGTGTGTTGAGTAAAGGTGGTCTAGAGTTTTTTCCCTCTGGTTGCACATGTAACATGCTGGTGGAAATTAGGTAAAATGTATTTTTAAGTTTCCCTGCATTAAAGCCCCTAGGCACTAGGAGCATCGCCTCTGAATGAGCAATTTCTTGTTTGCTTATGGCCTTATACAGTGCGGTCTTAGTGCCAGCATCGGTTTGTGGTGGTAAATAGACAGCTATGAAAAATATAGATAAAAACTCTTGGTAAATAGTGTGGTCTACAGCTTATCATGAGCTACTCTACCTCAGGCGAGCAAAACCTTGAGCCTTCCTTAATATTAGATTTCGTGCACCAGCTATTATTGACAAATAGACACAGACTGCCACCCCTTGTCTTACCGGAGGCAGCTGTTCTATCTTGCCGATGCACAGAAAACCCAGCCAGCTGTATGTTATCCATTACGTTGTTCAGCCACGACTCGATGAAACATAAGATATTACAGTTTTTAATGTCCCTTTGGTAATATAATTTTGATCGGAGCTCATCCAGTTTATTATACAATGATTGCACATTGGCTAATATGATGGATAATAGAGGCGGATTACCATCTTTCCATCGGCTACTTACAAGTCACCCTGACCTACATCCCTTATATCTCTGTCTCTTCTTCATGCGAATGACGTGGATGTGGGCCTTGTCTGGTGTCTGAAGTAAATCCTTCGCGTCCGACTCGTTAAAGAAAAAATCTTCGTCCAGTACGAGGTGAGTAATCGCTGTTCTGATATGCTGAAGCTCTTTTCGGTCATAAGAGACAGTGGCAGAAACATTATGTACAAAATAATTGACAAATAACGTGAAAAAACACACACAATAGGTTAGGAGCCTGTAAATGACAGCCATCTCCTCCGGTGCCATTATCGAGTTTCATTATGTTGCTTCTCCTGCTGTAGCTGCTTCTCCCTGGCGGCTCCGTCCTCGGCAGCCTGCTCCTCCCTGGCGGCTCCGTCCTCGGCAGCCTGCTCATTGGGGATCAGCGTCAGCCTCACCGCGTTGTAGAGGCGCATCGCTCCTGGGTTCATACCGTTCAGATGGTTTTTGGGTCTGGTTGTTAGTATTTAGCATTTAAGTCATTTAGCAGACGCTCTTATCCAGAGCGACTTACAAATTGGTGCATTCACCTTATGATATCCAGTGGAACAACCACTTTACAATAGCGCATCTAAATCTTTTAAGGGGGGGGGAGGGTTAGAAGGATTACTTTATCCTATCCTAGGTATTCCTTAAAGAGGTGGGGTTTCAGGTGTCTCCGGAAGGTGGTGATTGACTCCGCTGACCTGGCGTCGTGAGGGAGTTTGTTCCACCATTGGGGTGCCAGAGCAGCGAACAGTTTTGACTGGGCTGAGCGGGAACTGTACTTCCTCAGAGGTAGGGAGGCGAGCAGGCCAGAGGTGGATGAACGTAGTGCCCTTGTTTGGGTGTAGGGCCTGATCAGAGCCTGAAGGTACGGAGGTGCCGTTCCCCTCACAGCTCCGTAGGCAAGCACCATGGTCTTGTAGCGGATGCGAGCTTCAACTGGAAGCCAGTGGAGAGAGCGGAGGAGCGGGGTGACGTGAGAGAACTTGGGAAGGTTGAACACCAGACGGGCTGCGGCGTTCTGGATGAGTTGTAGGGGTTTAATGGCACAGGGAGGGAGCCCAGCCAACAGCGAGTTGCAGTAATCCAGACGGGAGATGACAAGTGCCTGGATTAGGACCTGCGCCGCTTCCTGTGTGAGGCAGGGTCGTACTCTGCGAATGTTGTAGAGCATGAACCTACAGGAACGGGTCACCGCCTTGATGTTAGTTGAGAACGACAGGGTGTTGTCCAGGATCACGCCAAGGTTCTTAGCACTCTGGGAGGAGGACACAATGGAGTTGTCAACCGTGATGGCGAGATCATGTAACGGGCAGTCCTTCCCCGGGAGGAAGAGCAGCTCCGTCTTGCCGAGGTTCAGCTTGAGGTGGTGATCCGTCATCCACACTGATATGTCTGCCAGACATGCAGAGATGCGATTCGCCACCTGGTTATCAGAAGGGGGAAAGGAGAAGATTAATTGTGTGTCGTCTGCATAGCAATGATAGGAGAGACCATGTGAGGATATGACAGAGCCAAGTGACTTGGTGTATAGCGAGAATAGGAGAGGGCCTAGAACAGAGCCCTGGGGGACACCAGTGGTGAGAGCATGTGGTGCGGAGACAGATTCTCGCCACGCCACCTGGTAGGAGCGACCTGTCAGGTAGGACGCAATCCAAGCGTGGGCCGCGCCGGAGATGCCCAACTCGGAGAGGGTGGAGAGGAGGATCTGATGGTTCACAGTATCAAAGGCAGCCGATAGGTCTAGAAGGATGAGAGCAGAGGATGAGGAGGAGGAGAAGGATGAGAGCTGCTCTGGTCCTGCAGGGGAGGAAGGACAAACCTCAGAGTGAGCAGACATACCCGGAAGCCTGTGACCTGGATGTCAATGGAGGCACTCCCCTGTGGTCTCCTCGCTCCAGTTGTAGGTTGCTGTCTGTGGTCCTTCCTCTGCGCCTCTGGTTCGGCTGGTGATGGTGTCTGGTCTGTCCTTCTGTTGGTCTCCTCTAGGTGGATGAGGTAAACTGGTCCTGGTCTGGTCGGTGGTGGCCTGAAAAATAAATGTAGCGGAGGAGGGCTGCAGGCCAAGGGTAGAGGGAGTAAGGCTCGCCTCGGCAGCACTCTACTCCCCACCACAGGTAGGTTCTGGATGCTGGAGGGGTCCGGGGTGGTCCGTAGACTGGGGAATCAGAGAGCCCTTGGTTATCTATGGTGTAGTAGGTCAGGGCGTGACTAGGGGGTGATCTAGTATATTTATTTCTATGTTGGTGCTAATGTGGTTCCTAATTAGAGGCAGCTGTTTATCGTTGCCTCTGATTGGGGATCATATTTAGGTAGCTATTTCCCCACCTGTGTTTTGTGGGATATTGATTGTTTGTTAGTGTGTTTGTGTACTATGTCCTCACGGTCTTTTGTTATTTTGTTTTGTTCGTTTCACTTAAATATATATATGGAACTATACTCGTGCTGCGCCTTGGTCCGCTCATTTCCAAGACCGTGTCAAGAACTACCACTACATATTACATAAATAGGTACAGGACTTCTTTTAACAGGGACAACAGATATAGCCTCTTAGAAGACACACTTCAAAATATGTTCATGAGAGAGAAACATATTTTGGTGCTCCAAAATTGCAGTATTTGTACTATATTCTGAATTACAGTAAATTACTGCCAGCAATTTACAAATAAGTTAATGTAGCACTTCAGAACATAGTTAACATTATTGATAAAATACAGTCTATTAGCATTCTCACTCATGGGTGCAACAAATATAGCCTTTGACCAACCACGCCTTAAAATATGTTAATGGGCCAAAGGATTTCCCGTCGCCCACAATGTTTTCCCACGATGAACCATAATTAATACTGTAAAACACATTTACAGTATTTTACTGTGCATTCTACAGTGTTTTACTGTTGAAATTACAGAAAGGTATAACAGTGTGCTGTAAAACATATGTATGGTATTTCACTGTGCATTCTTCGGGTAATCTACGGTATTCAGTTTATACAGTATCATTCTGTTGATTAATACTGTAAGTTACTGATGAAATTACAAAAAACGCTAACTGTGTACTCTTGCACTTTGTCTGGGAAACACATTGCTCTCAGTTTCAACTATTCATAATTGTTGGGTGTGGACTGGACCCACAAGACACAAGGAATGTTGTCTTACCTGTACGTCTTTTACGTGTTGTCTTTGGGCTTGTTTGATTGTGTTTGGCTTGAGAAGCTGCAGTTTAATTGTAAAAGAAAGGAATGAGTTCCACCTAGTTACAACTTCAGTGTATGTTTGGTAGGACAATGTTTTTTAAACACTTGGAAATCACATTTGTCTCATGAGTTATTCAGATGAATGTGCCTCAACATTCAGTTTCATTCACAATAGGTTTAAAGTCTTTGAGTAGTTTAAGCAGGTCCGTTCCCTATTGTTATCGTCCCCCAAATGATAGGCCTATTGCTTGGTGTCTGCAGCTGCATCACAGAGATAGACGGGTGAGTGCCGAAAGAATATTGAGCCTGCACACCACACGTCCTCTCCCAAGATGGATTCAAGATGAGCACAGCATGATGCCTGAAAAATATTCTGCTAGATATCTCTAGCTTAAACAGATTTTGATTAGGATTTTTGTATTACGTTACTCAGATTGATGCATGGGTGCGTCAGTTGACTCTTAAGGATTTGAAACCTTAAATCCAAATGACAATTTTTCACATCTAAAAGTTAATATTCAACCAGAGAAAGATTTTTTGCATTGAGAGTGGAACTGTTGTCATTCACAATAGATGTAAAAACAAACGGACTTGGTTGATTTTCAAGGTTTTACTGCTAACCTTCAAAGCATTACATGGGCTTGCTCCTACCTATCTTTCCGATTTGGTCCTGCCGTACATACCTACACGTACGCTACGGCCACAAGACGCAGGCCTCCTAATTGTCCCTAGAATTTCTAAGCAAATAGCTGGAGGCAGGGCTTTCTTCTATAGAGCTCCATTTTTATGGAATGGTCTGCTTACCCATGTGAGAGACGCAGACTCAGTCTCAACCTTTAAGTCTTTATTGAAGACTCATCTCTTCAGTAGGTCCTATGATTGAGTGTAGTCTGGCCCAGGAGTGTGAAGGTGAACGGAAAGGCACTGGAACAACGAACAGCCCTTGCTGTCTCTGTCTGGCCGGTTCCCCTCTCTCCACTGGGATTCTCTACTTCTAACCCTATTACAGGGGCTGAGTCACTGGCCTACTGATGCTCTTCCATGCCGTCCCTAGGAGGGGTGCGTCACTTGAGTGGGTTGAGTCACTGACGTGGTCTTCCTGTCTGGGTTGGCGCCCCCCCCTTGGGTTGTGCCGTGGCGGAGATCTTTGTGGGCTATACTCGGCCTTGTCTCAGGATGGTAAGTTGGTGGTTGAAGATATCCTTCTAGTGGTGTGGGGGCTGTGCTTTGGCAAAGTGGGTGGGGTTATATCCTGCCTGTTTGGCCCTGTCTGGGGGTATCATCGGATGGGGCCAAAGTATTTATGCTGCAGTAGTTTATGTGTCGGGGGGCTAGGGTTAGTCTGGCCGTGCTGCTGCTCCAGTTTCAACTGTTCTGCCTGCGGCAATGGAACTCTGACCTGTTCACTGGACGTGCTACCTGTCCCAGACCTGGTGTTTTCATCTCTCTAGAGACAGCAGGAGCGGTAGAGATACTCTCAATGATCGGCTATGAAAAGCCAACTGACATTTACTCCTGAGGTGCTGAACTGTTGCACCCTCGACAACTACTGTGATTATTATTATTTTACCATGCTGGTCATTTATGAACATTTTAACATCTTGACCATGTTCTGTTATAATCTTCACCCGGCACAGCCAGAAGAGGACTGGCCACCCATCATAGCCTGGTTCCTCTCTAGGTTTCCTTCTAGGTTTTGGCCTTTCTAGGGAGTTTTTCCTAGACACTGTGCTTCTACACCTGCATTGCTTGCTGTTTGTGGTTTTAGGCTGGGTTTCTGTACAGCACTTTGAGATATCAGCTGATGTAAGAAGGGCTATATAAATACATTTGATTTGATTTTCTGTGTAATAAAAAGTAAATGTTTCTCCTTGTGTATGTAACAGACAAACTGAATGCAAGCATGGAGGGGAAATACAAAAACATTCTTCAGATGAGTGAGTGACCAAATCAGTGTATTCAGAGGAAAAAACTGTTATTGGAGAGAGAGAGAGTCTTTCAAAAGTGAACCATTCCCTCGGCTGTGCATGTTTCTATCAAAAAACAGCATCAGTAAGTGTCCCACACAAGTCATGACTGCTCACCTCACTTGGAAGAGCACTTTGGGACCTACTTCCCAGACCGTTTGACATGCCTGTAAGTAAAACCAAACATGCGATCGAACTGTGACCGAATGCTGCACACAATGCATTAACGGTTCCTGAATCAAAAGGAATACCCTGCCGTCTCCCTTTGAGCATTAAAACTCACCGTACCCTTCGCCAGCTCATATCTGTGTGAAGCTGGATTTGGTGCGTTCAACTGCATTAAAACCAAATATCGATCAAGCTTGGATGTGACAGCAGAGATGAGGTGCATGCTGTCGACCACACCCCCTGACGCGTAATGCATCAAGCACACCCATCTCATTAGTGATGGTGAGATATGATGCATTATGTCAGACTAATTTGCAATTGACTGTCATATCCCCACATTAAATTTATGTGATGGTGAGAAGAGAATCAGAAATCCTGTTGGAATGTTTTTCGATTGCCATGGCCTCAAGTATAAAAGTTAACATTGGCTGTTAATTTTTCACATGGTTGGGGTGACGAGAATTTTCAGATTTCAAAATGGGGTCAAGGGCCAAAAAAGTTTGGAACCCCTAATGTAGGGGATCTAGTTTAAGATAAGGTTATAGATTCATATACACTCAAAAAAAATATTGGTTAAAAACAACCCAATTTGGTTAAATATTGGACAGAACACACGTTGGGTTATTTTGATCCAGCTAGTTGGCTCATTCAGCTGGGTTGTAGGGTTATTGATGTTGGGTTATTGAGCTATGACCCACCTGGTCAGCTCAAAAGACTGGAGGCATGGATTAGTAGGGGCCTGGCTATCAGATAGGTATTTCTGGCCACCCATGAGAGTAAATGTAATTCCAGTTAATCTGTTCTGTTGTACTGTTACCTGTATTTTGCGCACTGACATTTGATTAGGGTTTCTGAGTCTTACCCAATATTATGCGTGTCCCAGTGGTGGGAGGGTTACCACTTTGTTTTATTCAAATATTTAATATGATTTTTTTTTCAAGAAAAGTACAATTTGCGATGTACAAACATAAAATGATGAACAGGGATTACTTTACTCGCACGTGTGGCCAAAAATAACTATCTGAAAGCCACGCCCCCAATAGGCCATGCCTCCTAAAAATAATAACCTGATTACCCAAACATGGGTTAATTTAACTATAATTTGAGTGTTTATTCAATTTCATGCTGGGTTTACCCAACAGCTGGGTCTTTTTTAATGTAATCCACAGGATATTCTAAGGAGGCATGTACAGTGGGCTCCAAAATTACTGGCACCCCTGACTGGCAATGCACAAACAATACTTAAAAAAATATAAACAATATAATTATAGAGAGAAACTTAAAATACCAACATGTGAGAAATACTGTACTTTATTAATCCTTCAATGGAACCCACCAAAATTATTTATTGATTTAATTAAAAATCATTGTCCTCCAAATCAAGGTTTCACAATTGATGGCACCCAGAGGCACTGGTTAAGATTGATGGCATAATGAATTCCACCAAGTATCAGGCAATTTTGGCTGACAATCTGGTTGCCTCTGCCAGAAGGCGGGGACTTGACCGTAGGTGGACTTTCCAACAAGACAATGACCCAAAACATGCCTCAAGATCCACACAGAAATGGTTCTGTGACAACAAAATCAATGTTCTGCCATGGCCATCTCAGTCGCCGGACCTCAATTCAATCGAAAACCTGTGGGCTGAGTTGAAGAGGGCAGTTGATAAGCGCAAACTTGGTGAAATGTATTTTGTATTAAATAATTGTATGATTTTGGTTGGTTCCATTGAAACATTAATAAAGTACAGTATTTCTCACATGCTGTTATTTTGAGTTTCTCTCAATTATTATATTGTTTATATTTTTTAAACTATTGTTTGTGCATTGCCAGTCAGGGGTGCCAGTAATTTTGGAGCCCACTGTAAATGTCATTCCTGTTTAAGTTTGTACGCTGCAAATAAAAATGTTCCTAACAAGGTGGTAAATCTCCCAACATTGGGATATGCTTAGGCACTTGAGGAACTCATACTCTTGTGTAAGCCTCATTAATGTTACAAAAGTGTTAGTGCTCAACCTTATCATGTTATGACAATACAGTAGAACATGAACCGGAATGACATTTAGTCTCACTTGTGGCCAAAAATACTATTTGAATGTCACGCTCCTACTAAGCCAGGCTTTCAGTCTTCTGATCAGACCCAGTGGGTCATAGCTCAATAATCCGGCATCAATAACCCAACAACCTAACTAAACCCTTGTTCAGTTTGAAGTGACACAATTCAAGTTATTTTTCCTGCAATCTGAACAGCCAAAAGCCACATGGAATTGGATATTTCAAGCCACAATTAAAGCCGTCTTTGTAGCTGGTTTGAAGTCAGATACAAATTTGATTTCTGGCTATGCAACTTGTGTCTCAAATCTGATTTATTTGCTTTCAAGTTTTTAGACTGTTATTTTGCATACCTTGCTCTGTTGACAGTTTGACAAGAACATGATGTGGTACTAGCTAACTAGCTTGTTTTTATTTTGAATGTGCTATGAAGCTAAATAGCTACAGTACCTAGCTAGCTAGTTGAATGCTCCAGCTAGCCAAAAATAACTTGTTTTTAATGTTGGATCATCTTATCCTTTGATGCTTCAAAAGTGTTCTTACTCTGTGATTTTGAACATTCAAAGCAACTGGGAAACGTCCATGGCAGGCATTATTGTCACCTTAGCTTGCTACATAACTTCTGTGAGATAGGAAGCACAAGCAACCCCACCAATCGGCCTACACCACTGCACACACATCTGTCGTTACTATGACAACTATCGCAGTCATGTCAGCAAAAGACTGCTGTCTGAATACACACAAATTCGATTTGATCACTTGTAACTTGCTGTTTGCACAGTCAGTGCTGCCTTCGTAGCTGCTGTGAGGAACTATATTGGAACTTCGTAGCTGCTGTAACACACCAAAGCACCCACAGTGTGAACAAGGCATACTGTGTTGTCGCCTTGACATCCTTAGTAATGAAATGCCTTGAGAAACTTGTGAAAGTCATATTCTCAGCGTCACCCAGAGGCTTCTCGACCCATTTCCGTTTGCCTATCAGCCTAGCAGAGGAGTTGATGATGCCATTCTTACCCTCCTTAACATGGTCTATAGACATCTAGAGGATGCCAAATCCCATGTTAGGGTTCTGTTTGTTGACTTTTCTTCTGCCTTCAACACAATCCAGCCCTACATTCTGAACCTGAGACTCATTCGGGACTTCTCCTTAGATGGGGGGCTGGTTTTGTGGCTGTTGAACTTCCTGAGCCAACGCTCACATTGAGTCAAAATAGGTCCCCACGTGTCGGACATACACAATACCAACACAGGCTCTCCTCAGGGATATGTTTTGTCCCCACTCCTGTACATCTTGTACACTAATAGTTGTACTAGTTCCCATCCTGACAGACACCTCGTTAAGTTCGCTGATGACACTGCCTTGATCAGGCTGCAGTATGATGACGAGGAACATCATGGCCCGGTACTAGATGGCTTTGTAGAGTGGTGTGAGGAATCACACTTGGTCCTCAATACCAACAAGACCAAAGAGATGTGCATAGACTTCAGGAAGCGTACAACACCTACCTCTGCAAAATCTATCAGAGGTCAGAATATAGAGATTGTAGAGCAATACAAATACCTGGGTGTCCTCTTGGACAATAAGCTTCAGTGGAGTAAATTTACAGACCTGATCTACAAAAAGAGCCAACAGAGACTATACTTTCTCAAAAAGCTGGGATCTTTTAATGTAGACTGTACTATAGTGACTCTGTTTTACAAATTTTTAATTGAGAGTATTTTAACTTTTTGTATTGTTTGTTTGTTTGGCAATGCCACTGTCAGCCAGAGAAACATGGTGAGAAGGATTGTCACCACAGCAAGCAAGGTATTTGGAGTCAAACAGACAGGCCTGCATGAGATCTTTAAGGTCAGGGCCCTCCGCAAGGCTCACAAAATCATTTTAGACCCAAGCCACCACCTGTACCCGGACTTTGAACTACTCCCCTCTGGGCGCAGGTATAGGGCACCCCTCAGCAGGAAAAACAGAACTAGACAATAATTTGTGCCAGGTGTGATATCCCTCCTAAATAGCTCGGGCTAATGTTCCTAACGTCCATTAATTATAATCCACACAATAATTCACATTTCATGTTGCTGCAGGGTTATTTCCCTGCTGTGAGAAATTGATAATTGAATTAAGATTGTACTTTTGTACATAGGGCTACATGAACATACGCAGGGGAAGATACATGTAAATATATCCTGATTACAGGGCTATAAGGGAAAAACACAAAGGAATTCACTTTCTACACTGTAATGGAAAACTGTAAATTATACAGTTAATTGTTTGTATTATGAACAGTAAAATACCCTGAAACATTTGGCTGCAGAATACTGTAAATTATGGTGCATTGTGGGAAAATGTTGTGAGAAAATGTTGTATTGCTGCCTTTTGAGTGGTACTGTAATTCCATCCCACAGAATAATAGTGCCTTACTGTATTTGTGGAGTGTAAAAAAACGTTTAACTAGTGGGGGCTTTGTATTGTTGTTTCTGGTATATTAACATAATTTGAGGCCTGCCTTCTAAGAGGTTATATTTGCACCCATGAGTGAGAATGCTGTACCAATTCAACTCATGTGTGGTTGTTGTACATTAATTAGTTGAAGATGTCTATAGGACAAATAAAAGTGGCAGCAAGTCTTAAATGTCCTGGACAGTAAAGAATTCTATGTTTCTCAGGATGTTTGATGATATTTTGAATAAAACAGTTTGAAATATGAAAATTACTGTTTATTTTTAAAGATTTCTATTTTGACAGCTTTATTTTTTTAAATGTTTTGTTGTTTTGGGGAGTTATAGGTGCAATATTGACGTCAATTAACTATTGATGTTAGTTGATACCGAAGCTCCGAGGCATGCGTCAAAATCACTAAGCAGTTTACTTCAAAGCACTGTGCTTCTCACTTTATCAGAAGCACATAATCAATGTCGTCCAAAGCTTAGTTTTGTCGAACAACCACCTGATTGGTTTGGTATTGGTTTCGGTTGAAGACAAAAAGCTACTCTGCGCAGGTGCTACTGTGTGTGGGACATCATCTATGATCATTTGGCTGTTCTAAATTCTTTTGACCAGTAGGTGCCACTAGTGTACACTGTGTTGATCAAAGCCTCAAATAATGAACCTATTTTCGACACAATGGGATGGAATGCCTCAGTGCTTCAGGAAGCTTAGTTTCCCTATCAATACAATTTACACAGTTTATACCACATGTACCAGTAGGCGGCAAATTTTTTATAGAAAAATACATACAGAGAAATTATCATATTGATCACAAAGGATTTATTAATAATACAATTGGTATGTAAAGGCTTGGGAAGGGAGTTCCACCTAGTTAAAACCTCTTCTTGGTAGGACAATGTTTTTTAAACACTTGGAAATCACATTTCACTCATGAGTGATTCACATGAATGTGCCACAAAATGCAGTTTCATTCACAATAGGTTTAACGTCTTTGAGTACCGCATGATGCCTGATATCAGTGACAATGAGAAGAGAAAGACACCAATCTCATGGCCTCAGAGATTTAGTTATTCTCTAGAGAGATATTCTCTCAAGACCCATCTATGTAATTTATGCAGTTGTTGACATTGTTTGAAATGCTACTTTGTTTGCAAAAACATGCCATCATCCACCTACACCACCATAATAAAAATAACAACTCAGAACATAATTTATTACACATAAATACATGTTTATAACATAACAATGTCATAATCTTGATGTGTGCTCCATTGGTGTGAGAATGAATTATGGAATGAATGCAATTTATCATACAGTGACAGTAGTTGTAAAGTTACATAAATAAGGATAAAAACACTTTTTTGAACTTCTGTATGACTGGTATGTACCTACAGTGTCTACAGAAAGTTTACACCCCCGTTGGATTTCTTCAAATGGTATTGTCTTAGAAAGTGGTATTAAATGGATTTAATTGTAATTTTTTGTTAACAATTTACACAAAATACTGATGTCAAAGTGGAAGACAAATTCTAACATGTCTTTTAAGATTAATGAAAAGTGAAACACTAATATACAGTACCTTGATTGGATAAGTATTCACCCCCCTGAGTCAATACATGTTAGAAACACCTTCGGCAGCGATTACAGCTGTGAGTCTTCTTGGGTCAGTCTCACAAGAGCTTTGCACACCTGTATTGTGCAATATTTTCCCATTATTCTTTAAAACAATCTTCAGGTTCTGTCAAGGTGTTGGGGATCATGGCTAGACAGCAATTTTCAAGTCTTGCCATAGATTTTCAAGCAGATTTAAGTCAAAACTGTCCAACTGTCCACTCTTCTTGGTGAGCAACTCCAGTGTAGATTTTGCTTTGTGTTGTAGGTTATAGACCTGCTGAAAGGTGAAATGCTCTCCCAGTGTACGGTTTAAAGCAGACTGACGCAGGTTTTCCTCTGGGATTTTGCCTGTGCTTAGCTCCATCCCGTTTCTTTCATCCTGAAAAACTCCCCAGTCTTAGCTAATGTCACGCATATACCCATACCATGACTTTCCTAATTAAGTAAAGGTTAAAATAAATAAAAAATAAAAAATGCACAACCACTATGCTTGAAAATAAGGAAGCAGTTATTCAGTGTAGTGTTGGATTTGCCCCAAACATAAGGCTTTGAATTTAGGCCCACGTTTTTTTTCAGTATTACATTAATAATAATACGGACCCAAAGTCGCTTTACAATTATAGAAATGAAAAAGAAAAACAACAAAACAGGAGTCAAAACAAAACATCAGACTAAACATGACATGAATAAAGAGAGGGTTGGGCTCAATGAAGGGAAAGAGTGGGGTGTGTCAGTATACAGGAGGGACGGGATTGGGATTTGGATATGAAACCAGTTTGGGTTAGAGGGAGGGATTGGGGTTAGGATACAAACCCAGTTTATTCTAAGGTAAGGGTTTGGTTTCAGTGCTGCTCAGTATGATGAAGAGAGGAGTGGGTTTGGGGGGGGGAGTGTTTTTTGATGTGTCTGGGTGGTTTAGCATAATCCAGAGCATAATTCAGTACTTGACCATGCTTAAAGATCTATTCAATGTCTGTTGTGTTATTGTTACCCATCTACCAATCACTGCCCTTGGTTATGAGGCTTTTAAAAATCTCCCTGGTTGTTGTAGTTGAATCTGTGAAGTTCAATACTTGACTCAGGGACCTTACAAATGTTGTATGTATAGGAGACAGAGGAAGGGGTAGTCATTCAAAAATTATGTCAACCCCTATTATTTCACACAGTCAGTCCATATAACTTATGGGATTTGTTGAGCCAAATTTTACTTCTGAACTAATTTCAGCTTGCCTAAACAAAGGGGGTGAATACTTATGCAACAACTATATTTTAGTTATTACATTGTATTAATTTGCAAAAAATATATATATTTATTCACTTTGACATTACAGGAGTATTTTGTGTAGATCAATCAAATATATTTCAATACCACTTTGTAACTCAACAAAATATGAAAATAGGTTCAAGAGCGTGTAGGCTTTCTAAAGGCCCTGTACTACCTACTCAAAGTAGGCCTACAGTGGTAAGCACTAGTTTACTATGTGTTGTTACTTGCAGGTTCAGTTGGGGCAGGGCGGGAGACGCCTCTTCTTTCTGAGCGCAAAGCTCCAGCTATATAATAGCCTCACTCACATTCAATCTTTTCAGAATCTGAAATACTACACTGCATCCACATACTTTGCAGCTGAGTTCATCTTCAAAAGTTTTCTACTATCAGGTAAAAAAAAATGAAAAATACACAAGTTGTATAATCAGCAATTATCATACAATTAGGATACAGATAGATTTGTAAAATAAATTGGCTCCTCTCATTTACATTAAATGATATCAGAGATAATCCTTGACTTTCTGTATATTGTAAAAGTTATTTGTTTCTTTATCAGCAGCATTTTTAGCTTTAAAGAAACGTTGCTGCTGGTCTATTCTTTATCATATCGCAGTTGCCTTGCAAACTCATCTGAGGTAGGCTAGATGTATTGGGTATTCTTTCGAATAAATGTCAATAGGTTAATCACCATAAAATGTGTACAATGTCCGAGGGAAATATAAAATAACTTTTTGTTCACATAAATTGTTTATAGGCTCCCAAAAATGGAGGCGTGGCTTAGTAGTGGTGTGGCTTTTTCATTTTTTTGCCACCCGTGAGAGTAAATTTAATTCCAGTTAATCGGTTCTGCTAAGATTGAGCACAGACTTAATGAGTATTAATGAGGCTTACACAAGAGTATGAGTTCCTCAACTGTCTATGCATATCTTAATGTTGGGATTGTTACCACTTTGTTTTAATATTAAAATAGTAATGTTGCAAATATCCAGCAACGTGTTTTTGTAAGGTGGAGTCAAGCACATTATGTATCTTTTCATTAAATTTATATTCAAATATGTGATGTGCAAAACTATTGAATTTAAAAAAAATCTGCAGTGTACAAACTTAACATGATGAACAGGAATTACATTTACTCCCACAGATAGACAAAACAATCTGAAAGTCACACCCCCAAAAGGGCACACCTCCTCAGGTGCTGGGTCAACCCAGCATGAAAGTTAATAAAAACCCAACTGATGGTTAAATGTTTGGGTAACCGGGCTATTTTCAGAAGACATGGCTTATTAGGGGCGTGGTTTTCAGATAGTTATTTTTTGTCACCCGGCTATAGTTTACGACGTGTTGTTACTTGCAAATTGGATTGGGTGGGGCTTGAGATGCCTCTTCTTTCCGAGATGCTCTGGCTTTATAATAGCCTCACTCACAATCTTTGCAGAATCTTGAATAGGCTACTACACAACATCCACATCTGCCTTTGCTGCTGAGTTCATCTTCGAAAGTTTTCTACTATCAGGTAAAAAAAATAAAAAAATACAGACGTTTTATATCCTTACGTCAGCAATTCTCATCCAATTAGGATACAGATATACACGAGAACTAAACTTAAAAGTATTTTTTTTGTTTATCAGGAGAATCTTTGGTGTGAAGTGACATGTTGCTGCCAGTCTATTCTTTATCATATCGCAGTTGCCCTGCAAACACATTTCTGGTTTGGCTGGATATATTAGCTATTCTTTTGAATAGATGCATACATGTTAATAGGTTAATTCCCACAAAATGTGTAGAATGGCAGAGGGGAAAAAAAAAAGAACTGTTTCAGTAATAAACTGTGCCTTTAAATTGTAGTTGGTGGCTCAGCTAGTAGGGTCCAGGAGGGGAAAACCTATGCAAAAACCGTCTATATGAGTCATATTCATATTTTACAGAGGAATTAACAGTATGATTCCATATTGGAAAGACTTTCACATACATTTTTTATTTTATTTTAGAATACATCCATTTTATTGTATACTACAGCCATTTTTCAATTGTATTGCTCAATTGAGTTGCTGTATTAGCATGCTGCAGTGAATAAATAGTATGGAAAGTTACACACATTGGTATATGAGGTAAAAAATATATAGGCCTATCTCTGCCATATATCTCTGCATATTGATATGTTTTAACACAATGATATTGTGAACTAAATAAACTAATGACAGATAATTAATTAATTATTCTATTTTCCATATATTTTTTCATTTTTCATTATGTCGTTTATGTCTCAATCTTACATTACATTTTATGTAAAAGTAGCAGTGTGTAAATGTTTTTGGGAGGGTGTGTCACACAGATAACATCAATTATACACTATATATACAAAGTATGTGGACACACCTTCAAATGAATGGATTCGGTTATTTCAGCCACACCCGTTGCTGACAGGTGTATAAAATCGAGCAAACAGCCATGCAATCTCCATAGTCAAACATTGCAGTAGAATGGCCTTACTGAAGAGCTCAGTGACTTTTAACATGGCACCGTCATAGGATGCCACCTTTCCAACAAGTCAGTTTGTCAAATTTCTGCCCTGCTAGAGCTACCCCGGTCAACTGTAAGTGCTGTTATTGTGAAGTGGAAACTTTTAGAAGCAACGACGGCTCAGCCATGAAGTGGTAGGCCACACAAGCTAACAGAACGGGACAGCCGAGTGCTGGAGCGTGTAGCTCCTAAAAATTGTCTGTCCTCGGTTGCAATACTCACTATCGAGTTCCAAACTACCTCTGGAAGCATGGTCAACACAAGAACTGTTCGTTGGGAGCTTCATGAAATTGGTTTCTATGGCCGAGCAGGCGCACACAAGCCTAAAATCACCATGTGCAATGCCATGCGTCGGATGGCGTGGTGTAAAGCTTGCCACCATTAGAATCTGGAGCAGTGGAAACGCTTTCTCTGGAGTAATGAATCACGCTTCACCAACTGGCAGTCCAATGGACGAATCTGGGTTTGGCGGATGCCACGAGAATGCTACCTGCCCCAATGCATAGTGCCAACAGTAAAGTTTGGTGGCTGAGGAATAATCGTCTGGTGCTGTTTTTATGGTTTGGGCTAGGATCCTTAGTTCCAATGAAGGGAAATCTTAACGCTACAGCATACAATGACATTCTAGACAATACTGTGCTTCCAATTTTGTGGCAATAGTTTTGGGAAGGCCCTTTCCTGTTTCAGCATGGCAATGCCCCCGTGCACAAAGCAAAGTCCAGACAGAAATGGTTTGTCGAGATCGGTGTGGAAAACTTGACTGGCCGGCACAGAGCCCTAACCTCATCCCCATCGAACACCTTTGTGATGAATTGGATCGCTGACTGCGAACCAGGCCTAATCACCCAACATCAGTGCCCGACCTCACTAACGCTCTTGTTGCTGAATGGAAGCAAGTCCCCTCAGAAATGTTCCAACATCTAGTTGAAAGCCTTCCTAGAAAAGTGCAGGCTGTTATAGCAGCTACGGAGAGGACCAACTCGATAGTAATGCCCATGATTTTGGAATGAGATGTTCGACGAGCAGGTGTTCACATACTTTTGGTCATGTATTGTGTATGTCATTTTGCTGTCTGTCATCCTATAGTTTTTACTGTTTGGCGTCTGAGGTGGGTAAGTGTTGTGAATTAGCCCAGAACCCATCAAGTAGAACCACAGAGGAATCGAGCTGCTTGCGGAATACTGAGAGAGTAATTGGTTAGAGGACCACATGGGCTACAGGGGCATTTGTTTACAGATTCCCGTCTTGGGGAAAATGTTTCTTATTTTTCCAATCCAGTCTCATGAGACGCTTCAATCAAAACACTGTATTTGCTGAGATCAATAAAATGAAAAAATATCTTCTATCACGTCTTTATGTACATGACATTTCAAGTTTGGAACGCAATCATGTCAGGTATGCTTGTATGGTGAATATGGACCACAATACATTTTCAGATGCTGAAATGTTGAGAAATGGATAAGTCATCCGAACAGTCAGTTTGAGAGAAAGAGAAAGAAAGAGAGATTAGTAGAGAGAGAAAGGGAGAGAAATAGTTCTTTCTCTCGAGTCAGTCGGGCTCATGTGACTCACTCTCTCATTTGCACCACCACCCTAGATCAACATTGAGTTACTGTCGGAGTTCGAGATAGACACCATTCTCATTAAGGAGTAATGGTAAAGTGTCCGGTTTCATGTACGTCTGATATTGATACAAAAACATGAGGTATGAGAGACATACTGCCTCTGTGATACAGAGCGGTTGTTTGACAACACGACATTCTAAAAGGTTTCACACACAATGTTAAAAGCATGACATTTTGCTTTAACTATGTGGATGACATCCGTAGTAAAGAAAGACTAAATACCGTTGCCAAATAAATGAAGTAGCCTATGTCTCTGACTCATTTTTCTCGACAGCTGAAGTAAAAACTCTGCGATGATTTGAAGGAACAAGGCCAATGAGAAGGCTACAATCTTCTCTGTCTGTTGTAAGGGATATTGCAGCTGCACAAGCAGGATGCTGTCCTTATACATTGCATTGGAGTGAAAAGAATCTTTGTTTGTGTGATGATGTAGGGCTTATATTTGTACTTGCTGCCATGTCATAGTCACTAGCCAGAGTTGCTGAAAAATAACACTACTGCTTTGACTGCCTGTCTGCTTCCTGCTTCGCCAAAGTTTGCAATGATGGTGAAAAAAAAATATTAGACATTGTGTCTGTGGCTTGCTTGCGTTTGATATGTTGGCTAAATAGCTACATGTAACTCCCCACTTGAGTTTTGTGTTGCTGCAAAAAACTATCTGCGAGTATGTACGAACATGTTGATCATGTCTTTTTTGGACAACATGTAAACGGCTGCATGTAGCCTAACTTTGAAAAAAGAACATGAAATCATGCTTATGCTTAAAAGCCTACTGAGGCATGGAATGCAATGGACATTACCTTCTGATGATGGTCTAAGTGTCAGCCATTTTGGTCAAGGAGTTGGTCAACCATGGTTTGCCAGTGCTGTGATAAGATAGTGTGGAAAAAAATACATTTGAAGAATTTATCTTCACTGTATGTTTGTTAGTTAGCTAGCCAGACAGTTTAAGAGGAATGATTCCAACATTCCATTCAAACAAGGCAGTCAATCCACAGCAATAAACTGGCTGAAATCAGTTGATGATAAGACTTAGACAAGTTGTAAAATCAACAAGTACTGATAGTGTATCATATAATAGCACTCACAGTTTACCAAGAAAACAAATCATTTAGTCATTTATGGTCTTTTTGAATGTATTTTAGAGGCTATTTATATAGAAAATTTGTACAAAACCTGTATAAACTGTATTTATAATTATATGACAATATTTTAGGTTGACAGTAATTCTATTACTCAATTTCTGATGTATCACACGCCTATCTGTTATGTTCCTGCATAAATCAAATCTGGATTATGCCTCTACTGCCATTAACTCATATTACACTGGTTTTGATTTGTTCCTGACCAATGTGGCTGCCACTTTCACTCCATTCTTGAACATTAAGGGTGTATGACAAAGCCCCTCTAGTAATTTCATAGGATCTCTATTGTAGCTGCTAAGAAAAAAATCATTCACATGGGCAGAAATATCTGTATTTTTAGCCCCAGCAAAACGGTTTCCAGAAAATCCGTAACTGCAACCACTCCTTTGTTTTACAACAGACACAGGGATCTGTTGACATAATATTGGGTCATTCAACAGAACACACACCTGTCTTAAGTAAACAATACTGTTTTAAAGTCAATAGTCATGTGATATGGCCTTCTCTTCAGTGAGCCAATAATTTCCTCTGTTTACCTGGAGAAAATATTACCTGGAGCTTTGACTTGTGTTGTGTAATAAATGCCTCTAAGGATTCAGTCAAACATTAACTAACGTAATTGACGTACAACGTACAGTAATGATCCTATTACACATATGACACAATACTAAAGTAGTGGTGTATTATGAAACCTAGGACTTTGGTACTTCTACACTTCAAAAAATGCTGGGTTGAAAACAACCCAGCGCTGGGTAAATAGTGGACAGAACACAAATAGGGTTATTTTGACCCAGGGTCACTTAGTTGGGTGGTTTTCTTTGAAGACTGGAGGCATGGCTTATTAGTGACGTGGCTTTCAGATAGTTCGTTTTGGCCACCCGTGAGAGTAAATGTTATTCCTGTTGATCATGATTTGTTTGTGCACTGCAAATTTCAAATGTTCTTCAATATTTTTTGCAAGTTACGTATGTTAATATAAATGTTCTAACATTATTTAAATATTGTAACATTGCTAACTCTCCCAACATTGGGATATGCATAGGCACCTGAGCAACTCACACTCTTGTGTGACAAGCATTTCGCTACACTCGCATTAACATCTGCTAACCATGTGTATGTGACCAATAAGATTTGATTTGATTTGAACCCTCATAAAAGCCACAAAGTGTCAGTGCTCAACCTCATTAGTGATGACAATACAAAATAACATGAACCAGAATGATATTTACTCTCATGGGAGGCAAAAAATATCAATTTGAAAGCCACGCACCCACGAAGCCACTCTTCCAGTCTTCTGATCTGACCCGATGGGTCATAGCTCAATAAGCCAGCATCAAAAACCCAACTAAGTGACCCAACTGGCTGTTCCAAAATAACCCAACAAGTGTTCTGTCCAATATTTACCAAGATTGATTTTTTTAACCCAGCATTATTTTTGAGTGTACCACTACAGACACTATCCAAGGTCTCGTTAACTGGTGATAAAGAGCCATACGTTTACATCATATCTTTGACTTTATTGTGATTCTGATTTTTTTGTGTGTTTGTCAGTGATAATGACAGTCATCTTGTGTATGACCTTGACTCTCCATCACCTCCTCCTCCTCCTAATCAACCCTTCGCTTTCTCCTTCTCCTGCTCCTCCTCCTCCCTTCCAGAACCATGGTGTTCCATAAGGAGTTCCAGATTGCAGGAAAGGGGCCTGGTCTTCAGGTATGGCGTGTGGAGAAGATGGATCTGAAGCCGGTTCCTAAACAGCTCTATGGGAACTTCTTCACTGGAGACTGCTACGTTCTGCTCTACACCACCGCCGCCCCCTCATACTACATCCACATGTGGATGGGTGAGAGATAGAGCTGGTTACCCCACTGATATATCCTACCAGAGTCACTCAAGCTGAGCCTTTAACTGCTATCCTATACGTGCAGAAAATGATAATGATAAGCATTATCAAAAGACACATGTCAGTTCACCTGTCATATTTATTTGATAATTGACTGAATGGTTCCTCCCTTTTATGTTTTGAATGCTCCAGGGTGAAGTTTCCCCTAGGTACACAGCTATATTCAGCAATCCTAACCTTAATCAGTAGTAGGAAAAATGCAAAACTGACCCAAGAACACCGCCTAAGGGGGAACTTCACCCTACATCGTTCTGTATGTTCAATGGCCTTTCCCATTGGTAATCTTACTCCTCATCTCTGTCTCTATTGGCTGATACCACAGGAAATGAAAGTTCTCAGGATGAAATGGGTGCGGCGGCCATCTTTGGCACCCAACTGGATGATTTCCTGGGCGGAGGCCCGGTCCAATTTAGAGAGGTCCAGAACAATGAGTCTATCACCTTCCTGGGATACTTCAAGTCTGGCATCAAGTACAAGGTGAGGTATTACTGAAAACTGTATCATTAAAAATGACTGAAAGTCTCTGTTTTCCTTTCCAGCACTTAGAAGCTTACTCTGTTATTATACAGCTCACTGCTATACTTCTCTGTGTATGCCAATGACATTGAAACCCAATGCAGTGAAGGGAAGGAAAATAATGTGTGCGGGTTTTGCATTATTAGGTTAAGTATTGATAACCAAGTATTGACAACAAAGTAGATTCAAATTTGAACTTGGTCACTAATGAGACTGAAGTTTAGATCTATTGAATTACAGGGTCCTACAATGGGTGGTCAAAGGTGTAGTAATCTATTCTCTAATCAGGACCATCCCAACATCAACACTCCCATTAAGTTAAGGATCTCTTCAGATCGGTGTCCTACCCACGGGACGGTTGCGCTAATGTGATTAGTATGACATTGTAAGTAACAAGAACATTTCCCAGGACATAGACATGTCTTATATCGGCAGAAAGCTTAAATTCTTGTTAATCTAACTGCACTGTCCAATTTACAGTAGCTATTACAGTGAAAACATACCATGCTATTGTTTGAGGAGAGTGTACTGTTATGTACTTGAAAATGTATATATTGACCAATTAGGCACATTTGGGCAGACTTGATACAGCATTTTGAACAGAAATACAATGGGTCATTGGATCAGTCTACAACTTTGCACATACACTGCTGCCGTCTAGTGGCCAAAATCTAAATTGTACCTAGAGTCCTAAGTTAGATACTGGCCTTTCTCTTGCATTTCAAAGATGATGAAAAAAACACATGTTTTTTTCTTTGTATGATCTTTTACCAGATCTAATGTGTTATATTCTCCTACATTAATTTCATTTCCACAAACTTCAAAGTGTTTCCTTTCAAACGGTATCAAGAATATGAATATCCTTGCTTCAGGTGCTGAGCTACGGGCAGTTAGATTTGGGTATGTCATTTTAGGCGAAAATTGAAAAAAAAGGGTCCAATCCTGTGTTGAAATACTAATGATTCTCGACACATGTTGCCAAAAAGCTAACTGTACTATTTAAAGGACTGTGTCTTTAAGTTTTAGCTTTAACAATGGTTAAAGTTTTCCATAGAAGGTTGCTATGGAGAGTTTGAAATGTCAGACAGGCTGAGGGAGGGCACATCTGGGTCTTTTTTCAGAAGGAAGCCTTGGAAGTAAATATTTACTTACTACTCTGGACAAAGTTACTCACAATGAACTTTGAAGTTGGAGTTTGTAACATATGTAATATACACTGAGTATACAAAAAATGTATGGAAAATTCCACCCAAAAACTATCTTTTGGTATTTCTTTCATTAGTTAATTGTTGACATAGTCCTAAAATGTTTTGCTTCTCAGCAATCAAGTTTTCAAGACAGAGACCCCTATAACTCAACTCTGGACCTTGAAGTCAGTTCCACTGCTTTTTTCATTGTTGCCCTCTAATTAGGGACTGATTTAGGTGGGTGCAATTCATTATCAGGTAGAACAGAAAACCAGCAGGCTCCGGACCTCATAGGGTAAGAGTTCAATACCCCTGACAGACTGACCAGGTGAATCCAGGTGAAAGCTATGATCTCTTATTGATGTCACTTGTTAAATCCACTCCAATCAGTGTAGATGAAGGGGAGGAGACAGGCTAAGAGGTTAAAGAAGGATTTTTAAGCTTTGAGACAATTGAGACATGGATTGTGTATGTGTGCCATTTAGAGGGTGAATGGGCAAGACAAAATATTTAAGTACCTTTGAATGGGGTATGGTAGTAGGTGCCAGGTGCACCGGTTTGTGTAAAGAACTGCAACGCTGCTGGGTTTTTCACACTCAACAGTTTCCCGTGTATATAAAGAATGGTCCACCACCCAAAGGACATCCAGCCAACTTGACACAATTTTGGGAAGCATTGGAGTCAACATGGGCCAGCATCACGGTGGAATGCTTTCGTCACCTTGTAGAGTCCATGTCCGACTAATTGAGGCTGTTCTGAGGGCAAAAGCAGGAGGGTGCAACTCAATATTAGGAAGGTGTTCCTAATGTTTGGTATACTCACTGTGCATATAAACTTCTTATAAACTATGTTTTATTGTTAGCTTTGTTAACCTGACACATTATTTAAATTCTCTGTCCCTCAGCAAGGTGGGGTGGCCTCTGGCTTCCAGCACGTGGTGACCAACGAGATGAACGTCAAGCGTCTGCTGCACATCAAGGGCCGCAGGGTCATCAGAGCCACAGAGGTGGACATGTCCTGGTCCAGCTTCAACAGTGGGGACTGCTTCATCGTCGACCTGGGAAAGGTGAGCTGGGATAGGGTATCAGTGACGAAGCTCAATGATGAAATTAGAAGTTAAGGAGTTAGGTCTCCTCAACCAGACCCTCGTGCATTGAACTTAGTCGATGCTACATAAGGGGATTGTCACATAGGCAGAAGCACAATGTTTGCATATGTGTAATGGGAGGGATGACGGCTCCAAAGAAGGAGAGGGCAGTAAAATACCCCAGTTGTTATTTTGTGGAGCATACATGAGCATGCATAAGTAGTTAAATCCAGAGGCAAGACTCCTCCCTTACCATAAGTCTGAGTCATGGCCATTAATAAGAGAACTTTTGTTTCTATTCTCAGGACATCTTCCAGTGGTGTGGCAGTGAGTGCAACCGCTTCGAGCGACTGAAGGCGTCCGAGGTGGCCATCGATGTCCGTGACAACGAGAGGAATGGCCGGGCCAAGCTGCAAATTGTTGAGGAGGGAGGAGAGCCAGAGGCTATCATCAACGTGAGACATTTGCATTTTTACATTTTAGTAATTTAACACTCTCTTATCCAAACACACACACACACACACACACACACACACACACACACACACACACACACACACACACACACACACACACACACACACACACACACACACACACACACAGAGATGATCGAGGAGGGAGGAGAGCCTCGACTGAGTCCCAAATCATCCCCTCACCGCTCCCCCTCCAATTGCACGTTCACACGCACCTCTGCCATTTGCACAAGTGTCTCATTGCTGAGGGAGTGAAGATGATCGAGAGTGTAGGGGCTAATTAGACCTTCAGTCACTTCCACCGAGCCAGCAGGCTTCAGAGCGAAGTGCTATCCCGACACGCACTGCGATATGTTTGGAGTCTGCGCAATTTCATAAAATAATGGAGAGGCATTCCTAATTATATGTTGTTTGCATTTGTTAATGTCTGATTTCGAGACTTGATACATGTAACAGATGACATACCTCCCAAATTAAATGTTTAACTGTTACTGTGGTTTATATCTTGTAAAACAACAGGGGGATTCGTTAATTTGAATTTCATGGTCGTTTTATTGTTTAAAAGTGGAACATGTATTGCATCATTCAAGTAAGGAGTGTGTTCCGAAGTTGATGGGTTTATTGATCATATCCCTACTCTCTGGAGGTCACCCTCGGAGTTTCGTCAGCAACACGTGACGACGGAGGGCCCTTCGAGCGAGTTGATAGGGGCGAGGGGGCAGTTTGGGATTGTCATCGACGTGAGTCACCTTCACCACCACTTTCTGTCCCTGTAATACAGGAAGGGAATATGGGAGCGAGGGTTACTGGCATCTGGCATTATTATGCCCTTTTAGCACACTAAGACATTGCAGTATGAACTTGAATCATTTTAGCTGTCTTCTATTTTGTCTCATTTAATGCATTTTTAAAAGGTAAGGGGTTGTTCCTGGTCTTGACCGGTGGTCACAAACTCTATACAAGGGTTTTTATGCAACGGTGGAACAGTAGATGAGCGCAATGGGACTTCATAGGGAGAGCTGATAAACTTGGCTATGACTTATTTCTCCTTATTCACGGTATTAATAATTGCTGTGTTTGTGTTTATGTTAAGGCTCTGGGGCCCAAACCCAACATCGCTGCAGGAAGCCCTGATGACGAGACTGTTGAAAAATCCAACAAGAAGGGAGCTCTCTACATGGTAAAGACTCACAACCCTGTGCTGTTCCCAGTCTGTCATATGTGTATGTTTTGTGGTGGCGCTGTGTACTGAGAAAGCACAATGGTCCATTTCAGTTATCTCTGTATAATGTGGATGAATAAAGATGTATTGTATTGGGTTGTAGATCTCTGATGCGGCCGGCTCCATGACGGTGTCAGTGGTGGCCCAGACCAGCCCCTTCAAACAAGAGATGCTCTCTCCCAGCGAGTGTTACATTCTGGACAACGGATCGGACTGCAAGATCTTTGTCTGGAAAGGACCTAGTGCCTCCACAGATGAGCGCAAGGCTGCCATGAATGCTGCAGAACAGTTCATCAAGGAGAAGAATTACCCCAAGCAGACCCAGGTAACGTTACAGCAAACATGTCTTCAGACTGCTGCCGCGCATTCGCAGGCCAAAGTTATGCACCATGACAGTAACCTTTCTACCCTACTGCTGCTGAATTGTGCAAAAGTCATACACTACAACAACAACCTCTCCACATCCCATCACCACTCACTCAGTTCTGTGTATTGACCAATTCCTTTGGATCTACTGCTATCATGTCCCTTTACAGATATGTGGGTTGAATGATTGAAGTCCTTTGATGTCTTCTTCTGTCCTGTACAGATCCAGGTGTTGCCGTGCGGAGGAGAGACTACCCTGTTTAAGCAGTTCTTCTGTAACTGGAAGGATAAGGACCAGACCACGGGCCCAGGCCAGGCCTACAGTGTGGGACGTATTGCCAGGGTGGAGCAGGTCCCCTTCGACTCCTCCGCCCTACACACCAACAAGACCATGGTTGCCCAACACGGCATGGTGGATGATGGATCCGGGAAGGTTCAGGTACTGCTGAGAGAATCTAGTGATGAGATTCAGTATGATGATCTAATTCCAGTGGTGGAAAATACCCAATTGTCATACTTGAGTAAAAGTAAAGATTCCTTAATAGAAAATGACTCAAGTAAAAGTAAAAGTCACCCAGTAAAATCCTAGTTGAGTAAAAGTCTAAACGTATTTGGTTTTAAATACACTTAAGTAACAAAAGTAAATGTAATTGCTAAAATATACTTAAGAATCAAAAGTAAAAGTATGAATAATTTCAAATTCCTTATATTATGCAAATCAGACGGCACCATTTTAATTTTTGTGATTTTTATTTATGGATAGCCAGGGGCATGCTCCAACACTCAGACATAATTTACAAACAACGCATGTGTTTAGTGAGTCCGCCAGATCAGAGGCAGTAGGGATGACCAGGGATGTTCTCTTGATAAGTGTGTGCATTATAATATTTTCCTGTCCTGCTAAGCATTCAAAATGTAACGAGTACTTTTGGGTGTCAGGGAAAATGTATGGAGTAAAAGTACATACTTTTCTTTAGGAATGTAGTGAAGTAAAAGTAAATATAAATATGTCAAAAATATAAATAGTAAAGTACAGATACCCCAAAAAACGACTTAAATAGTACTTTCAAATATTTTTACATAGCTGTATAATTCTACTACTCCTGGTGGTGTGAGAATAGTGAAAAGAGTGAATCTCAATTTGTCTTTCCAAAAATCCTTTCATCTTATCTCCTCACCTACTTCTGAACTGTTTTGGAGGAGAACATCCAAGGTCCATCCCCCTCAGACCTCCTTCTCCAATGTGCCATAGAGCCATAGAGAGAATAACAGGCAGAGGGAGAATGTGTTACAAGGAAGTAGGCCAACTTGTGCATGTGTGCTGGAGGCTGCCGTCCCGACCACTAGACCACCCAGCCCATATGTGAATTGTTTTTAATGTACCACACACTGAGAGTTGCACCTTGGTAAATAAAGGCGATGCTTCTCCTCCTCAGGTGTGGCGTGTGGAGGATGGTGCCCAGGTGCCAGTGGACCCCTCCAGCTACGGCCAGTTCTATGGAGGTGACTGCTACCTGGTCCTGTACAGCTACCGCCTAGGAGGCAGGGAGCAGCATATCATCTACACCTGGTGAGTGTTGTTCACCATGTCGCCACAAGAGAGAGCCATCATCAGACTGGAGCTAAAGACTGAGTATACCAAACATTGAGAACACCTTCCAAATATTGAGTTGTGCCCTTTTGGCCTCAGAACAGCCTCAATTCGTCGGGCATGGACTCTACAAGGTGTCAAAAACGTTCCACAGCGATGCTGGCCCATGTTGACTTCAATGCTTCCCACAGTTGTGTCAAGTTGGCTGGATGTCCTTATGGGTGGTGGACCATTCTTGATGCACAAGGGAAACTGTTGAGCATGAAAACCCCAGCAGCATTGCAGTTCTTGACACACACCAGCGCCCCTAGGACCTACTACCATACCCTGTTCAAAGGCACTTAAATCTTTTTTTTCTTGCCCATTCACCCTCTGAATGGCACATACACACAATCCATGTCTTAATTGTCTCAAGGCATAAAAATCCTTCTTTAACCTGTCTCCTCCCCTTCATCTACACTGATTGAAGTGGATTTAACAAGTGACATCAATAAGGGATCATAGCTTTCACCTGGATTCACCTGGTCAGTCTATGTCATGGAAAGAGCAGGTGTTCTTAATTTGTTGTATACTCAGTGTAACTGCAGGAGCACATTAAGTTCTCTCTGTTTGTGTCTATGTTATCCCATACCATAACAGTGATTGATGGATTGATATATTGATTGATTGATGTCTTCAGGCAGGGGCGGAAGTGTACTCAGGATGAGCTGGCTGCTTCTGCCTTCCTGACGGTCAGGCTGGACGACTCCATGGGAGGCTCACCTGTCCAAGTAAGACTTACTGTACAAAGACAATCCAAGAACAACTGCTCCCCATTCAGATAAATCTGATTTAAACACACCTCATATGTCTTTCAAACACTCAGAGAAGTGTCCTCTTGTCTTTGTAGTTTGGAAGTGTGATTTATTTATTTAACCTGAGCCAGGTAAGTCATTGAGAACAAAATCTGTTTTACAGTAACAACCTGGCTGTGAAAGCCCATGGTCTAATGGTTGTGTTGAAATGTCTCCTCTCCTCTCTCCTCCAGGTGCGTGTGACTCAGGGCCAGGAGCCGGCCCACCTGATGAGTCTGTTCAAGGGGAAGCCCATGGTGATCCACCTGGGCGGAACGTCCCGTAAGGGGGGCCAGAGCAAGGTGGGCTCCACACGCCTCTTCCACATCCGCCAGAGCTCCACCAAGGCCACACGGGCTGTAGAGGTCAGTCAATCACACAACAAACACGTATATCTGGGACGCTAAACCAGACAAGATAA